>NC_072384.2:119714738-120017768 GCF_028885625.2 Pongo pygmaeus
ACCTTCTTTGGAAGTGCACCCCTCTCCAGCTTACCCCTGCCTGCCTCCGCAACACATATTAAGGACAACTGTTTTGTGCCAAGGCTTGGAAATTTGTGAATTTCCGTTCCTTTTGTCTTTACAGTCTCAAGAATGGGATGTGAAGATCAAGGTAATAATAATTACTGTTTATTGACACGTACTGAAGGCTATGTGTCAGATATTGTATTAAACACTGTACATCTCATTTAATCTTCAACTCCATGAGGTAGATAATTATCATTTCCATTTTACAGAGGAGGAGAGGAAAGGATGGAAACATTAAGTAGCCTGTCCAAGGTCACACAAATACGTTAACAGAGCTGGCATTTGAACTAGTCAGTCTGGCCTCACAGTTAAGCTACTTAACCTTAGGTACTATTATACCTATTTTACAGCTACCAAAAGTAAGGATCCGAGAGGTTAAGTAACTTGCCCGAGGTTACACAGCTAGCATGCTATTAACACTCAATTTAGAAACTGGAAGTCTGGTTCACAAGCCTGAGCTCTTAACCACTGAGACTAGGGGTAGTGGGATGCAGGCCAGAGCCCGCAAGGTTGTACGGGATCAGGAGACCAGGCCACCAGACCCGCCCCTCCCTGGATCCCCCTCCAGGCTGCAGTGTAGTTGGCCGCTTTCTGCCCCAGAGCGCCAGAGGTATGACGCCTCCTACCTCCAACATTGGGAGATGGAGGTCCTGGGGGCCTCCGGCCGAGCCCGGTTTTGCTCCCCTTTGGCGCAGGTGCCTGCGTCTTGACCCCCACCGAAGGCCAAGTAGAGAACCCTCACCAGGGTCCTAGGACCCGTCCACCCTAGACCTAGCTCGCCCCCGGCCTCTCAGCTCCGCGCCCCCACATCCTCCGGATGCCCAGCGGTTGCTAAGATACCGCGGGCCGTTACGCCGGCGCGGACTGATGATGTCAGCACTGCTTCCGGTCGGTGGCGCTTCGCTCTGGCCCGAGCCAGGTCAGTCGGGGAGTGCAGCTGGCCCATCCTGGGCTCTGAGCTCCTAGACCAGGGGTGGGCCCTGCTAGGAGTGGGCCTGAGCCTCGCACGTCCTCTGAAACTACGCTATGCTCTGCCTTTGCGGCGCGACGGGCGTGGGAGCGGGGGCTGCCCAAAGGTGGGCTGGGGTTGGAGGAAGTGGCCCGGTAGCCGCTGTGTGTCCTGAGGCCGTAAGGCGCCTGACCCCACCCTTGAAGCTGACAGAGCAGTGCCCGTTTTCTCTACACAATAGTGTAGGTTTCAGAGACCTGGGCCTGAGCTCTCCGCATTGGTACTTCATGGGTCGTCTGGATTGTGCCGGACCTGTGACCCTGCCGTTTTCTTTCCAGCATGATCCGCTGGGCCCCCAGCGCATCTCCTGGAAGAGCCCAATCATCCTGGACGAGCTCTTCGGTAGCCTCAGACCGTCCTTGAAGAGGATGACTGAGACATTATGGGCCACGCGCTGTGTGTCTGCTCTCGGGGAACTGTCATCATTGACAATAAGCGCTACCTCTTCATCCAGAAACTGGGGGAGGGGTGAGTGTTTGGAAGTCAGTTAACTAGTCCTCAAGGTTATGGTCATTGAAGGACAGCTGTGTGCACATGCTTGGGGCACAAGGGTTTTATCCCTATCCCTGCCCTCTCTCACCTGACAGAGCCTAGCTACACAGTATCAAGAAGGTGGATTCTGGAGCCAGGCCTGCTAAATCCACCAAGTGTGACCTTGATAAACCATGTTTTTTTCATCTGCTTAATGGAGATGATTATCATCCCTCACTGATGGAGTTGTGAGGATTAAATGAGATAATGTGTATAAAATGTCTCACCCAATGCCTGGTTCACAAGTACTCGATAAGTGTTGGCTGTTATTTATTTAGCATCTGTCAAGTGAAGAGGTCTCTATTATAACCATAGGACCTCAAAGATTTCTATATCTCTGATCCTGAGGAGCTCACTGTGTAATATTCTTCAGATTTCTCTTAGAGCCACATCTTGGGAAGGTTTCTGCTAAATAGGAAGGACACCCCACTCCCCACCAGGAAATTTCTCTAGGTCCAAGCCATGTGGGAGATGACCATGGCCCTTCATTGACCCCTTTGGCCCACAGCGGGTTCAGCTATGTGGACCTAGTGGAAGGGTTACATGATGGACACTTCTACGCCCTGAAGCGAATCCTGTGTCACGAGCAGCAGGACCGGGAGGAGGCCCAGCGAGAAGCCGACATGCATCGCCTCTTCAATCATCCCAACATCCTTCGCCTGGTGGCTTACTGTCTGAGGGAACGGGGTGCTAAGCATGAGGCCTGGCTGCTGCTACCATTCTTCAAGGTCAGAAAGACTCCTGGTTATGGAGGGGGTTGCAACAGAGCCACCTACTCAAGGGCTGTGTGAGCAGTCCAGCATGTTAGGAAGCAGGGACCATGTCCTCGATTTGGCCACTTAGATTCTGAGTTTGAGGTGTGTATCATGAAAGGGCTGTTAGGCTTTGACATAGGGAAGGGATCAGGCCTAAGGAGCAGAGGCTCCAAAAACATCTCCAACTGTAGGGAAACTTGTGTTGCAGAGAGGTACGCTGTGGAATGAGATAGAAAGGCTGAAGGACAAAGGCAACTTCCTGACTGAGGATCAAATCCTTTGGCTGCTGCTGGGGATCTGCAGAGGCCTTGAGGCCATTCATGCCAAGGGTTATGCCCACAGGTCAGTGGGAGGACCCTGTGTGCTTGCTGGGGCCCAGAGGAAGAGCCTCACCAAGAGAAATGGGAGGTGTCTGTTCTCCCAAGAAACAGCCTGTATGATTCTTTTGCTTGCTGGGATTCCAGCCTTCCTGTCCAGAGATGCTCATAGGTCACTTCTACTTCTTTACAGGGACTTGAAGCCCACCAATATATTGCTCGGAGATGAGGGGCAGCCAGTTTTAATGGACTTGGGTTCCATGAATCAAGCATGCATCCATGTGGAGGGCTCCCGCCAGGCTCTGACCCTGCAGGTAAAAGAGTCTCCAGGCTCCTTTTCTCACCTGTTCCCCATTCCCACCCCTTCTGGTGCATGTCCCAGTTTGGTCATATGACCATGACCTGTGCCCCACTTTTGAGCTCTGGGATCACTGTTCCAGGACTGGGCAGCCCAGCGGTGCACCATCTCCTACCGAGCCCCAGAGCTCTTCTCTGTGCAGAGTCACTGTGTCATCGATGAGCGGACTGATGTCTGGGTGAGGAGCATGTGGGTGGGTATCTGGGTAGGGAGGGCTGTGGCTCTCTGTACCCACCGTGGAGTAGAGTAGGTCGTTGGTTTCTGTTGCATGGGGCCCCAGGAACCACAATATGTCCCCATCCACTTCAACTTCCTTCCTGGGAAATGTCACTGATACTGTACCCAGTTGCACCGGATGTGGTATAATCCGTGCCCCTGAACAAGGTGAGTACAGCTCAGTGTCAGTAGTGAAGACACTGGCTAAGCAGGGGCTAAGCTAAGCAGGGGCTGCAGAGGCCTCCAGCTGACTGGCAGTTTCTCTGGGCCCTGGTGGTGCCATGTGGCTGAGGTCAGCGTATTCTTTTTAGCTTATGTAGTCTCCTTTTACCACAGAAGTAAAGGGAGAGATGTCACCTCCATTGGTCCCCTTCTAGGGACTAACCAAGTTATGCTCAGTCCCTAGGCTGCGTGCTATATGCCATGATGTTTGGGGAAGGCCCTTATGACATGGTGTTCCAAAAGGGTGACAGTGTGGCCCTTGCTGTGCAGAACCAACTCAGCATCCCACAAAGCCCCAGGTGAGTGAGCAAAGAATAGGGCATCAAGTGTTTCAGACTCCCCCCTGGTATTAGCTGAGTTGACAGATAGGTGTCATCCGGTCACCCTGGGCTCCTCCCTCCACAGGCATTCTTCAGCATTGCGGCAGCTCCTGAACTCGATGATGACCGTGGACCCGCATCAGCGTCCTCACATTCCTCTCCTCCTCAGTCAGCTGGAGGCACTGCAACCCCCAGCTCCTGGCCAGCATACTACCCAAATCTGAAAAAGCAGCATGTTGAGAAGATGGCCCCTTGTGCCTTGGAAAGAGGTTCCCATCCCTCATTGGAATTGCCACCCATTCCATCCAGGACTTCTCTTACACTTGGGGGTAGTGGGGTCAGGACAATCATCTCAGTCCTGCATCTTCTCTTCTGCTTTCTTCCCTCCAAGAGCAAAACCTGGGCAAGGGACTTACTGAGTGGGGGTGGGTGGGGGTTGGGAAAAGGGAAACTGGTGGGATATGGAACATGGCTCTGAGCAGGACTGTTGAGCTCACATAGTGTTCTGACTCCAAATCTGGGAGCAGGAGAATGTATAAACAAGAATAAAGTGGAAGCAGGTTGGTGTGGATCTTAGTCTCAGTGTTCCTGGAGTGAGAGAAGAGGTACAAGGGGCCCAAAGTCTGGTTGCCATTTCCAGGGGAACCGCCTGGGAAGAAGGAGGAATGGTGTAGAGTTGGCAATGGTGTGACTTCATTCTACAGGAGGTTGGTTAGCAGTGGACAGTTCTAGCTTGTCTTAGATCAAAACTTAAAGCTGCTGGCTGGGCGCGGTGGCTCACGCCTGTAATCCCAGCACTTTGAAAGGCTGAGGCGGGTGGATCACGAGGTCAGGAGTTCAAGACCAGCCTGGCCAAGATGGTGAAACCCCATCTCTACTAAAAATACAAAAAATTAGTTGGGCGCGGTGGCAGGCACCTGTAGTCCCAGCTACTCAGGAGGCTGAGGAAGGAGAATTATTTGAACCCGGAGGGTGGAGGTTGCAGTGAGCCGAGATCATGCCACTGCACTCCAGCCTGGGTGACAGAGTGAAACTCCGTCTCAAAAAAAACAAAAAAAAAAACTTAAAGCTGCTTGGGCTCAAGCTGGCATCTGCCTGTGTCAAGAACTAGGGCCCCCTAAAAACACTAAACTAGTTCTTTCCTTCCTTCACTCCTGGGGTGAGTAGCTTAGTCAAAGCTGCCTAGCCGGTTTGCTAGGCGAGGGCCTCTGGGTGGAGACACCTGAGGAAGCTTTGAGACAGGTAGATTACAGGTCTCCCATCCTCAGCCTAGGGGCGAGGGGAGTGGAGGTGGCAGCGGCAGCTGTTTCGGCCTATGTCTCCCTGATTGTTAAAGCTCATACATGGTTAATGATTAATGAGGCAGTGTGGTGTGGCAGTATCCAGCTGCCACTTCCTGCCTACTCTGCTGAGTAAACAGGGGCTCTGTCTTAGCTGGGCTTCAAACCTGTTCCCTAGGGAAGGGCTCTGTTCCCTGAATCACCAGGGAGGAAAGGCAAGGGTAGGGTTGGCATCTCCTGCTCTTTTGCGATCCAAGCCTCCTCCCCCCAACCATGTCCACCCCACAGTATGACATCAGCATGGGGCCTGGGGCTCCTGTTAGCAAAGTTGAAGCTTTCCCCAGGGCCCTAGCAGGAGTCTCCCACCAGCCAGCACAGAGGCTGAGGCCAGAAAGAAATCACAAACAGAGGGGAGATGACCTGACTTTTAATGGCACAGCCCCAGCTCCAGCAAAGCAGCAAGACAGGAAGCTATGCAAAGCTGCTCGGAGGTGCAGTGGCACAAACAACTCTAGGAGATCGCCTGTGTTCCCTCCCATCCCCCAAGCTTATGACGTGGCTCCATGCCCAGGAACTCTGGGCCAGCCCAGCCCCATTCCCAAACCCTCATAATGCACAGAGGAGCCTGGGCCAAGCCTTGCTTCCAGAGTTGGTAAATGTAGAGGCGGCAGGAAGAACAGGGTAGCAGTCTTAACTTTCAAAGACAGAAACCACTGGATTAAACTCCTACTTGGAAAGGAGCTGAAGACTCATCCTTCAACAGTTTGTGCCTGGATTTGGTCCTCATTTGCTCCCTATACTGAGTAACCCTAGGACTTTGATTTAAAGTCCCTGGGGTTATGCTTCCTGGGCCTGGCAAGAACCCCTTTGCAGGTCTCACCTTCAGCGATGGAAGGGATAAGGGTCATGAACAGCAAACAGAGCAGCAGCAGCATGAAAGGGAAGGCAGCAGAAGCTCAAGCACTCAGAGGGGACAAGAAACCGTGCAAGGAAACTGTTTATTTCGAAAGGATTTTGCAATAAACATAGTGAATAGGCTCCAGGCAGCTGCTTTATTCTTCTCCCTCATCCTCGTCCTCATAGGAGTCGATGCCCACCTCCTCGTAATCCTTCTCCAGGGCAGCCATATCCTCACGGGCCTCGGAGAACTCACCCTCCTCCATGCCCTCACCCACATACCAGTGCACAAACGCCCTCTTGGCATACATCAGGTCGAACTTGTGGTCCAGGCGGGCCCAGGCCTCGGCGATGGCGGTCGTGTTGCTCAGCATGCACACGGCACGCTGCACCTTGGCCAGGTCACCCCCAGGCACCACAGTGGGAGGCTGGTAGTTGATACCAACCTTGAAGCCTGTGGGGCACCAGTCCACAAACTGAATGCTGCGCTTGGTCTTGATGGCAGCAATGGCAGCGTTGACATCCTTGGGCACCACATCTCCACGGTACAGCAGGCAGCAGGCCATGTACTTGCCATGCCGGGGATCACACTTCACCATCTGGTTGGCAGGCTCAAAGCAGGCATTGGTGATCTCTGCCACCGACAGCTGCTCGTGGTATGCCTTTTCTGCAGAGATGACTGGTGCATAGGTGGCCAGGGGGAAGTGGATGCGAGGGTAGGGCACCAGGTTGGTCTGGAACTCTGTCAGGTCCACATTGAGGGCCCCGTCAAAGCGCAGAGAAGCTGTGATGGAGGAGACAATTTGGCTAATGAGGCGATTGAGGTTGGTATAGGTTGGGCGCTCGATGTCTAGGTTGCGGCGGCAGATGTCGTAGATTGCTTCGTTGTCCACCATGAAGGCACAGTCTGAGTGCTCCAGAGTGGTGTGGGTGGTCAGGATAGAGTTGTAGGGCTCGACCACGGCTGTAGACACCTGGGGGGCTGGGTAGATGGAGAATTCCAGCTTGGATTTCTTGCCATAGTCAACAGAGAGCCGCTCCATCAGGAGTGAGGTGAAGCCAGAGCCAGTGCCCCCACCAAAGCTGTGGAACACCAGGAAGCCCTGAAGTCCTGTGCACTGGTCAGACTGCGAGAAAGAACAGTTTAGGTAGGGGAGGGGCCTGAGGGACTCTATCACCTGGCTCCATAAAGCGTAAGATACATCAGCAGTCAGGGCAAATACTGAGGATACCATAGCAGCACCACACTCGAGACCATGTACAGTTAGAGACGACCCCCTGAAAGGATCTCAAAAAAAATACTCCTGACCATTAGCACAGTCTTAAAAGTTCCCTCCCTCCCAAGACACATTCTCACCAGCTTGCGGATCCGATCCAGCACTGGGTCAATGATCTCCTTGCCAATGGTATAGTGACCACGGGCATAGTTGTTGGCAGCATCCTCTTTCCCAGTGATGAGCTGCTCTGGGTGGAAGAGCTGTCGGTATGGGCCATTTCGGATCTCATCTGGAAGGGCAAAAACCACAAAGCTATGCTCAGCAGGGACCTTCCTCCCCCAGGGTGGTAGCTGTGGCCAGATGCATGGAAGGACTCATCCTCCTGCCAGCCTGAGATACCAGAGTGTGAGAGAAACCCAGACCGGCTGCCCAGGCCAGTCTCAGATCAGCTTGCCTTCTGCAGCTTCAAATACAGCTAGGAATTTTCAGGGCCAGGAATGCGTGGTCTAAATACCCTCTCTCTCCAGGGAGAAGCTTTGAGTCATGTTCCACCCCCTTCAATTTTGTCCCCACTTCCTCTCACCAATGACTGTAGGCTCCAGATCCACAAAAACTGCCCGGGGTACGTGTTTTCCAGCACCAGTTTCACAGAAGAAGGTGGTGAAGGAGTCGTCCCCTCCACCAATGGTCTTGTCACTGGGCATCTGCCCATCAGGCTGAATCCCATGTTCCAAGCAATAGAGCTCCCAGCAGGCATTGCCCATCTGGACACCTGCCTGCCCCACGTGGACTGAGATGCATTCACGCTGAGGGATAGAGAGAGGGGACACAGCATGAGCCCCACATTCACAAGTCCTCACCTTGCGAGTCTCTCTTCCACCCTATCATCTATCAGCTAGGATGACTCAGTTGGCAAGAGTGGAGGCTTGGGGCTGGGCAGAGGTGAGAAGAGACTAGCAGCCTGCCTGGGCTCCCAGGTACAGGACTCCCCACCTGGAGGCACCCAGCAGTGCAGGCCAACCTCTTAGCCCACTTTTCAGTGGGGAATCTGTCAAGTGCGCACTGTGGCTCCACATGACAAAAGAAGGTTTCCTAGAGGTATGGGTTTACAGCTAGAGGCCCCCCACTTGATTAATTCTTTGCTTTGAGTATGAACAGCTAGAATTCATAGAACCCTTTCCCTCTTTCTTTCCTGTAAGCTGCAGAGGTGTCTCAGCCATCCAATCTGGCATCAACTGACCACACGCCATCAGGATGCCCTCCTCCCTCACCTTTAAATCCCATCTGGCTCTGGGGATCAATCCCATCTGGCTCCTCTCCCCACCTCCACCCCCGCACCCTGGGTGTCTTCACCACTTTCATCTCCCGTGTCGGCCCGCACGGAAATAGCGGCGATAATGCTTGTAAGCTCAGACAGCAGGGGCCAGCAATAAGGTGTGAGGGTACTGGGGCGCTCACTGCCTTAGGCTCCGTCCCTGTCAGCCCGAAATTAACCCCTAAAGCACTAAAGTCCGGCGGGGCCCGCGCGCTCTTCCCACACCGAAATGGCGGGGTGACGGTTTCCAAATACCCAGAAAAGGAAGTGGAACCTGCGGTGAGGCCCCAGAGGTAACCCGCCTTGTCCCGGGCAGGATGGGCGCCATCCTGCAGCCCAGCCCTACATCCGCTCTCCCTCTGGAGTCTTTACAGTTATTTCCCAGCCCAAAGCGAGGATTGGGTTTCGGCCCCCGCTCCTGGGCTATAAATACCACCCCCTACATGCACCTCTCTCCCCTCCCCCCAACCTGGCCTCGGCCAGCGCAGTGCTCAGCGCCAGCTGTCTCTGCCCATCCGCGCACCCGGGCTCCGGGCTGGAGAGGGCCGGCTCGCTTCAGGAGGCCGAACCCCGTTCCCACCACCCCTCTCAGCTCAGAAGCGGGGTGCTGAGTCACGGGGGGGGTGGTTCTGTGGATAGTTGGAATGCATACACAGAGGAAAGGGGGATGCGGCACCAGGTAACCTGACCCCTTCCACCTTCTAGCGCCAAGCACGTGCTCGGTCAGTGCTGGGGACCAGGGACTGGGGATGTAAGAGGGCAGCCAAACGCGTCTTCTTTTGCCCGCGGAAAGGACGGGGCGCGGGCCCGCGTGACTCTCATACAGAGTCGGGACACAAATGCTCGTAAGGCAGGAACAGAGTGCCAGAAAGGGTTCCTCTCTGTTACTGAAGAGTCGCACTCCACCCCAAGCCCCAACCCCAGCCACCGAAGGTGAACTATACGGCTCGGCCAAAGTCACCAGGAGGGGGTTGGGGAGGGAGGATGCAAAACCCTCGCACCTCCTGGAGACCCGGAACGCCCGGTGGAGGTCCCCGAGCATGCCTGGAAGGAGTGTCCCCCAAAGGAGAGGGGCAATTAGGGGACGGGCGCGACCCCGGCCGGGCCGCACTCACCATGGTGAGTCCGGGCGGTGCGTCTCACGTTGAGTCGGGGTGACGGGTCTCAGTGAGAACTGCGCTAGCTGCAGTGCCGCACCGCCCTTATAGGCGGGGGGGCGGGGCCCGAGTTCCCCGCTCGCCCACTAGAAGCTGGGCGGCCCGCAGGCCACGCCTCCCGGGAGGGTAAGCGGCCCCCCGAGGGGCGGAGCCTGGCCGGGTACCCTCCCCAAGCTGCGCTGGTGTCCCTCACCTGTCCCGCTGGGATTAAGAGTCGCAACTCGGGCTTTAACCTTTCTTTCCTCGTTTTGAGCCGACACGCTGGGCTCCCGAGGGCCTCCGCGGAGATGCAGGGTGCTGTGGCAGGGCGAGTTTCACCTGCACCTGCGTCCTGGAGGCACCGGTCATCCAGGTGTTCTGACTTAGGTCGGGAGCAGGCGAGGCGGTCCTTCCCAAGCGGCCACAGCTGGCCTTCACCCCGCCCTTCCAGCCCTGCCTCCCAGGAGACTCGGGCCAGCTGTGAGGCTGTGGCGCGTCCCCGGGGAGCCCTTGCCAGCTGCCCGACGCTTCCTGGTCCCCGGCCGGGGCGGCAGCCTTTCGCCGACGCCTGTGGGCGGCCGAGGACCCAGAACTGCACAGCCTGAGCCCCAGATTGCCGATGACTTAGGCGCTCCCGCAGAGTCGAGCCGCGCAGCCTGTCTGCTGGGGCCGACCCCGGAATCTGCCGCGGCTCGCCGGCCGCCCGCGGGTCAGTGGCCCTGTCGTCAGCGCAGTCACTATGATGCCCTCGCTGCGGGCACCTGCCCACTCTCCTGCTGCCAGAACTGCGGGAGCGCTGACCGGGAGACCTCAGGATCTGGATTCTCTTCCAGGCTACTCTGTGTGACCTTGGGCAAGTGACTTAACCTCACGAGTCCTTGACATTTCGTGGGTGAAAAGGAGACAGTGATGTCATAGTGGAAACATTGTTGTAAGCTATCAAAATGTCTGTTGACTCTGAAGAGAAAAGAAGAAAATCGAGATTCTCATATCTTGGATGATTCTGACTTTCTTGGTCTCTTCTGTCTCTAACCCAAGAGCAGGATCTGCAACTCGCATCTTAATAGTCTCAGCACTCGGCCCCTGGTCTCCACAGAAGCCCTTCTTTCTACATTTCATTCCGTTCTCCCCACCCCATCTTTTCAAGCTACTTCTGCTTTCCCTCTCTCCCTCTCTCTCTCTCTCTCTCTGAGTACAGTGTCTTGCTGTGTCACCCAGGCTAGAGTGCAGTGGTGCAATCTCAGCTCATTGCAACCTCCATCTCCCGGCTCAAGTTCATCCTTCTACCTCATCCTTCCACCTCAGCCTCCTCAGTAGCTGGGACCACAGGCGTGCACCACCACCATGCCCAGCTTATTTTATTTATGTATCTATTTTTGAGATGGAGTTTCGCTCTTGTTGCCCAGGCTGGAGTGCAATGGCACGATCTCGGCTCACCTCAACACCCATCTCGCAGGTTCTAGCGATTCTCCTGCCTCAGCCTCTGGAGTAGCTGGGATTACAGGCATGCGCCACCATGCCTGGCTGATTTTTGTATTTTTAGTAGAGACGGGGTTTCACCATGTTGGTCAGGCTGGTCTCCAACTCCCCACCTTAGATGATCCGCCTGCTTCAGCCTCCCAAAGTGCTGGGATTACAGGTGTAAGCCACCACGCCTGGCCTTATTTTTTGTATTTTTAGTAGAGACAAGGTCTCTCCATATTGTCCAGATTTGTCTTGAACTCCTGAGCTCAAGCGATCCACCCACCTCAACCTCCCAAAGTGCTGGGATTACAGGCCTGAGCAACCACCCCGGCCTGCCTTGCATTTTCTAATTGTCTCCCTTCACTGGGGAAAGTCACCTGGCAGTGCCCCAGGTGTTGCTGGTTTGCAGATCTTAAGAAACCTGTCTTCCTGGCTCTACATCACTAGGAAAGGATTCACCCCACCCTCCCCCATCATCTGACAACACAACATAATACCATGAAAGAACTAGTGATGGCAACTCTCTATCAACAAAATAGGCAAGGCATGGAAAGGAATACAGTGAAATATGACAAGGTCTTTCTTCGCAGTAGACTTGCCATCTGATTGGGAGAACGACTCATTCATAAAAAGAAAACTGACATGGGTGTATAATGAGGCTTCTTTGGGGAATAAGGTCATGGTCCCTACAAAGAAAGGAGCTGTGGTGACTACAGGACACATGGCAGTAGGTTACAGACCTTCCCTGAACCTCTTTTTCCTTGTGCTCTCCTATCCTAGCAGAATGAATGTAGTAAGAGACTTGAGCTATCTTAGGAAAAACCCTAAACCTCTTTGACCTTCAGGTGCAGATTCTTTATTTGCAAAACCGGGATAACAACTTCAGATTGTGAGTATCAGATGAATTTAGAGATGTACATATTCACATCAAGGCACTGTGTAAGTAGCTGTGACATTTATTTTAGTGCATATAGCACATCATGCTATAGTTATTTGTGTACATGTCCATCTTAATATTATAGATAGCAAACTATTGGAGGTAAGGACTGGGTCTTATTCATCTTTGTTTCTAGCTCCTACCATAGTGCTTAGCACACCTGGTAAGCATTTGCTAAGTGCGTGTCAGAAGAATTGTTTCACATCAGAGATGGTAGGCAGAAGAATGTTCCCCCATAAAGATGTCCACATCCTAATCTCCAGGACCTGTGACTGTTACCTTACATGGCAAAATACTTTGAAGATGTTATTAAGGTAAAGATCTTGAGATAGGGAGATGATCCTGGATTATCCCAGGTAGGCCCAATGTAATTTCAAGGGTCCTTATAAGTGAAAGAGGGAGGCAGGAGGGTCAGAGTCAAAGAAGAAGAGGTCAGACCTGATGTGGTGGCTCATGCCAGTAATCCCAACACTTCAGGAGGCTGAGGTGGGAGGATCACTTGAGGTCAGCAGTTTGAGACCAGCTTGGGCAACATAGTGAGACCCTGTCTCTACCAAAAAATAAAAATTATAAAATAAAGAAGATGTCGAAAGTAAGTAGAGGTCAGAATGATGTGATTGTTGGCTTTGAAGAGGGATAGGGGCCATGAGTAAAAGAATATGGGCAGCCTCTATAAGATGGAAAAGCTGAGGAATAGATTCTCCCCTAGAATTTCCAGAAGGAAGGCAACCTGGCCAACACCTTGATTTCAGTTCTGTAAGACCCATTTTGGCTTTTTTTTTTTTTTTTTTTTTTAAGATGGAGTGTCACTCTGTCATCCAGGCTGGAGTACAGTGGCGCGATCTCGGCTCACTGCAAGCTCCACCTCCCGGGTTCAAGCGATTCTCCTGCCTCAGCCTCCCGAGTAGCTGGGACTACAGGCATGTGCCACCACGCCTGGCTAATTTTGTATTTTTAGTAGAGATGGGGTTTCACAGTGTTAGCCAGGATGGTCTCGATCTCCTGACCTTGTGATCCACCCACCTTGGCCTCCCAAAATGCTGGGACTACAGGTGTGAGCCACTGCGCCCAGCCTTTTTTTTTTTTTTTTTTGAGACAGGATCTTGCTCTCTTGCCCAGGCTGGATTGCAGTGCTGAGGCAGGAGAATCACTTGAACCAGGGAGGCAGAAGTTGTGGTGAGCCAAGATTGTGCCATTGCACTCCAGCCTGGGCAACAAGAGCAAAACTCTGCCTCAAAAAAAAAATATATATATATATATATATACACACACTGTATATATTTTATAGATATGGGGTCTTGCTGTGTTACCTAAGCTGGTCTAGAGCTCCTAGCCATAAGCTCTTCTCTTGCCTCAGCCTCCCAAACTGCTGAGATTACAGGCATGAGTCACTGCCTGGTCTCACCTTTATCTTGGAGCAGGGCAGCAAGGTACTCAAAGTTTAAAATGTTTGCACTGACTCCATCTGGGAGAGATAGAGCCACAGCCTTAGTGATGTGCATCCTTCAGTTTTTCCAGACTAGAGCATCTCCCAGCCATCCTCCTTCTCACAGCACCGCCTTTACAAAAGGGGTAGCCCTATTCATCACATATCCATGAATTCACCCCTCAATACTCTCCCTGCAGACTTGACTCACATGCACTGCTGAGATGCTTTTGCCAAGGTCTGTAGTGGCCTGCCTCTTGCCAAATCCAAAGGCCACACATCTCCATCTTCATCTTTCTTAGCCGCTCACAGCAGCATTTCTCAGGGTCGATTCTTCTTTCCTTCTTGAAATTCTTTTTTCTTGGTTTTGATGACAGCACCGGCTTCTAGTTTGTCCTGGCCCCTCCTTCTTGGTGGCCTCTGATAGCTTAACTTTAAATGATGTTCCCCATAGCCCAGTCTCAGGTTCTCTTATTTCCTTCATTTATTTTTCTCCCTGAAGGAGCAATTGTTGAAGCTTGGTGGTGAATATATGAGGTTTTATTATATTATCTCTATTTTTAGGTATATTTTTAATAATATTCATCTTAAAAAGTTATTGTAACATGTTTTGAATTATTTAAAAAGGAATAGAACTAGAGTATATATATTCCCATACAATAGTGAAGGAATAGGATAAAAAGAAATGAATGTCATATATATGCTGATGACTCAAATTTATATCTCCATTTCCGACCTCTCCTCTGAACTTCAGATTCATATGACTAATTGCCTTCTTGACATCTCCACTTGAAAGCCCATTAGACATCTCAAACATAACACAGTCAACATGTAACTCTGTTTTCTACCCTCACCCCACTCCCTGCCAAACCTGCTTCTGTTCTAGGCTTCCCAGTCTGAGTGATCATCTTCCTTCCAAGTGCTTGAGTTAAAATCTTAGGATTGGCCGGGCACAGTGGCTCATGCCTGTAATCCCAGCACTTTGGGAGGCCAAGGTGGTGGATCACCTGAGGTCAGGAGTTTGAGACCAGCCTGACCAACATGGTGAAATGCCGTCTCTACTAAAAATACAAAAATTAGCTGGGCTTGGTGGCAGGCACCTGTAATCCCAGCTGCTTGGGAGGCTGAGGCAGAAGAATCGTTTGAATCCAGGAGGCAGAGGTTGCAGTGAGCCGAGATCGCACCATCGCACTCCAGCCTGGGGGACAAGAGCGAGACTTCATCTTAAAAAATAAATAAATAAACAAAATAAAATCTTTATTTTAGGATCACTTTCCTCTCTCTCTCTCTCCTCTCCCTCTTTTAAGTTAGAATATTTTGGCTGCAAATAATGGAAAGCCTAACTTATCAGTGGCTTGAACAATGAGGGCACTTATTATCCCACAAGAAATCTGAGTATAGGGCCTTTCCAGGGTTGATTCAGTCATGTCACCAATAACTCCAGTGTTTCTAGCTTTCTGCTCTGTCATCCTCAAAGAGCGGGTGACATCTTCCCTCAGGAACACAAGATACAGCAGCTCTAAGTATCATGTCCTTATATGACTCTCTGTCTTAAGGCAGGAAATGGGGGGCTTCCTCCCACATCTGTTTTTATCAGGAGAAAAACCTTTCCTTGACACGCCCTAGCAGACTTCCCCCTTCTATCTCACTAGCTCTTGCCTAAACCAGTCACTGGAGGGAGGGAGTTAAATGGCCATGGATGGTTTGGACTAACCTGTACACACCCCTAGGTCTGGGGAAAAGCTGTCTTCCTCGAGCAAATGCAAGGGTGAATACTGAAATAAAATCAGGACCTTGCTAGTGAAGAATTGGGCAGGGGCAGGCAAGGCTGTTGAGAAGCTCTGCCACCTCCTACACTAGTATGTCCTTCACTTTACTGCCAACCCAGCTACTTCTCACCACCCCCTACTACCATCCCGTTATTCCTAGATGCCTTCAGCAGCCTCTGAACCAGCTTCCTGCCTCTAGGCTTGAAACCCTAATGCAGTCTCCACACAGCAGCTGCAGTCATCTCTCTGAAACACAAGCTAGGCAATGACACTTGCTTCAAACCCTCCTGTTACACTTATATAAAAGCCATTCTCCTTCCAAGGTCCCTCCACCTCTATGATCTCATCTTGTAGAGCTCTCTCCCTCACTCTGGGTTTTTGGACACACTGGGCTGGTTCCTACCTATGACTGTTTGCACTTGCTATTCTGTCTGTCTGGAGAACTGGTTTCCAGATCTTGCCTTGCTGACTCCTCACCATTCAGCCCTCAGTTGAAATATCACCTTCTGACCGGGCGTGGTGGCTCATGCCTGTAATCCCAGCACTTTGGGAGGCCGAAGCGGACGGATCACGAGGTCAGGAGATCGAGACCATCCTGGTTAACATGGTGAAACCCCATCTCTACTAAAAATACAAAAAATTAGCCTGGCGTGGTGGCAGGCGCCTATAGTCCCAGCTACTCGGGAGGCTGAGGCAGGAGAATGGTGTGAACCCAGGAGGCAGAGCTTGCAGTGAGCTGAGATTGCGCCACTGCACTCCATCCAGTCTGGGCGACAGAGCAAGACTCTGTCTCAAAAAAACCCAAAAAAACAAAAAAACGAAAAACCCAAACAAAAACAAATACCACCTTCTTATAGAGTGGCTTCTTCCCTGTTCAGTCTAAAATAGCAGGCCCTGCATATCTTTCTGTTCCATTATCCTGCCTTGTTTTCTTCACATGCTTATTGCTATCTGGAATGTTCTTGTTTGTTTATTGTCTGTCTTCCCCATGAAAATGAAAGCTCCATTTTATTTCTTTTTGATACAGGGTCTTACTGTGTCACCAGGCTGGAGTGCAAGTGGCATGATCACGGCTCACGGCAACCTTGACCTCCTGCACTCAAGTGAGCCTCCCTCCTCAGCCTCCCATGTAGCTGGGGCCACAGGCATGTGCCACCACACCCAGCTAATTAAAAAAAAATTTTTTTTTTGTAGAGGCAGAGTCCCACTATGTTGCCCAGGCTAGAATGTAAGCTTCTTAAGAGCATAAACTTGCCAGGCACGGTGGCTCACACATGTAATCCCAGAACTTTGGGAGGCCAAGGCAGGCAGATCACCTGAGATCAGGAGTTCGAGACCAGCCTGACCAATATGATGAAACCCCCATCTCTACTAAAAATACAAAAATTAGCCAGGCGTGGTGGCATGCGCCTGTAATCCCAGCTACTTGGGAGGCTGAGACAGGAGAATCGCATGAACCCGGGAGGCGGAGGTTGCAGTGAGCCGAGATAGCGCCATTGCACCCCAGCCTGGGCAACAAGAGCAAAACTCCATTCCCCACCCCCCAGAAAAGCATAAACTTTTGTGTTCATCACTGTATCCCTGGCACCTGAAATGGTGCTTGGCATACAGCAAGCACTCAGTATTTGTTGAAGAAATTAAGAGTATTCACGGCCTTTTATGTTTTAACCTAGATGCATCAAAATGCTTTAAAAATCTCAGTCTTCGCTGGGCACAGTGCCTCACACCTATAATCCCCACACTTTGGGAGGCCAAGGCAGATGGATCATCTGAGGTCAGGAGTTTGAGACCAAACTGGCGAACATGGTGAAACCCTGTCTCTACTAAAAACACAAAAATTAGCGGGGTGTGTTTGTGCATGCCTGTAGTCCTAGCTACTCGGGAGGCTGAGGGAGGAGAATTGCTTGAACCCAGGAGGAGGAGGTTACAGTGAGCCAAGATCACAAAACTCAGTCTTTTCACTCTGCTTTATGTAAGACAGCTGACTACCATTAGGGTAGTTTTCTTTTTGGAGTTGGTGATACCTAGGCTGACTAGAGTCCAACTCCCAAGGCCAGTTGGGAGAAGTTTAAGTGCTACACAAGAGAGTTTTGAGCCCAGTGGGCCCTCTGGGCCCCATATCACTCCATCTGGACAATAATTCCTGAGGTCCATGGTTTCATAGGCCAACCCAGTAGAAGGCTGAGCTTTCTTATCTTTGATGTGTTGGGTGGCTGGGTCTCCTCTTTGGGCCTCTTTGTTCCAGGTGGGAGACAGAAGAGTTCTAACCTTCAGGCTGTAGCCAAAGCCAGAGTTAACCAGCTTGAGATCATTCCCTAGCTTACTGGGATGAGAGGGGCTCTGAAAAAGCCCCCTGTTTCAACTGCACTATGTAACACAGTGACTGAAATTTCACATTAGCAACTACTGGTTCCTGGATAGGATTGCTATATAAAATACTTTTATTTGCTAAATCCGGCAGACCTAGTCCTGGTTTTGGCTGCTATCTGGAAGAGGGACTGGAGAACTATACAACAGTCCCCCCTTACTTACAAGGATATGTTGTAGGGCCCGCAGCGGATGCCTGAAACTGCAGATAGTACTGAAACTTATGTACTGTTTTTTCCTATACATGCATAGCTATGACCAAGTTTAATTCATAAATTAGGCACAGTAAGAGGTTAAGAACAATAATAGGCAAGGTGCAGTGGTTCATGCCTGTAATCCCAGCACTTTGGGAGGTCAAGGCAGGCGGATCACTTGAGGTCAGGAGTTCGAGACCAGCTTGGCTAACATGTTGAAACCCCATCTCTAATAAAAAGACAAAAATTAGTCAGGCATGGTGGCGTGTGCCTGTAATCCCAGCTACTTGGGAGGCTGAGGTGGGAGAATCGCTTGAACCCAAGAGGCAGAGGTTGCAGTGAGCTGAGATCATGCCACTGCACTCCAGCCTGGGTGACAGAGTGAGGCCCTGTCTTAAAAACAACAACAACAAAAAACCAGTAATGATATAGAGAAAGAAAGCGATGATAATAATATGCCAGCATCACTGCTCTTGAGCTGTGGGGCTGTTATGAAGTAGAATAAGGGTTACATGAGCAGAAGCATCGCCACAGTCGATTTGATAAGGGATCTGGCTACTCAGTGGCTAACGGGTAGGTAGTGTCTACAGTGTGGATACGCTGCACACATGGATGTTCTAGACATGATGCAGTAGGAAGGCACTAGATTTCATCACACTACCCAGAATGGTGTGCAATTTAAAACTTATACATTACGTTTTTCTGGAACTTTCTCTTTAATATTTTCAGACTGTGGTTGACTGCAGGCAACTGAAACTGCAGAGAGTGAAGCTGTGGCTAATGGGGGGCTACTGTGGTGTGGTTTCCAGGCAACATGAGGGCCCATTTGAGGCTAGTGGCCATGCATTCGAAACATCAGTCAGCATGGTTCTGGATTGTTCTATGGCCACTGTTTAGCTGGGTGAGTGCAGACACAGAGCTGGGGACAAAACAAATTTAACCAGGGTTCTGGTTTAGTCAAACAAGGATGTTGAAGCTAGAGGGAGGCAAGACAGTTGAGGGGTACAAAAGGGAATGACCCTGGATGGCCGTGGAACTGAAGACTGGGAGGAATGAGATAAAGACCGAGGAGGGGCTGCTGTGGACACTGTGCCATGTGGAAAGAGGGGAAGCAGAGCCCAAGTCCCAGATGAATCTTAATCCAGCACTAATTAATCCCCATGTGACCTCAGGCAGGACACTAGGGACTTCAATTTCCTTTCCTTCATCCTAGGAAAGGGAAGCCCTGCCTTGCCTACCTCACAGAGTTGTTGAGGGATTCAAAGGAGGTATGGGGAGAAGGTGACTTAAGAAGCATAAAGCAGACTAGGCGCAGTGGCTCATGCCTGTAATCCCAGCGCTTTGGGAGGCCGAGGCAGGTGGATCACCTGAGGCCAGGAGTTTGAGACCAGCCTGGCCAACATGGTGAAACCGTGTCTCTACTAAAAATATAAAAAATAGCCGGGCCTGGTGGCAGGTGTCTGTAATCCCAGCTACTCAGGAGGCTGAGGCAGGAGAATCGCTCAAACCCAGGAGGTGGAGGTTGCAGTGAGCTGAGATCGCACCACTGCACTCCAGCCTGGGCGACAGAGAAAGACTCCTTCTCAAAAGAAAAAAAAAAGATGCATAAAGCAGGATACAAATGCTAGAGACTAGCCTTTTTATTTCAGAATTTTGCCTAAGATGATCGGGAGACTCCTTTTCTGGGGACATAAGGCCAGGCTAGAGCAGCAGTGACTTGCCATGGGCTAGGAGGAGACGTTTAGGAAGTGCCTTGAGGCCCGGCTCATCCTCTTGCTTTGCCCTTGGAGAGCAACAGCTGTTTTGGACTAAGCACTTAAGAAAGGTTACCTTGTTCGTATCTCATAATACTACCTCTCCCCATTCTCCAGATGAGGAAACAGAGAAAAAAAAAGAAGTTTTAATTGCTAGTAGCTATTAGAGGTAGGATTAAAACCAAACTCTAGGTCGCTTGTTCTATGATATTCTGTTTCCAGGCAGGATGTCCTGAGGCTTGATCTCTTGGCCGAGGACTCATTATTTCTGGATCATTGCAGAGATCTTCTTAGTCCCACCCACAGTCGACTTACAGCCCTCACCAACCCTAGAGCAGGGGAGTGCAGGGGGTTTGATAGGTGGGGGTGGTGCTGGAGCTCAGGGTCTTGATTTCTAAATCGTCTTCCACCTGCGAAGTGCAGGCTGTACCGCCAGGAAATGGGATTGCATGACTGACAGCAGATACCATGTACCCAGAGGCCTGGATACCTGTGTGGAGTTACTAGCCCTGGCCCCTCCTCTGCCAACCTCAGCTGGCTCCCCTGTTTGGGCGCAGGCCCAGTGCTTGCCTCCTACTCCGTTCTCCGTGACCAAGTCAACGGGCCCTGCCCTCCCAGGACGTTTCTAACAACATCCACCCGCTGAGAGCCACCCAGAGAATATAAGGAGGAGGCTGGCTGGCCGCTGCAGGCCTCTCACAGATCCATCCCTGCTCACTATCCTGCAGCAGACAGAGAGATAGGACCCCAGCCAGCCCCTGTCCAGGCAGCGGGGTGAGTGGAAGGGGCCTTGGGGGGACTGAGCACGCAAGTGGGGTCCCAGTGGGCCCAAGATATCTGGCGTGAAGGTACCTTGGGAGTCCACATGTTGATGGGGCTACAGTATGTGGAGAGGTGGGGAGAGGGAAAGAGACTTCCAGATGTGGCTGTGGCCCCCAAATATGCAGGTGTGGGGGGCTTCAAAGGGAGTAGGGAAGGAAAGTTTGATGGTAACCAGGATGTGGGGCTGAGCCTAGGCTGAGAAGCAGGGCTGCTGAGGGGGTCTGAATTTAAGTGCGGGGAGTGTGGGGGAAGCAGGACTTGAGCAGAAAGTGTGGGCCATTTCCTCTGCTGGCTGAGAATCTCTAGACCCTGGGCCTTGCCACAGGTTCACTGTTGGGCTCTGATCCCACCTTCCCACCATGGGGACACATCCTCCATGGAAGCTTCTCCCCTCTGGTTCCTCCCTCCACCCTGCCTATCTGCTGTGCCTTTGTCTGACCTCTCATGTTAGTTACAGATCAGCAGGGAGAAGAAGGAGGAGGGAAAGGGGGGTGCTCCCATCTGTCAAGAGCTGGCTGTGCCTGGGGCTCATTTGATATCTTTTACCCACCTCCCTACCAGGCAGGATAGAAGAACAGTTAAGAGCATGGTTGGTGCCAGCCTGTCCCTGCTCTAAATATTCTTGGTTTTGCTCATGGCCTTGAGCAAGCTACTTGACTTCTCTGAGGGTCAGTTTTCTCATCTATAAATTGGGGGTAATAAAACTACCTACTTAAGGTGAATGTGGTAAAGATTAAATGAGATAATGTGTATAAAGTGCCACCTTCACCTGGCACCTTATTTGTGCTTAATAAGCAGAACTAAGCAATGTAACAATACAGGCCGCTGGCTGTGAGATTCTTCTCTTTCTACAGTCATGAAAAAGGTGCTAGGGAAGCTGAGGTGAAATGACTTGTACTGGGTCACAGAGAGATGGGGGTTTGAGGCCAGGTCTGTGTGACTCCAGAGGCTGAGTTCTTTTTTTTTTTTTTTGAGACGGAGTCTCATTCTGGAGTGCAGTGGTGCAATCTTGGCTCACTGCAACCTCTGCCTCCTGGGTTCAAGCGATTCTCCTGCCTCAGCCACCCAAGTAGCTGGGATTACAGGTGCATGCCACCACACCCGGCTAATTTTTGTATTTTGAGTAGAGACAGGGTTTCACCATGTTGGCCAGGATGGTCTCAATCTCCTGACCTTGTGATCTGCCCATCTCGGCCTCCTAAAGTGTTGGGATTACAGGGCGTGAGCCACTGCCCCTGGCCAGAGGCTGAGTTCTTTGCCCCAAACCTGCTGCCTCCAGTGTGAGACATCATTCCCAGAGGGGCCAGAGACACCTTGCATGGGCTAGTAGTTCTGGGGGCCGGGACAATGTCTGGGTCTCTGGACAGAACTGGCTGGTCAGGCTCAGAGGTGCAGCACCAGGCAGGTGATTGGTGAGCCAAGGCAGCCCCAGGATTGGACCTGGGATTTCTACTGTCCTTGAGGTCTCAGCTCAACTCATTATCTTTTTTGTTTGTTTGTTTGTTTTTTTGAGACAGAGTCTCACTCTGTTGCCCCGGCTGGAGTGTAGTGATGCAATCTCAGCTCACTGCAACCTCCGCCTTCTGGGTTCAAGCAATTCTCCTGCCTCAGCCTCCCGAGTAGCTGGGATTATAAGCATATACCATTTTTGTATTTTTAGTGGATAGGGGGTTTCACCATGTTGGCCAGGATGGTCTCGAACTCCTGACCTGAAGTGATCCACCTGCCTTGGCCTCCCAAAGTGCTGGGATTACAGGTGTGAGCCACTGCGCCCAGCCTCAATTCATTACCTTCTCTTACTATGACATCAGGGATTGAGGGTGGGAAATTGGAAGGGGAACCCAACATGCATGGCACACCCTAGTGTGTGTTAGGCAGTGGGCCAGGCACTTTGCATGCATTCTTTCATTTAATTCTCATAGTTTTTCTAGGAGGGACTCTTATTATTGTCCACATTTCAAAAGGAGAACATTGACAAAGAGGTTAAGACTTTTGCTCAAGACAAGTAGAGAAGTAATTGGGCTGGAATACAGATTATTTATGGATTAATCTCAGTCATCTAAAAATCATGAAAAGTCAGGCCCTTGTGTTATATAAAAATAGTCAATGAAGTGTTACATTTTTGGAGAAGTCATCCTCATTAAACAATTAAGAAATATTTCAGGAATGCAAAAAGGTATAAATAATAACATGATAGGCTGGGTTACGGTGGCTCATGCCTGTAATCCCAGCACTTTGGGAAGCCAAGGCAGGTAGACTGCTTGACCCCAGGAGTTTAAGACCCACTTGGGAAAGATGGCGAGACCTGTCTCTACGAAAAAATTTAAAACTTAGCCAGGCATGGTGGTGCATGCCTGTAGTTCCAGCTACTCGGGAGGCTGAGACAGGAGGATCCTTTGGGCCCAGGAGTCCAAGGCTGCTATAGTGAACTATGATCACATCACTGTACTCTAGCCTGGGTGACAAAGTGAGATTCTGTCTCAAGAAAAAAAGAAAAGAATAATGTGATGAACAGCAGCTATGAAGCTTGAGAAATGGAATCTGTCTCCAATTGCTTCTATCTGCTTCCCCTGCCAGAGAGCACCATTATTCCAAATTTGGAGTTAATGTCTCCTGTGCTTTATCTTTGTACTATTTTCCCTTGCTTCCCTCACCAATGGCTCCTAATTTCTTTCTGGACACTGGTGGGTAGATTATCTTGCACTTCTAGATTCATTTGATCCCTTCAATGTTCCTCATTGAGACAGGCACTGAGCAAGAGTCTATAATCTCAGAACTGCTCACATCTTCTGCTTCCCCCAAGGATTTTGGCCCAGCCTGTACGGCCAATGCCTGTTGCTCCTCAATGCCACCAGTAAATGCTTAGATGCAGGAGGCGAGGCAAGCAGAGTAGAGTCCAGGAACCTTGGCCCTCAGCCAAAGAGCCACTCAAGGAAGGCAGGCAGGAACCATGTCCAGGCATGATATGTTTTCCTCTGTGAAGGCCGTTCTCTGCCCTTTGCCCACTCAGTGTGAGTGCATCTCAGTCCACGTGGGGCAGGCCGGTATGCAGTTGGCAATGCCTGCTGGGAGCTCTACTGCCTGGAACATGGGATTCAGTCTGATGGGCAGATGCCCAGTGACAAGACCATCAGGGGAGGGGATGACTCCTTCAACACCTTTTTTAGTGAAACTGAGGCTGGGAAACATGTGCCCCAGCCGGTGTTTGTGGATCTGGAGCCCGCTGTGATTGGTGAGTGATGATCAGTCCCAGCCATGACCTTGTCCCTGGGTACCACAGCAAGTCCTACTCCATAACTGCAGAGCATGGTGTCTGTGGTATAGCTTCCCAGGTGCTGCAGCCAATTAGAACTCCAGACGTATGGAATCGCTGTTACTGAGGTCCTGAGTCTGTAGGCCACTCCACATCCCTTTCCTTATTGAAAAACACATCCAAGCAGCACAAACACATCCAAGCAGGTAATAGCAGCAGCCTGAATGCAGAACCTGGGACCTGGTGACCCCACTCCCTTCAGGTCCCCTGGGGCTCCAGCAGCTGGATCGCAAGGGAGATGGGGCCCAAAACTCTGCCCACTGCAGATGAAGTTTGAACAGGCACATACTGCCAGATCTTCCATCCACAGCAGCTTATCACAGGCAAGGAAGATGCTGCCGATAACTATGCCTGGGGCCACTACACCATTGGGAAGGAGTTCATCGACCTGGTACTGGACCGGATTTGGAAGCCAGTGAGGAAAGGGCTGAGGGCTGGGGCAGGGGGAATGAATCTGGATTCCTGTTGTGAGGTAGTCTGGACACCAGATTGGGGAAGGACAGCTTCAGCCTCTGGGAGAAACACACAGGATCAGGACCAATGAGGAGAGGCCCTGCACTCTGATCAGGGGGGCCAACTGTAGGTTCCAGCCTGGAGCTGGTGTCCCCTGTATCTTCGAAGTGGCTGGCCTGATGCTAGGCAGGGTGTCCATTAAGGCAAACATGTTGATGGGCTGCCTGGCCAAGTTGTGGGGTTCCATAAGCATTCCCAGAATACCACCTTGTGTTACAAGGATGTGGGCAGAAGTCCCTGTGAAAGGCAGGGATTCAAAGAATGTCAGCCCATAGCCTCTGTGATTGGCTTTGGCTCCTACGAAGGATGGGGATGAGGTTCCTGGATTGTTGTTCTTAGTAGAGAAACCCTCTAGAAACATCCAAAGTTAAATCAGCAGGGCATGGGTATGATGGTGGGTGGAGTTGGCAAGTTATGACGACAAGATGAGGAAGGCCTGGAGTCCTGTGCACTGGTCAGCCTAGACAGCCAACTCCACCCACCATCATACCCCTCTTTTCCAGCATACAACAGAGCTCTGTGTTAAGGGCCTCAGGAGATTTCAGAGGAAGAGGCACAGGGAGGAGAAAGGGTGTGCCCTGGACCCACTCTATGAGGATCTCTTTTGTGCTCTTGGAAAAGTCTTCTAAGGATTTCATGAAACTTTTGGGAATTTAAAACAGCACAAGTTGGTTCTTTCCTGTCCATCAGCTGTGCTCCATGCCCCACATTTTCCCTCCCCTTCCCTGTCTAGGCTGACCAGTGCACAGGGCTTCAGGGCTTCCTGGTGTTCCACAGCTTTGGTGGGGGCACTGGCTCTGGCTTCACCTCACTCCTGATGGAGCGGCTCTCTGTTGACTATGGCAAGAAATCCAAGCTGGAATTCTCCATCTACCCAGCCCCCCAGGTGTCTACAGCCGTGGTCGAGCCCTACAACTCTATCCTGACCACCCACACCACCCTGGAGCACTCAGACTGTGCCTTCATGGTGGACAACGAAGCAATCTACGACATCTGCCGCCGCAACCTAGACATCGAGCGCCCAACCTATACCAACCTCAATCGCCTCATTAGCCAAATTGTCTCCTCCATCACAGCTTCTCTGCGCTTTGACGGGGCCCTCAATGTGGACCTGACAGAGTTCCAGACCAACCTGGTGCCCTACCCTCGCATCCACTTCCCCCTGGCCACCTATGCACCAGTCATCTCTGCAGAAAAGGCATACCACGAGCAGCTGTCGGTGGCAGAGATCACCAATGCCTGCTTTGAGCCTGCCAACCAGATGGTGAAGTGTGATCCCCGGCATGGCAAGTACATGGCCTGCTGCCTGCTGTACCGTGGAGATGTGGTGCTCAAGGATGTCAATGCTGCCATTGCTGCCATTAAGACCAAGCGCAGCATTCAGTTTGTGGACTGGTGCCCCACAGGCTTTAAGGTTGATATCAACCACCAGCCACCCACTGTGGTGCCTGGGAGTGACCTGGTAAAGTGCAACATGCCATGTGCATGCTGAGCAACATGACAGCCATCACTATGGCCTGGGCCCGCCTGGACCACAAGTTCGACCTGATGTATGCCAAGAGGGCATTTGTGCACTGGTATGTGGGTAAGGGTGTGGAGGAGGGTGAGTTCTCCAAGGCCCATGAGGATATGACTGCCCTGGAGAAGGATTACGAGGAGGTGGGCATGGATAGTGTGGAGCGGGGGGAAGAAAAGATGGGGGGGGATGAATACTAGGGGAATACTGTGTGTCTGTCCTACATAAAGTGCTGTGGCCTTATTGTCTCACGAATGTCTTTTTCTCTTGGGGAAAACCATGGGGGGAGGGCTTCTTCTCCATGAGAGATAGGAACACTGGTGTCTTAGCCTCTATTCCCCAGAAAGCAGATCTGATTTTAGATTTCATTACAGAGTGCAATTACAGCAAATAGAATGGGGGCCAAGGGAAGTAAGGCACAGAAGGAGGAAAAATTCACCCTAGAGAAAATGCAGCTGAATAAATGGCATCTCAGAACCATCCTTGGGTGAGCGGGCAGGTGAGGGCTGGGGGTGGGGTTTATGCACTGGCTCTATTCTTCCACTGGTTAAACCTTCGCCCCATCAAGCATTAACTCCCCTGCACTGGTGGATTGCACACACTTGGGCTGTAGAGTCATCAGGAAACCCTGGGGAAGGAGGAGGTGCTGTTAAGTTGCACATATGTGAAGTCGGTGGGACCCCACATGGAGCTGCAACAAGAGCCCGGTGAGGCCAGGAGGATCCGAAGTGATCCTTAAAGTACTCTAGTGCCCACTAGCCCACCCTGTGATCTAGTGGCTTGTCTTCTCCAGGCAGGAGGTTGGGGTAATAGAGAGCCCTGACACTGGAGCTGGATGAGGCAGAAGAATGGTGCAGTGGTGGCCACACGGAGAATGGCTTGTAAGGGTAGGAGGCTTACCTCCCAGTAATCTCTGTCAACACTCACCACTTTTTTTTTATTTTTTTAGATGGAGTTTTGCTCTTGTTGTCCAGGCTGGAGTGCAATGGCACGATCTCTGCTCACTGCATCCCCCACCTCCCGGGTTCAAGCGATTCTCCTGCCTCAGTCTCCCAAGTAGGTGAGATTACAGGCATGCGCCACCAGGCCTGGCTAATTTTATGTTTTTAGTCGAGACAGGGTTTCACCATGTTGGTCAGGCTGATCTCCAACTCCTGACCTCGGGTGATCCACCAGCCTCAGCCTCCCAAAGTGCTGGGATTACAGGGGTGAGCCACCATGCCCGGCCCTGACACTCACCACTTTTTGATAAAGACAGTTGACCTTTTATCAGTCCTGTGGCATCATGCACACACAGCTTCCCACCCCCACTTCCAAATAGATGGCAAATTTTAAATCCTGAGACTGAGTGAGGCAGGAGAATCGCTTGAGCCCAGGAGGCAGAGTTTGCAGTGAGCTGAGATAGTGCCACTGTACTCCAGCCTAGGTGACAGAGCCAGACTCCATCTCAAAAAATAAATAAAAATAAATAAATAAATAAATACAATACAATACAATAATATTTTTGTAAGGACAGGACCTCACTATGTTGCCCTGGCTGGTCTCGAACTCCTGGGCTCAAGCAACTCTCCCACTTTGGCTTCCCAAAGTGTTGAGATTACCAGCATGAGCCACCATGCCTTGCTAAAAGGGCTGACTTTTAAATCTCCATATATTTGACTTATGTGTCTTTCTATCAACTGGTTTCAAACTTGGGAAGGGAAAAGGTGTTACTCTGGGAGCCCTTCACACCCCAAGAAATAGCCATCATTTAGTGAGCATCTACTATGTGCTAGGTCCTGTATCCATAAGATCTTGTTTAATTCTGAGGTTAGTACAGTTATTACACCCACTGGAACAGAAGCTCTCAGACAGGCCTTGGACTGTTTTTCATTGTTCTACTCTCAACACCCCAGTGTTGCCTGGCATATTAGATGATTAACATTTGTTGGATGAACTTGTTCAATGAACGCCTATTTTATAGACGTGGAGACTGAGACTCAAAGACTCGTCCAAGGTGGTAAATGGAGGAGTTGGGATTCAAACCCAGGTTAGCCTGCACCAAATCATATGTTGCTCCCCAACCTTTTTCTTAGGTGCCCTCACTTCCTGCTCACAGTGGTTCCAGGCACCCCTCCAGACACCACCTCTTCTGGGCCTGCCAGGTCCTGAGTGCCCAGACAGTGACTCAGGTGCCTCAGGGGCAGGGAGTGGGTGACGCTTCACACTGCCCTGCCCAGGCTCTGGGAAGGAGGGCATCGATGTAGAGGGGAGAGTCCCAGCTTCTGGGTCTGAATGGGGGTAGAGGCTTCTTTGGGGCCAGGTTCTAGGGCTATCAGTGCCCTTTGGAAAACATCTCCTAGGAGGTGGTGAGGGCCTGGGAGAGGCCAGGATTGGGGGTGGGGAGGGAGGTGAGCTCTTCACCTGCCAAGATGGCTGGGGATCCAGAGAGGCAGCTCGTCTCCCTTCCTGTCTGCTGAACCAGCCAGCCCACCCTGGGTGGCTATATAGCCATCTCCCTGAGGTCTTCCTGCTAGTAATACGCTGCTGGCAGGCCCTGGCAGGCCTGGGTTGGACTGGGTGTGGGTGTGGAGAGGTGGCAACCCAGACCTCCTGGGGCAGCTGGGAGCACCACCCAGCCTGGCTCCTGGGGACTCCCTCAGTGCAGGGGAAATGCTTTCATCCCTGATGCTTCTAAAGCCAAAGTACAATTGCCTCCTGCAGGCAGACAAAAGAGACAGGTTCCCAAGCTCAGATTCTACCTAACAAATTTATTCCCTGGGCTCTGATGTGTCAAGAACACGCCTGGCTTCAAAGCTGTGTTGTCACCATTCTTTCCTTCTGGAACGCCACCTCCCCCTGCTTGTCTCAATGTTGCCATTCCTTCCAGCTTAGGTCACAGCCATCCAGAACCTACCCAGCCCCAGGGAGCTCTCCCTCTTCTGGATTCTTTTAGCACCTACCTCTGTCTCTATTTTTCATTTGGCGCTTGGCGTGGGCTGCCTTGTATGATAGCACTTGGCTTCTTGTCAATATCTTATTTCCCCAACTCAATTTTTAACAATTAGTATGAATTTGAACCGTTATTAGGTGCATATGCTTCAGAATTCAAAAAGTATCAGAGAGATTTAGGAACAAGAAAAATAAGTCTCTTTCATCTTGTTCCCCTCTTGGCAGCCACCACTGTTAATGTTTTTGTTAGTGTTTCCTTCCAGAGATGTCTACATATATATAGGTTGAATATCCCTTATCTGAAATGCTTGGGAACAGAAGTGTTTAGGATTTCAGATTTTTTCAGATTTTGAAATATTCGCATATACATAATGAAATATCTTGGGGCTGAAACCCAAGTCTAAATACGAAATTTACTTATGTTTCATATATACCTGATACACATTGCATGAAGGGAATGTTGTATAATGTTTTAAATAATTTTTTTGTTTTGTTTTGTTTTTTGAGATGGAGTTTCGCTCTTGTTGCCCAGGCTGGAGTGCAATAGCATGATCTTGGCTTACTGTACCTCCACCTTCCAAGTTCAAGTGATTCTCCTGCCTCAGCCTCCCAGGTAGCTGGGATTACACGCACCTGCCACCATACCGGCTAGTTTTTGTATTTTTAGTAGAGACAGAGTTTCACCATGTTGGCCAGGCTGGTTTCAAACTCCTGACCTCAGGTGATCCTCCCAACTTCAGGTGATCCTCCCGCCTCGGCCTCCCAAAGTGCTGGGATTATAGGCCTGAGCCATTGAGCCCGGCCTATGTTTTAAATAATTTTGTGCATGAAACAGTTTGTATATATGAGGTCAGGTATGGAATTTTCCACTTGTGGCATCATGTCAGGTACTCAAAAAGTTTTGAATTTTCGAACAT
The DNA here is from genome assembly GCF_028885625.2 of Pongo pygmaeus. NCBI lineage: Eukaryota > Metazoa > Chordata > Mammalia > Primates > Hominidae > Pongo > Pongo pygmaeus. Next base: position 119,744,301 of record NC_072384.2, read on the forward strand.
TTCACATTTTGGGTTTTTGGAGTAGGGATGCTCCATCTGTACTACCATGCTTGTATGCACATTTAGTATATACTTTGTTCTACACCTTGTTTTTTCACTTAATAATAAATCTGGAAGATGGTCCATATGAATACTGTTAGCTATGCCTCATTCTATTTGGTCACAATATAATATTCCATCGTATAGCATACCAACACTTGTTTTACCAGTTTGCTATTAATGGGTATTTAGATTGTTTCCAATCTTTTGCTATTAAAAAGAATGCTGCAACCCTTGTATGTATTTTTTTTTTGCACATATGTATGACCATACATTCTTAGAATTGAGATTTCTGGGTCAAAGATTATGCATTTTAAATCTTGCTCTCTTTAGAAGTCACACCAGGCCAGGCACGGCAGCTTACGCCTGCAATCCCAGCTACTTGGGAGGCTGAGGCAGAAGAATTGCTTGAACCCGGGAGGTGGAGGTTGCCGTGAGCTAAGATCGCACCATTGCACTCCAGCCTGGGCAGCAAGAGTGAAACTCTGCCTCAAAAAAAAAAAAGTCACATCAAATTACCCACCCTCCCACTACTAATCTACAAGAATGCCTGTGCCCTCAGTCTTGCCCATACAATGTATCCAACTTTTTTTTTTTTTTTTGGTCTTTGTCATTCATCCAATAAGTGAAACAAAGTATTTTGTTGGGGCCATGTGCCCAGGTGCAGTGGCTCTGGCCTATAGTTCCAGCACTTTGGGAGGCTGAGGCAGGAGGATCATCTGAGGCCAGGAGTTTGAGACCAGTCTGGCCAACATGGTGAAACCCCATCTCTACAAAAAATACAAAAATTAGCCAGGGGTGGTTGCATATGCCTATAGTCCCAGCTACTTGGGAGGCTGAGGCAGGGGAATTGCTTGAACCTGGGAGGTTGCAGTGAGCCAAGATAGTGCCACTGCACTCGAGCCTGGATGACAGAGCAAGACTCCATCTCAAAAAACAAAACCCCAAAGTATTTTGTTGTAGCTTTATTTATTATTATTATTCCTTTAAAAATAATAATAATAATAATACTAATAATAATTATTATTATTATTATTATTATTTGAGATAGAGTTTCACTCTTGTCGCCCAGGCTGGAGTGCAATGGTACGATCTTGGCTCACTGCAACCTCCGCCTCCCGGGTTCAAGTGATTTTCCTGTCTCAGCCTCCTGAGTAGCTGGGATTACAGGCATGTGCCACCACGCCTGGCTACTTTTTGTATTTTTAGTAGAGACAGGGTTTCACCATATTGGCCAGGCTGGTCTGAAACTCCTGACCTCAGGTGATCCACCCGCCTTGGCCTCCCAAAGTGCTGGGATTACAGGCATGAGCCACCATGCCTGGCCTGTTGTAGCTTTAGTTTACAGTTTTTTTGTGAATGAGATTGAGCATCTTTTCATTTGTTTAAAAGCCAGTATTTCCTCTTCTGTGAGCTGCCTGTCCCTTTGTCCATTTAAAAATGTCATTGTCTTTCATTAGTTGGCATTTCTTTGTGGACAAAGGAAATTAAACCTTTGTCTGCTAGATGTGCTCCATATAATTTCCCTCGGCTGTCATTTGTCTATGTCCTATCCCCTTGAGCACAGAGATTGGAATTTAAACTTCTTTATATTCTTATTCTTAATATAGCAAGACATACACGGTAGGTGCTAGACAAATGTCTGTTGGCACGGCAAAGTAAGAAGAAAAAGGCAGAGATCTGGAAAATTTGGAGTGACTTAACCCAACCACTCCTTCCTCTTATACCAAGTCTAACCCTTAGTCTTTGTGTCAGTCAGGACTCTTGTAAACAGCAGAAGCTAACTGGCAAATTGTTTCAAGTCCCCTGCCCACAACAATTATAGAGATATCGGATAGCATACAGAATCAATGCAAGGGCCAGCAAACAAGGGTCAGCAATCAGACAGGCACCTAGGGAAGCTGGGCAGCCAGTACCACAGTCAAGGTTGGGCACAGGACAGCCTGTGTAGGAGACTCCTGTCCCCTCCACCCTCCGCAGTGATCCCCCTACTCTCGTCCCTCACCTGCTGCAGTAGCGCTGACACTTCCTCCTCCAGACACTAGAGGCCGCTGTTGGCCCTATCGCCTCCACCGCCGCCGCAGAAATGAATTCCTAAACCAGCCCTGCTATTCCGTGACTTGCTCCAGATTCAAAGTCCCAGTTGGAGCATCCGATTGGCGGAGCTCATGTCTTCTGCCTGCAACCCTAGAGCCGAGTCAGGGAGGAGAAAGCATTGGGGCTTTGTGGCAAATGGTGGCCTGCTTTCCATTAGGGCCCGTGCAATGGGAATTCCCCAAATGTAGGCAGGAGGTTCTGATGGTGGGCGGCCAGGAAAACAGGACACTCACACCACCTTCTTCTCTCACGTCCGGCTCAAGCCCTTCTCGTTGGCAAAGTGTTCCTGGGTCCCCCAGCCTAAAGCACTTTTCTGGACTCATATAACCATTATTGCTTGAGCCAATCACGATGCCAGCGAGGACCGCAGTAACACCTAATACATACCATGTCTCATTTGACTTTCAAACAACCCTAGGCACTACCTATATTTAGTGAGAAAAAAAGAGAGCTCAGAGATTTTCCCAAGTCTCACAGTAATGCCAGGTTGTACTCTGTTTCCAAAGCCTCGGGTTTCCCAGCGGGCTACACTGATGGGCTGGTATCTTACCAAGTTCAAGCTCTGCAAAGGCAGGGCTTGGGCCACATTCTTCTTTATACGGCCTGGCAGCATCTTGAATGCAGAAAAATGCTCAGCTAACGCCTTTGGATCGGCCTGGATGGGATCAAGCAGGAGCCAGTTCTGGAAGGTTTCCTAACTCTCCAATGAGGCCTGAACCCAGGGAGCATTTTGAAGTGGAATAGGCCTACTCAGGATCAGTTTGGGAAGACTTGAACCTGGGGAATTCCGTTGTACGGCCCCCTTTACCTCATCTCCCCCAAATGTGTCAAAACTGTCAACAAGAGGTTTGCAGGTGTTCATTATTTATTCATCCCACAGGTAGTTTTGAACTCCGACGACTGCTCTAATAGACCAGTGAGAAAAAACACACAACTCCTGTGAAATCGACATTCTAGTGGGGGAGGTGAATGGTAATCAAAAATAATCAAACAATAAATGCTAATTTGTGGCTCTAACAAGCCTGATGAAGGAAATGCCACGAGAGGCTGTAAAAGGCAGTTCTGACCTACTCAGGAAAGCCAGGGCAGCCTGCTGGGGGACGTGGGGCTGCAGCTGGGAGCAGAAGAAGGGGGAGGAGTTAGAACCGTGGTGGGGGGAGGGAGGGAGAGAAGAGTCTCAGTCCTCGAGGTGGGTGAGTAAGCATGGATCATCGCTCGTGTTTATAAGAAAGTGACAGAGGGACCTGGGGGCCGAGCGGCTTGTTTGTGGGTTGCCCCAGCCTCCGTGCGAGCGCGTCTCGCCTGGATGGAGGCGGGGCCGCAGTCTCCCAGGTCCCAGCTGGGCCTGACGTCGTCCTGGTGCGTGCCCAAAATAGCCGGCTCCGCCCTCTTCTCCCGGCAGCCCCTGCAGGCCCCCATCCCCCCCCAGGGGACAGGCGGAGCGGGCCTTCTGCGGGTCTCTAGTAGTTTCCGCACCGCTGACGCATGCCTGCGCGCACAGCTGGGCCGGGCGCGTCCTACGCAGCAGCCGCGAGCCGGGCTGCGGGTGCCAGACGGTTCCCGGCGGGGGGCAGGGGCGGGGCGCCGCAGGAGGCCGGGACTCCTGGCGGAGGAGGTGCAGCCGGGGGCCCGGGTCAGGCTGGGGGCCTTGGATCGGACTGCTGGAGTTGGGGGGCCCCCGATAGGGCTCCTGGGCCTGGGCGTCGAGATAGGTCTTGGCCCCGGCCTGCGGGGGCAGATAAGGCTGCCGGAGGAAGCCTAGTCACCGGCCGCAAGCAGAGCCCGGTGGGCTCCGCTTCCAACTGGGAGCGCCTTCCGCCACCCGGGGAGGGGGACTGCTGCAGCCACAGGGAGGGGCTCTTGGTTCTTTCCGCCTGACTCCTTCTCTTCTGCAGCCCCAAGGAGGCCCGCCTGACGACTGACCAGTTGCCATGGCATCCTACTACGAGATCCTAGACGTGCCGCGAAGTGCGTCCGCTGATGACATCAAGAAGGCGTAAGTGCCTCCGTGTGCAACAGAAAACCTCTCACCCTCCACCCGCCACCACCATGGGGCACTTCAGAGTGACACCTGTAGGTGTCTGAGGGAACCAGGTCGTTAGAAAGCATTGGGGTGCTTCTTCCGAGTGACACCTGCAGAGAGGAAAGAGACCCCTGGTAGAGTACGAGGAGAACGTCCAGAGAGTGAAGTAGTTAGTTCCGCTGGGAGCTGCACTGTGTTATAGGTTGTTCTCCAGTTGATCTTCCCCTCCTCCTCCTCCTCCTTTCCCCTCCCCTCCCCCTTCCCCCTAGATTTGGGCATTCTCAGGCTGCAGTGCAAAGATGCAGTGCAAAGAGGCTCTGTGAGGAGGAGGGGCCGGTGTCCCTGTACTCTTCGAGGCCACATGTGCCCCAACCTTTGCAGCCCCAGTCCAGCGAGCCCTAGGGAGGGGCTAGGGACCCTGGCATTGTATCCGCTTGTACATGTGGTCCCAGCACTGGTGGCGGAGGAGAGAGGGTGGAACTTGATGAAAACATCACAGCAGTGGCAGCCGTAGCAGCTGGGGTGGACCGGGACCCGGTGGTGAAAGGACAGTGATAGGCTAATGGGAAAACGGGTCGTTCGGTTCCTGGATAGGAAGTGCCTGCATTTGTCCCCCGACTTTCTCCTCTGCACCCACTTTCTGCAGGTATCGGCGCAAGGCTCTCCAGTGGCACCCAGACAAAAACCCGGATAATAAAGAATTTGCTGAGAAGAAATTTAAGGAGGTGGCCGAGGCATATGAAGTGCTGTCTGACAGTAAGGGCCGGGGTCAGGCAGAACCCAGCACATCATCCCCTACTTCATGCCCCAGCTCACATTTTCTTAAAGCAATGTCTCTGCCACCCTAGTTTCCTCTGTGCCTTTTTCCAGCCTGACATTTAAGCTCCCCCCTCCCACAGGGACAGCTCAGTGTCTGCTCCCCAGAGTCTGGTATGAGTGGCTGGCATGAGACCTGAAAGGGGAAGGAAGCAGGGCAGGTAACTCATGTGAGCTGAGTCTCCTGTGTGCCAGGCATTGGTGGGTGTCATCTCCATGAGTTCTCACAGCCGTCCTATGAGGCAGGTTCTATCACCCCTATTTTACAGGCAAGGAAACTTGAGGCTGAGAGAGGTGAAGTAACTTGCTCAAGGCCACGCAGAGCTGGAATATGAATCCAGGTCTGCCTTTTTATTGATTCATTCAAAAAGTAATTCAGTGAATGGTGACAGTGTCCGGCACTCGCTGGGTGCTGGGGAAACTGGAGGACAAGCAGGCACTGTCCTTGCCCAGAGGGGCAGGGAAGACCAACACCTACCAGGCACACACACAGACACAGTTACAGCTTCTGAAGAGTATTCAGAGGGAAGAAACAGGGCAGGTGGAGTGCTAGGGAATAATGTGCACCTGCTTTTGTTCTGGTGATTGTAGAAGGCCTCTCCGAGGAGGTGACATTTAGGCTAAGCCCTGGTGAATAATAATGTAGTAGTCATTAGCTAACATTTATTGAACACTTCATATGTGTCAGGCACTGGTAGGCAGTTTACGTGGATGGTCTCATTTTATCTTTGCAACAACCCTGTGCGGTAGGTGCTGTGATGACAGCCATTTTCCAGATGAGAAGACGCCAGCTGTGTGAAAGGCTGAGTTGCTGCCTAAACCTATAGCCTGTGTTCCCTGGGTCCCCTGCTGTGCCTACCTTCCCCCGCCAAGTGTCAGAGTGTCAGTCTCTGGACAATCCTTTGAGCGTCCTAGCCTGTGAGGGGAGCCCATCCCAGAGGGAGGGTGAAATGATCTGGTCTCTTTTTGCAGAGCACAAGCGGGAGATTTATGACCGCTATGGCCGGGAAGGGCTGACAGGGACAGGTAGGTGGAGTGGTGAGGCCCAGGAATGGAGGTGGGGCAGGGAGGAGAGGGGCAGGGCAGATTCTTGCAATGGAGGCTGTCTCAGGCTCCTGGCTGTGCCTTAGGTGAGGTCCCCGGCTCAGGGCAGGATGCATGCCCTAAGCTCTCTCCTCATCCTGCCTTTCCAGGAACTGGCCCATCTCGGGCAGAAGCTGGCAGTGGTGGGCCTGGCTTCACCTTCACCTTCCGCAGCCCCGAGGAGGTCTTCCGGGAATTCTTCGGGAGTGGAGACCCTTTTGCAGAGCTCTTTGGTGAGTGGACTCTGGAAGCCTCGGAATGGCTCAACTTCCCCTCCAGGCCTGTCCTTCCATCAGCTGGGAGGCCCTGAGGTGGAAGGCTGAGAGGGGACGGGAATGCCACGGACAGAAGATTTTGTGGAGCTGGGTCCAGTGAGAGCTGGGACAGAACCTCACGTGTGCCAGAACCCCTGTGATCCAACAGTGACACTTCACAGACTCACCTTATTAAATTACAACAATAATACATTGCTAGACTTCTATAGTAACAGCCATGAAAGCAAGACTCAAAGCATCTTGTGACAATATTGTTATTACCTATAAAACATACTGGTATTTTTTAGTGATAGATATATGCCAAATATTTTACATTTCCTAAGTCTCTAGTGAACCCTGACAGGTGGGCAATTTTATCCCCATTTGCAGATGAGAAAACTGAGGCACAGTTAATAGCCCAGAGTCACATAACACATGGCAGAGCTGGACTCCTAGCTGTGTCTGCCTGTCATTGCGTCATGATGATTTGCCTGTACTGAAAGAGCCATCTGTCCTCCATCCCTCTTCCCCCTCCTTCCTTCCTTTATTCTTTATTGTGGACAGAATTAACCAGTGAGCGTTTTCGAATTCAACATTAAAAAGGAATTTATAAATAAGCCCAACTAAAAAGCGGAAAAGAAAAACCCTACCCAGTTGCTTAGTGGTTTATACTTCTAGACTTGGGCTCACACACTTTTGAGGGGAAATGTCATTACCAGATGACTGCTAATCTGTTTACTTGTTGCAGATGACCTGGGCCCCTTCTCAGAGCTTCAGAACCGGGGTTCCCGACACTCAGGCCCCTTCTTTACCTTCTCTTCCTCCTTCCCTGGGCACTCCGGTAAGTTCTGCCCCTTCCCACGTTTGCAAGCTCCGATTCCTGGAACCCCTGGCATGAGCTTGTTGCTTTTCCAAGCCTATCTCCTGTGTTGGGAGCCCTGCCTCCAGCAGCCCTGCGAGGAGCCCTTTTGGAGCCTCGGTGACCACAACAGGCAGCGCAGTCTTCTTCTAACCACCTCTCCTCCTCCTCCCTTGTCCCAATGCCAGATTTCTCCTCCTCATCTTTCTCCTTCAGTCCCGGGGCTGGTGCTTTTCGCTCTGTTTCTACATCTACCACCTTTGTCCAAGGACGCCGCATCACCACACGCAGGTGAGAGCTCCTTCTGGGGCCATAGAGGGGTGAGAGTCTGCTGGGGAGCTGTGTTCAAATAGAAAGTTGGCTCCTTGAGGGCAGGGCCCAGTCTGCGCTCTCTACTGCAGTGGCCGGAACTGGGACCAGCGCCTGCAGGATTCTGTCACTGCTCGTTGCCTGAACTGTGCTGTCTCCCACAGAATCATGGAGAACGGGCAGGAGCGGGTGGAAGTGGAGGAGGATGGGCAGCTGAAGTCAGTCACCATCAATGGTGAGGAGCAGCCCCACTACCCAGCCCCAACCGCAGCAGCCTCCTCCCCAAACTGCTGCCCCCTGAACTCACTTAGGGCTTGGGAGGGAGTGGCAACAGGCCAGACTGGTAGGATCAGAGATGGCAGTGCCGGGAAGGGGGTGGAGGAGTCTCACGAAGCCATCGCCGTCACTGTGAGTGGGGTGCCTTACATTTGCAAAGCACTTTACTATTTTTAAAGCATTTCCAGATACACGATATCCTCTGTATTCTTCAAGCATCTGGGGGAGTACACAGGGCAGATTGTATCCACTCAGTTTTAATTTGGGGAGCCTGAGCTGAAGCATAGTTAAATGACCCTAACTTCCAAGTAGCCCAGGCCCAAGACTCTTTCCTTCCAAGTAAGGAGTAGAGCCAGGAGTCAAACTCAGGACGCACGATTCCCGGAGCAGAACTGCCCCTGCAACACCATGCTGTGCAGGGCCGTCACCATAGCCTTTCATGCCTGCTGACTCCCAGCACTGCGCACCAAGCCCTTTACATGGGCTGACATATTTAATCGTTGGAACAATTTGAGTATGAAGGCACTATCATCATTCCCATTTTCTTTTTTTTTTTTTTTTTTTGAGACAGGGTCTTGCTTTTGTGCTCAGCCCAGCACGATTATGGCTCACTACAGCCTCGACCTCCTCGGCTCAAGCAGTCCTCCCACTTCAGCCCCCTGTGTAGCTGGGACTACAGGCGTGTGCTACCATGCCCAGCTAATTTTTCAAATATTTTCTAGAGATGGGGTCTCACTATGTTGCCCAGGCAAGTCTCAAACTTCTAGGCTCAAGTGATCCTTCTACCTCGGCCTCCCAAAGTGTTGGGATTACAGGCATGAGCCACTGTGCCCGGCCATCATTCCCACTTTCTAGATGAGGAAAGGGAGGGGTAGGGATGTTGAGTGACTTGCCTAAGGGTAGGAGCTCCTACCTGGTAGAGCTGAATACTTCCTTGTGCTCAAAATCATAACCCTAGGTGCCAAAATGCACGTGTGCCAATTCCAAATAAGAGACTCTAAGTGGTCAGGGTTGTTACTGTGTGAGGCAGCCTGGCAGTAATACCCCTGGCTCAGGTTGGGGCCTCATGGTGGCTGTGACTCTTGCAGGTGTCCCAGATGACCTGGCACTGGGCTTGGAGCTGAGCCGTCGCGAGCAGCAGCCGTCAGTCACTTCCAGGTCTGGGGGCACTCAGGTCCAGCAGACCCCTGCCTCATGCCCCTTGGATAGCGACCTCTCTGAGGATGAGGACCTGCAGCTGGCCATGGCCTACAGCCTGTCAGAGATGGAAGCAGCTGGGAAGAAACCCGCAGGTGGGCGGGAGGCACAGCACCGACGGCAGGGGCGGCCCAAGGCCCAGCACCAAGATCCAGGCTTGGGAGGGACACAGGAGGGTGTGAGGGGTGAAGCAACCAAACGCAGCCCATCCCCAGAGGAGAAGGCCTCTCGCTGCCTCATCCTCTGAACACCGGGCCCAACCTGATCTGATCCAGGTCTTGACTTGGGGTCTGACTCACTGTGGGAAGAGAAGAGGGGAGTATCCTGAGTTGTAGGAACTGCTTTCCAACTCCATGCTCCCTCCACAAGTTTCCCTCCCAGGCCCCCTGCACCCCAGTGTGGACTTGGGATTTGCTGTGCTCAGCCCAGGGCTGATAGGTCCCTGGTGAAGCCCAGGGTGGGGGGTATCAGGGCAGTGGAAGGGCCCGAGGAGCCAGGTTGCATTTATTGGATGGGGAGCTCCAAGGGGCATTAGTAGTTTGGGCTGGGCCTTTTGTGCCCAGGTACTCTGCCACCTGTGTTGCTGATGGTGTCAAGGAAGGAGGACTTGGCCTAGGGTTGTCTGAGCCGGAGCCAGCAGCTCCACTGGGGAGCATTGCAGGCGGAGTGGAGCCTCCCGCTCTCCTGGTCCAGCTGCAGACCCCCAACTGGTTTCTGTGCCATGTTGCGCTCTGACAGTCTCTGTTGCTTCTCTTCTGGTGTTGCTTCTCCTCCCTCCCATTCTCTCTGCAACTGCCTGCGGGCCGCATCGCTTGCTTTCACTGCCGTCTGGCTAGGACTCCCTTCTTCCTTCCTTCCCCGAGAAGGCCTCAATGTGGCGAGGAAGATGCTGGGGCCGGTAGGGCTGTGAGATCTTCTGGGGAGGCTAGCCGGGTGGGGCGGGAGCCTCTCAGCTGTCCAGATTCAGAACTGGAGCCCACTCCTCCTCCCTCTCGTTGCCTCAGCCTGCCCTCACCCTCAGGACTAGGCAGAGGTGAGGCTGGCTCACCCTGAAGAGGTGGGATAGGACCGGGGGACCCCGGAGGGAGGCCTAGGAGGGGACTGCACCCATACTGCTTCCCTACCACAAATCAGGGCTCAGGGAGAGGCCATGCGGCCAGCCCAGGTCTGCATGCTGAGCCCCATCCTCCACAGCTTGCCGCTGACGCTCTCTCCTGTCACCCCGCCCCTGCTCTCTCCCCAGATGTGTTCTGAGCTGGATGCCGGGATCCAGAATCGCTGCACAGTTCCAACAGGACAGCGCCCTCCCCCCTGCGCTGGGAGGGGACCCTCCATTTCTCCCCCTCACCCACGCTGAGTGTAGAGCTGGGGCCTGGGTGGCGGGCGGGGGCCGGGTGGGAGGTGGCAGTAGTCTTAGCCTGTGCACTCTCTTCCTTGGGTGTTTGGTGCTGGCTCCTGGGGACTACACATCCCAGAGTGCGTTGTGCCCGGCCTCATTTCTGATAGATCCCGCTTGGGGGAGGTGGTGTGTGGTTACGGAGCTGTGCATCTTGGGACATGTAGTAGCCCAGGTCGGCTTGTCACTTGCTGTGAGATGGGGAGATTTTGTCTTTTGATTTATCCCTGGATGGCCGGCAAGGTTGTAGATGAAGGGGGAATGATCTGAGCCTTGGTTCCCCTGACACATCTTGCTAGCCCCAGGGTTAGAGTGTGCAGGGCAGAGCCGCGCAGCACCTGGGAGAGGTACCTTTCCCTTGGGCAGCCTGGGGTCCCAGGAACAAGCCAGGGCGAGTAGCATGTCCACCTGAGCAGGGTGTGGCCCTAGAAAGCTGAGGAGTGTGGGCTGGCAGAGAGCTTCGAGGGCAAGGCCACCCACGGGGGCGTGTGTGTGGCAGGGCTTGGCATGTGATGGCAGCTCCAGGCATACTGCTGCTTGTATGGCTTTCTTTGGCCTCTGACCCTGCTGCCCATTCTTTCCAACATCGCAGATGAGCTGCCTCTCCTCCTCCCTGCCTGGGGAGCCCAGTGGCCAGGGAGGGGAGTGGTGGAGCCAGTCGCTGTAACACTGAGCCTCAGAGACGAACCAAAACCAGCTGGGCTGAGCTCAGATCCAGGGGGAAATGCTGGAAGTCAATAAAACTGAGTTTTGAGAGCTTGGTGGTGTGTTGTGTTCTTGTGTTCCTACTTTCCGGGGTGGCCCAGGAGGGCCTCTAAGGGACAGTGGGTGACACCTCAGGCCTCACACCCCCCTTTATGCTCCTACAGCTAGAGGTGCAGGCCTTGTCAGTTGAAGGCAGAAGTGCTCTCTTTGACCAGGCTGCCCTCCCCAAGTATGTTATGGAACCCCAAGCAATGCTTCATTCTTTGCTTTCACCTCTTGGGGGCCTACAACCGGCTTTCCCTAGCAGCCGATGTTCTCGTTATGAGAGGCCTTACCCCCTAGTACTCCACAGCACAGCTAGGACCATACTCAGTTAAGACTTAACTGAGGCTGGGTGCGGTGGCTCACGCCTATAATCTTAGCACTTTGGGAGGCTGAGGCGGGCGGATCACTTGAGGCCAGAAGTTTGAGACCAGCCTGGCCAACGTGGCAAAACCCCATCTCTACTTAAAAAAATACCCAAAAAAAAAAAAACCCCACAAAAAGCTGGATGTGGTGGTGCATGTCTACATGCCTATGATCCCAGCTACTCGGGACGTTGAGGCAGGAAAATCACTTGAACCTGGGAGGTGGAGGCTGCAGTGAGCCAAGATCAAGCCACTGCACTCCAACCTGGGCAACAGAGTGAGGCTGTCACAAAGAAAGAAAGACTGAAAGCACAGAAAACTGGGAACACACAGTGAAACCTTTAAACTGTACCCCCACGAGGCCCACAAAGCCCCTGGGTAAGTTTCATTGGCTCAGCCCGAGGTGTGAGCCAGTGGCACGTGGAGTGGCACGAGTCCAGCCCACCCAGGCCCCAGGCCCCAAACTCATCAGGGCCCACGGAAGAAAAAGCCAGGTACCCCTTCTCTTTCATCTCCAGCTGCCGTGCTGGGACGAGCACCTTTCCATTGTCAGGCAGGGCCGGGTGGCTCCCCAGGCCTCTCTTCCATTCCAGGACAGGCTCTTGCTTCACCGTCAATCACCAAAGGGCCTCTACTATATTTTTCTCAAAGTGAAGAAGCAGCCTACCCTGAAGAGGAATTTCAAACCTCCATCCTGAGTCGGGTGGAAGTTTGCAAATGGCTGTTTCTTCTACGTCTGTCTAGCCCTTGAGATGGCTGGCACTGGCACTGAGCCTCAGCAGAGCGTGGGTGAGAAAGCGGGAGGGCCTGTGGTCTGCTGGTGGGTCCCTTCACTCCTGCTCAGGGCAGATGGTGTTTGCCCTGTTTTTTAATTAAGGAGACTGAGTCTCAGCACAGGTAAGTAGCCCTAACTCCCAAGTAGCCCCAGGCCTAAGGCTCTTTTTGCCTTATTTCATGTCCACTCCTTTTGTCCAAGGACACCTCCTGACATGCAGGTGAGTGTGCCTTCTGGGACCATACAGGGTGGAGGGTTCCGGGAGCTGGGGTGAGACAGAAAGTGTCCTTTATCCCCAGGGGAACGCCTGTCCTAGCATCTCAGAGGCCTAGCCTAGACTCACTGTTAGAATTTTGCTATAGTTTTGCCTAAGGTGTGGCAGACACTTTGCTAATACCACTTTGTTCAGGCCTCACCTCAATCTGGCAGCAGAAGGGCACAAAGCAGCTGCCAAGAACTGAGAGGAGGCTAGGTGCGGTGGCTCACGCCTGTAATCCCAGCACTTTGGGAGGCCGAGGCAGGCAGATTGTCTGAAGCTCAGGAGTTCCAGACCAGCCTGGGCAACATGGCGAAACCCCATCTCTACTAAAAATACAAAAAATTAGCCGGGCTTGGTGGTGGGTGCCTGTAATCCCAGCTACTCGGGCGGCTTAGGCAGGGAAATCGCTGGAGCCCAGGAGGCAGAGGTTGCAGTGAGCCAAGATCGCGCCACTGCACTCCAGCCTGGGTGACAGAGCAAGACTCTGTCTCCAAAAAACCCCCCAAAACAAAAAAAGAATTGAGAGGAGAGGTAGTAGAGAGGAGGTTAGTCAGCCAGGTGCAAACTCTAACTCCACCTTATAATCTTTTTTTTTTTTTTTGAGACAAAAAGAGTCTCACTCTGTCACCCAGGCTGGAGTGCAGCGGCATGCTCTTGGCTCACTGCAAACTCCACCTCCCGGGTTCAAGTGATTCTCCTGCCTCAGACTCTCAAGTAGCTGGGATTACAGGTACCCGCCACCACACACGGCTAATTTTTTTGTATTTTTAGTAGAGACAGGCTTTTGCCATGTTGGCCAGGCTGGTCTCGAACTCCTGACCTCAGGTGATATGCCCGCCTCAGCCACCCAAAGTGCTGGGATTACAGGCGCGAGCCACCACGGCTGGCTAATTTTGTATTTTCAGTAAAGACGGGGTTTCTCCAGAAGTCTCCAACTCCTGACATCAGGTGATCTGCCTGCCTCAGCCTCCCAAAGAGCTGGGATTACAGGCATGAGCCATTGCGCCCAGCCACCTTACAATCTTACAAGTTGTGTTACTTGTTACCACAAGCAAGTTCTGTGCCTCAATCTTCCCATCTGTAAAATGGGACTCATCGTGTAAAGCACCTTGGAGACTGCTGGCCGCGTAGGAAGCCTCGTTCTAACCTACTGTTCCCACCTAGAAGGGCTTTACTGGCAGCTGGCGCTCTCCCGCTGTGCTCTCTGCACCTCCTGAGAGACCAGCAGGGAGCGGCTCTGGGCTGAGGCTGGGGCTGGAGTCCAGATGCACAGCGGACAGAAATGCGTAGGAGTCTGGGTTGCAGCTGCACAGACAACACACTAACTTTATTCACACTGGTACAAAAGTAGATTTTTCTAGAAATGTTCACTTGCGCCAGAAGGAGAGAGGTTGAGCAGCGCATGGTGGGAGGGTGGTGGGAGGAGGCTGGGCGTGAGGCCAGGGAGGGCGGAGCACCCGAGTGTGAGTCAGAGGCAGGCCCGGGGCTGAGAAGCAGGGGGAGCCGGGTGTGGTGACCCTCCACCCCGTTCTTCTACACTGGAGCACAGGGGGGCACACACAGATGTTGGGGGAGCTCCCAGATCCCCAGGAGAGCTACAGGAGAGCCAGGCCAGAGAACGTAGGCAGGAGAAGGCTCTGGGTAGAATTGCTACCCACGTCCTTTCCTCTCCTCCTGGCTGCAGCACCCCCACGGGATGCCCCGGGCTCTGGGATGCCCTGGGCTCTGGCATGCGTGAGGCTGGGCAGGCGTGCCCCTTCTGGCTTCCCCTTCCTGACTCTTCTAGGAAGGGCTGAGCATGCCCAAGAGGTGGCTGGTGGGGCAGGGAGGAGTGGGTACACAGAGATGCTCACACAGGCAAAGAGGGACAGAGGCTGGGCTGCCCGCCGAGGGGCCTCAGAGTCTCACTGGGGCAGGGCCTTGAGGATGGCATTCACCTCCTCCGCCACGGCTGTCAGGGCAAATTCAAACTGGTCCTGGGGAAGGGCAGTGGTAGGATGGTCACGGAGAGGCCTGACCTCTGCTCTGCCCTCAAGGTGGGGGGCTTTCGGTGGGGGGAGGGCCCTGGGCAGGTCCCCTGGGAGGAAGGGAGTCCTCCTGGAGGGGGCGCAGAGGCAGGTGGGAGAGGTTGGCAGCTGCTGCTTTCCCTGGGGTGGCCAAGGAGTGGGTGCTAGGGAAGGGTGGCAGCTGGGGTTGGGGCAGGAAGGCACGGTCACCTTAGAGCGGACAAGGCCAGGCCGCTGGTCACGGACATGCTCCAGGGTGGCAGCGATGTCAATCTCCTTCACTCCTGGAGATGGAGGTGGGGATGGGGCTGCTCAGGGGGTGTCCAGAGGAGGACAGGACCCAGAAAACATGAGGCCTCCTGGAGGCGAAGAGCCTTGGAGGGCTGGGTAGAGCCTGGAGGTTGACAACCTGCTCCTTCTGAGCTCCCAGGACCCTGTGTGCTAGGGAGCCTCTAAAAAGGGCCTGGGGGCTGCGGGCACCGTGGGGAAGCTCCCTACCTTTTGCCATGCGGTTCAGGACCATGTCGATGAGGATGTAGGTGCCGGTCCTCCCCGCACCATCACTGAAACAGGAGTTAGTGACAGGTTTAGCTTGAGATGCAGCAAAAAGGGGGAGGGATGGAGGAGGCCTGGAGGCCTGGGGGAGGGGAGGACACTGGGTGACCTGTTTGGGTTGGCTTGGAGAGGGAGTGAGTGAGCTGAGGATGAAGGAAAGCTCATAGCACCTGCACGCTGGGACTTGGGCCTTGAGAGGGGAGTCTGTGACCTGTGGGTGTCACTTGGGCAATGGGACAACCAAAGAGGAGAGCCATGGCTCAGCCCGGAAGCGGAGGCAGCAGGAGGGAATTGGATAGGCCTCTCTAGCCTTCAGCCAACTTTTTGTGTATAGGGGGCCAATGGTCAATATTCTCAACTTTGTGGGCCACATACTTTTCTTCTTTTTTCTTCACCCATTTAAAAATGTGAATGCTATGCTTAGGTCTTGGCCATTAAAAACAAGTGGTGTGCTGGATTTGGACTATGCCTGCAGTTTGCTAGCACCAAGGGGACAGGCAGGCAATGTGCACAGGAGACGCACACAGGGAGTGGGACCAGAGAGATGAATCTCCTCTCCACCCACCTGCAGTGCACGATGATGGGGCAGGAGCGGCCCCGGTAGCACTTGTTCACCTTCCTGCAACAAGAAATGGATGTGTGAGGGCCAGTGGGCACCAGCAGAGAGGGAAAGGGAAGCCGAAACACATGCCGTGGGCCTCTCTTTCTTCCTTTTCTCCCCACCTGCCCGGGGCAGAGAGGAAAGATGGTCGGAGAAAGGAGCCAGGGCTGGAGGCAAAGAACCAGAGCTGGTGTGGGTGGCACTGGGCTCGCCTTGTCACTTGCAAGCCAGGTGCCCAAGCTATGCACCTGGAACAACTGATTTAACCTCTTTGAGCCTCAGTTTTCTTACCTGTAAAATGGAGGATAGTAAGAAAAACCTCCTTAAGGTTCTTACAATGATCACATGAGATAACCCATGTAAAGAGCTAAGTGCTAGGTCTGGCACACAATAGGTGCTCAATACATGGTAGCAGGTAGCAACTATTAATGATAATACATCATCATATTAAGAGCCGCCTCTGCCCAAGTCCAAGGGGATAGCTTTCTGGTGACTTCAAGGGTGTCAGTCTTGCCGCATCCCTGCTCTGGCCCCCCTCTGCCATTCTTTATGACCACCCAGGCTGTTTTCCTCCCGACTCGGGCTCCAGTGGTCCTTACCAGTTGTGACATCAGGCTGCCCTGGGCATAGCGTTCCCTGGGCCAGGGAAGGACAACCCCAACCCCTCAACTCGGGACACTGTGCTACTGCCTGTCTCTCTGGAGCAGTCTCACTTCAGCACAGGCATTCTGTAGCTGCGTTATATTCAGACTTGGGGTCCCCTTGGACCTCAGACCTTTCTCCACTGCCCCTGACCACAACTCAGTGAGGAGCAGGGGGCTTCTCCGTCTCTCAATGGACCCATCTAACCTGCCCTTGTCCTTTATGACCTTTCTGCTTTAGGCATACTCCTGATATCCCTGCAAGCCAGAACAAGGGAAGACCTTCTTAGGGGTTGTCAGATTGCAGTTTGGAACTTCACAGTCCTTCAGCTATGGGACCAGGTGACTTAGAATAGCTTCATAGGAGGCCACATGGTTTTCTAGCTCATTGGCTGTTATGTCAGAGGGCTGGGGTAGACGAGTAGTCACAATAGTTGTTTTTGCTCATTTAATAATGATAATAGGCAGCATCTAGAACTAACTGAGCCCTTGCTATGTATCAGGCACTTACACTAGATTTTACATACTTTATCAAATCTTGCAACAGCCCTCTAAAGCAGGGGTCCCCAATCCCTGGGCCATGGACCGGTGTCAGTCTGTGGCCTGTTGGGAACAGAGCCGCATAGCAAGAGGCAAGCGAACATTACCACCTGAGCTCCGCCTCCTGTTAGATCAGCCATTGCAACAGATTCTCACAGGAGTGTGAATCCTATCGTGAGCTGCACATGTGAGGGATCTAGGCTGTGAGTTCCTTATGAGAATCCAATGCCTGATGATCTGAGGGGGAACAGTTTCATCCTCAAACCACCCCCTCTCTCAGCCGTGGAAAAACTGTCTTCCACAAAACCGGTCCCTGGTGCCAAAAAGGTTGGGGACCTCTGCTCTAAAGTATGTGTAATCATCCTCATCTCACAGGTAGGGGAACGGAGGGAAGCCAAGGAACTTACTCAGGGTCACTTTCTTAGGATCTCTTTTATTAATTTGTTTTCCTTCTAGGGGGGCTTGACCAAACTGCATTTATTTATTTATTATTTTTTTTTGAGAGGGAGTCTGGCTCTGTTGCCCAGGTGGCAATACAGTGGCACGGTCTCGTCTCACTGCAACTTCTGCCTCCCAGGTTTAAGAGATTCTCCTGCCTCAGCCTCCCGAGTAGCTGGGAGTACAGGCGCTCGCCACCCTGCCTGGCTAATTTTTGTATTTTTAGCAGAACAGGGTTTGACTGTGTTGGCCAGTCTGGTCTTGAACTCCTGATCTCAAGTGATCCACCCACCTCGGCCTCCCAAAGTGCTGGGATTACAGGTGTGAACCACCGTGCCCGGCCCCAAACTGCATTTATTAAGCAACAGTTTATTTGTTCTGGATGTCTAATGCCAACTGAGTTTACATAATTCCAGCCTAAAGCAATCTTTTAGCTTATCTGTGCAGCTTTAAAACAGATCCATGCACTAGTTCTACCAGGATTTTTTAAATATGGAAAAAAGGAAATAGCTCTGATACCCTGGCACTGCTTTCAAGATGCCTGTGTCTCAGGCCTCAGGGACCCCAGTTAGAAACTGCTGTCCTGAGGTTCAGAAACTATACCCATGTCCCCACCCCCAGCTCTGTTCCTCTGTCCAGTACCTAGAGACATCAGGCCAGCTTGGCAAGGGACAGAGAACCAGGAGAAGGGTGCAGTGTGGGTGGGCCCCTCCCCTTGGTGGTGGGCTTCCCAAGTACCTCTCTGGGGCTAGGAAAAGCAGGGGACGCTGGAGGGCTGACCTGTCTTGGTGTCAGTGTTGGAAAAGGGTAAGTCCCTCAGGTAGCCCCTGTCTAGTCCCCACCTGCTCCACTGAGCCCCCCAGAATCCAGAGATCCTCCCACACTCCTTTCGACAGTCTTTGCCTCTTCCCTGTCCCCCTTGCTCCCAGCTCGGGGTGGTCCCCGGGCCACATGTCCTGTCTGTCCATGCAGCAGCCACACCTGCCAATGATCACTTTTGTGACTATGCAACTGGAGTGAGAATACTAGCTGCAGATCACAAAAATGACACTGGCAGCTGTGAGGGAGAGAGAGAAAGAGGGAAGAAGGGAGAGGGAAGGACAGAGAGAGGAAAGACAGGCAGCGGGAGGGAGAGGGAGAGACGGACAGAGCAGCAGAGAGAAACTGGCAGACAGGGCAAGGAGGTGGAGAAAAACACGGGAGAGGGCAGAGAGAAGCGCGGAGAGGGAGAAATGGAGAGAGAGGGAAAGGGTGAGGCACAGATAGTGAAAGAGAGATGGGGAGAGAGAAGAGGAAGAAAGAGGAAAGGAAAAAGAATGAAAGACATAGAAATAAATAAGAGAGGCGGAGAGACGGAGAGGCATGAAGGAGAGATGGAGAGGGATGAAGGAGGGATGGAGAGGGATGAAGGAGGGGAGACGGGCAGGCGGGAATGAGAGACGGAGGGGGCAGCGAGGCAGCGCAGTGCAGGGCCTGGAGACAGCGGGGCAGGAGGGAACTGGAAGGAGAGAGGAAGCAGGGGTCCCGGAGAGGGAGGTGAGCCAGAAAGCGGAGGGCCCTCTGGAGGAAGCAGGTGGAGAAGGAGCCAGTCCTGGGAGCGTGAGAGGGAGGGAGCGGAGCAGCAGCGGCCGGCGCGGAGCTGGCCCACGCGGGTGGTGGAGGCTCGAGGACGGGCACAGCCGGAGCCTCAGGCCTGGTTTTGGGGGTGGGACGTGGGGTCTGGAGGGGGCGGCCAGAAGTCAGAGGCCGAGGCTCCAGGCCGAGCGGCTGGCGGACCCGGGCTCCGCCCCCACCCATGCAGCCCCTCCAGGCGGGGGCGCCCGCGCTCACCTGCGGAAGTCTAGCAGGGGCCGCGTGGAGGCCGGTGTGCCCTCTGCCGGCCAGCTGAGGAAGTGGAACTGCGTGAGCGTGCGCGTCTCCTGGGTCTGCACGTTCTTCAGGTAGAAGCTCCGCACCAGAAAGTCCTCGCACCAGATGTGCTCCGACACCAGGTTCACCTGCCCGGCAGGGGCCCAGGCCTGAGCGCCGCGGGCCGCCCCAGTCCCCTCGTTTGCGCGCGCTCTCCTCGCGACCTTCTCGGTCTCTCCAACCACCGCCCGGCCTCCCAGGCCGGTTCAAATTCTAAGTTCCAGCGGTCCCAGGAACCCTGGCTGCCTGTCACTTATCTACTGCTCAGGACCACTGGTAGCTTTTCCACCCAGACACAGCTATTGTTGTGAGCCTCTCGAGGTCGGAGTTTCTCCTCCCTCTTCCTCGCAGGGTCTACCAGAGTGTCGGTGCTACACGTGCCGTAAACTTGGATGAAATTCTGTAGTATTCTTATTGGATTTTTTTCGTTAACCACCAGCAGGACCAATGAAAGGCTTTTAAAAAAAAACCGTCATGTGCTTATTTGGTGGGGAAAAAATTACTATTCAGGCTCATCTGGTGATGAGAAGCTTCTGTTGTGTTCTTAAGGTCTTTTGTCTTAGTGGGGGCTCACTTTCTCCCATTTGTCTGAAATATTTCTCTTTCCCCTGCTTGGCCTCTGCCCAGTTCCCCCTCCTTCTCTACCCCTCCACCTAGTCTCTCTCCGAATGAAAAAGTTTCTCTTTTACATTAGTAACATATGCAACTGGTGGTATTTCTTTCTTTGCTTTGGCCACCAGGAAACTCAGAGCTAAATTAGGCTCAATTAACGTAGGTCTTAATCTCAGTCTTTGGGTATCCTTATCTTCCCCGTCTAATATACACTTAGCTGTTAGCTTCTTACCTCGGTTTTGGTGGTTCTATAGTTTTATCTCTGTGCCTTTATCATAAGTCTCTATGAATGCTTTTTGACTCTAGACAGGACACACACACATATGTATGTCCTGTAAATAGGACACACACGTATATATGTGAATATATGTGTATGCATATATGTGTTTATATATAGTCATATATGTATGAATCATGAGCAGGGCCAATAAAAGCCTTTTTAAAAAGACTGTTGAGTGCTCATTTGGTGAAGAAAATGTTACGAAAAGGCCATCATCTACTCTCCCCGCATCCATTGTCCCCTTGCTGTGGGGCCCTGCTGACCTCATATACGTGGTAGAGGGAGGCACCCTCATCTGGCCAGTAGCGGTCACACTGCTTGACACCATCCTCCACCAGCGGGGTCAGCATGACGATGACGGTGCAGCCACTCTCCCACACCATCTAGGGACAGAGACCTGGTTGAGCTCCACTCTAACCTCCCTGGGACCTGGCTGGCCACAAGGACCCCAGTGAAGCCCTCCCTTTAAGAGCCCACCTGCCAGAAGTCTGCGATGGTATGGGACAGCGGGCCCTGTGTGGCTATGTAGGCTGGCATCCGAGGGTCATGCTCAATCTGGAGGCAGGGAAGATACACCATGAGCCAGTGTGGGAAATGCCACTATGGACAGGCGTGATCAAAGCAAGTGGGTCAGGGTCTGAGAAGGCTGGCAGTTCCCCCTTTCCTTGCTAGGATATCAGGCCCCACCACTCCAGGGGGTTGGTGGGGTGGCAGGTGACCACGGGGAAATGGAGTGCATAGGGCCAGGATAATGATGGGGCAGAGGTGGGGGCTGGAGTCAGGGCCACTCACAATGGGGCTGGCGTTGATGTAATCGCTCCGAGAAGGGCTGCTCTCCACCTTCAGTTTTATGCGGGCATGGTCGTCTGCACAGACCCGACACCCCACCCCAGGTGGCCCTCTGGTCATTGGCATCGTGGGACCTCTGCCATTCAGCCTGAGCCAGAAGCCCAACCCCTTACCCCAAGCCCTCCAGACCTCGCAGCAGAGAGAGGGCTGGGCCAGGTGGGCCAGCAGGGTTCACTCACAGGGCAGGAAGTCAGGATGCCGGTTCTTTTTGATGTTGCCCTCCCCCTGCGCGGTGGCACAGGTGTTTGGCTCTGCTTGGTAGGCACAGAGGGCCTGCCACTCCTTGGCCAGGCGGTCCCTGTTCCGCAGGTGATCCTCCATGTATGCCTGTGGGGGCACCATGGTCTGGTTCTGGCCCACACAGCCAGCCTGGCCTCTCTCACCATCCCATTCCTTCACCCACTCTGGGCCCAGGCCCTGTCCTGACCAGAATCATGTGTCCCGTGGAGATGTCCATGTTGGCTTGGGCTGGCTCCTCGCACCAGGATGGGGTGCTGCTGTGGGAGCTGGGGCTGGCCTGGGCTGCGTCGCTGAATTGGGAGGACACACTGCTCACCCGCGAAGGCTCCGGCGGACCCTCTGCCCGGTTGAACAAGGACTTCGTGGCCATGTGCTGGCGGCACAGGTCCTGTGGAGGAAGAATCAGGTGAGGTCCAAGAGTCCCCTGAAACTTTTCAACAGGGCCCTGGGTTCAACTCTGGTCTCCTAGGCTTGTCCTTGACTGATTTTCAGTGGAACTCAGCTCCTCTGGAGTAGGGTCTTCTGCCTGGCCCTGATCCTTTCCAGGGCTGTTCTGCTTGGGTGATGCTTATGTCAACCTCAGACGTGACAGAGTGGAATCCCAGAGCCCCAGAAGCACAGCACGAAGAAGAACCTTAGGCACCATATGCTCCCAATTCCCATGCGTTCATAAAGACCCCTACCATACTCCCTCCCACTGGGGGTTCTCCAGCCTCCACTGGACCTTCCCAGGGATGAGGGCTCACTCCCCATTCAGTTCCTACCCTTACTCCACGCAAGACCCAGACTCCCAAGCCCCTTGCATTTCCTCTGCTCAACCAGCTTCTGGGGCTGCACACCTGGTACTCAAAGGTAGTGTCACCATGGGCCCCCTCGGGCCCCAGGGCTGCCAGGCGCTCCTTGTCCCGCTGCCGCGCATGCTGCCGCACACACAGAGCCACAGCCAGAGCCACCAGCAGCCCAGCCACACCTGCCAGGGCCACCAGAGTGAGCAGCACTGAGCGCGTGGGAGAGGTGCTGTGTGCAGTTCGGGGAAGGACTGCAGCTGCCTCCTCCCTCTGTGGGAACAAGGCTAGAATCAAGGGAGGCAGTGGCATGGGGAGATTTCAGAGCTGCTCTTCACCTCGGTCCCATGCCACACCCCCTGGTAGGACATCTCCTGGGGCAAAGCTGGGAGAGTAGGGGTATGGTGGTACAGCCAGATGGGCTCAGATCCTCCTTCTCAATCCCCATCGGATCAACTCAACCACAGTGCAGTGCCAGAGGCCCCCACCAGGAGTGTTTGCATTTAAAAACGGACAGAGAACCCTAGGAATTGAATTGTAGAATGTGAGGCATCAGTGTTGGATGCAGAAGACAAAGATATTTTGAGTATAGGCTGGGAGTGGTGGCTCACGCCTGTAATCTCAGCACTTTGGGGGGCCAAAGGTTGGCGGATCACCTGAGATCGGGAGTTCGAGACCAGCCTGGCCAACATGGTGAAACCCCGTCTCTACTAAAAAGACAAAAAAAAATTTAGCCAGGCGTGGTGGCAGGCACCTGTAATCCCAGCTACTTGGGAGGCTGAGGCAGGAGAATTGCTTGAACCTGGAAGGTGGAGGTTGCAGTGAGCAGAGATCGAGCCACTGCACTCCAGCCTGGACAACAAGAGTGAAACTCTGTCTCAGACAAACAAACAAAACATATTTTGAGTATAATGTCCTTTCTGTGCAAGGTGTTCCCTTGGAATTTGGATACTGAGCTCTAGCAGCCTAAGAGTGGCTCAACTAGTTCTCAGGCCTTTTTACTACAGAGGGCTGGTCCTGCAGGAAGGGGACACCTGCGCCATCTGCTGGTGAGAAAGAGAAAGAGAACTGCGGGGGGAGGGGCTGCTTGGGGGGAGGGGCTGCTTGGGGGGAGGGGCTGCTTGGGGGGAGGGGCTGCTTGGGCAAAGGCCGCCTCCAGCCAGCCGGGCCTACGGACACATGAGGTTTCCGCTCCAGTTCTCCCCTCTGGTTTGCCTCCAGTTCTTGCAGACAACATCAGCCCTCTGGAGACTGGGACTGATTCTCCAGTTAGCGCATACCTGTCCCACTCCCGTCTGCAAGATTTGGAGCCCTGTCTGTGCTTCCAGTTCAGACTTCACCAGCCCTGCAGGGAGGACAAAGGTCAGGCTCGCTCCAGCCCCATGTGGTCTCCATCCTCTGTCTTGCTCTGCCAAGCGGCAGACAGGGCCCATGTGGGCTGGGAACACTTCAAGGGGGCATCAGCAACAGGCCTGGATATATCCACTTAGGAGTAGGGCTGGGGCCAAGCCTGGGATTGAGGTCGCAGAGATATTTACCTGCTTGTTGGGTCACATCAGCCAAAGACAGGTTCTGCTCATTGTGCCGGATGCGGAAGGTGAGGGCTGGTCCCACCACACTGCCAGATAGGAGCTATGTTACTGCCTTCTCCACCCCAGACTGCAGACTTCAAAAAAGAGGCCAGCCCTGGCCCTCTCCCCATTAGAGGATGGGGCTGGAGCAGATCGGGGATGCCCTACAGGGGCATCTGAGGCAAGGAAGATGCTGGGTGGGGCCAGCAACGGGCTGGGTGTGGCTGTACCTTCAATACAGCTGGGAGCATCCCTGAGCTCGGAGCTTGTCTGCTCTTCCTCCCCCAGGCCCCTCTAGCCACCCCTTGCTCAAGCTGCTTTCTAGATCTCGGCCACTGCCCCACCAAGATGCCAGCCCCACCTGATGTTGATGAAGCTGCCTGAGGACAGGTGCACATGCTCAGCCAAGATCTCCAGCAGCTTCACTCCTGCAGCCAGGCTCAGGGGCCTGGAGATGGGAGAAGGCAGAGGAAGGAAAGTGGGGCAACCCTCTCAGTCGTTTTCTTAAAACAGGCCACTCCAGGGGTACAGAGCAGCTTGCCAGTTCCCTGTCCCTGCACGTCTGGATTTCTGCTCTCTGCTTCCGGCCAGGCAGGCCAGCCCAACTCCCAGCAGACCGGAAAGCTTCCCAGGATGCAGCCCTTACTTCTGGTCAGTGACGATGTAGCCATATTCCTCCGCTGCTGGCCGGGCTGAGAGCTGTCCTGCCACCGTGGGCTGGCTCTGGCCCAGTGGGCTTTTCTTCTCTAGCAGGACAGGTGTCGCAGGGGGTCTGGCAGCTTTGGGAGGCTCAGAGGAGACAGGGCTTGGCACCTGCTGGACTTCACTGGAGGTGGGGCTGGCAGTGGGGTGTCCAGGCATGGGGGGTGTACGGGCTGGAGGCTCTGCTGTGTCTCTGCCCTCCACTGGCCCCTCCATTGTCTGTTTAGAAGAGGGTGGAGGTGTGGCCTCTGGACAGTGCTGGGGGAAGGGGTACCCTGGACTCGGAGCTCTCCGTAGTGGAGCTCAGGACCTGCTTTTCACTTTCTACCCCCAGGGACCACTGCAGTGCTGGGTACAGAGAGGACACCAGAGCATCTGAGACAAGTAAGTGGACGCATGAATGAATAAAGGATTGAATGATTGAAAATGGTCTGTACTAATCCACAGAATGGGGCTAGAGACAGAAAATCCCTGCAGCAAGAGAAGCTGGGGTGAGGGTAAAAGACAAACAGGCAGGCAATGGTTTCTAGACTTCTGTTTAGCCACAAAGTCTTAGAAATCCAACACGTGAAACAGAAAGAAGCAGGGCTCCTCCTGCTGCAGAAGTTCAGGGAGGGCTCCCTGCTTGAAACTTCCCTCCTCCCCTAGGAATCCTCAGAGCATGGTCTGAAATGACTGTAGTGAAAAGAGGAATGAATTAAGAATTCAGTTTTCTGGCCCCAGTTCTGCCATCAACTTGATGGGAGACCTTAGGCCATAACTTGCGGTCTCTGGGCCTTGGTTTCCCCCAAAATGAGGGGTGGGAGGATACAGATTCTGGGTCCTGAATTTGAGATTTAGGTTTGGCAAGGGGGCGTGCTGCCATGGGGTGATTATGAGTCAAGGAGGTGCTGGGGACTCACTTTCTTGATATCAGCTCCAACATTTACAACCCCTCCTGCGAGACAGGAAAAACAAGAGTCTGGAAAAATGGCCATGGCCAAGGTCTACACAACACAAGTGGGAGAAAGGGCCAGAGACCCTGAGCCTGGTACATTTGCTGTGCTCTTCATCTCAGTCAGGGACCAAGACCCTGTTACTGGTCTCATCCTAAGCCTGGCCTCATTCCTCTTTGCTTCCTCCTCCCAATTTATTGTTTTATTAACTCCTCCATCTGCCATTGGCCATCTCTCTCAAAGCTATTCTTTGTTCAGTTATTTCTCTACCCATCAATTACTGGCTTCTTCTTAGCACTGGCTATGCCCATTTTTAGGCCCTCATTGTCACCAACCCATCCTTCCCGATGTCTCCTTTTCTCTGCTCACACCCTCTGTTGGCTGCTTTTTCCATTACTTCCACTTTCTAGTCTTTTCCTGATCTAACTCCTAAGCTCGCCACCCTACCCCCTTGCTCCCTGCCTTGCTGGCAATGACCCTATGTCTCAAAGGAACTCTTTCCCCTGAAGCCTGACTCTTCCTCTCCAGGCTACTTCAGGTGGTCTCGAGGCAGGACAAGAGGCCTCCATGGAGCTGGGAGATATTGGTCCCTCCCTCTGCCTGGACACTTACCAGGATTTCTTCCTGCACCCTTGGGCAGTAGCTGCAGCAGGGTCAGGAGTGTGGAGAGCTGCTCAGGGGTCAGCTGACGCAGCTCTACCCCATAGCCTGCCAGCACAGCGGCCAGCCTCTGCAGAGCCACATCTGCTGGGAGTCAGACACAGAGCTTAAGGCTGATTGCACAGTGAACTTGTGGGATGCAGATGAGTGAGTGAGGGTGGGAGGGGACTAGCATGTTAAAGAGAGTCTTCCTAGACACCAGGACACCAAGAGATGCCCTCCCTTTCCCAGCCCTTGTCCACACTTTGGGGGAAAGTTCTTCCTGGGACCCAGATCAAACTTCAGGACATCTTGACTCTCCACTGGAAGGAGAGTCACATCAACTCCACTCCCCACAGTGTCCCCACCACTTCCCTAGTGCCTGGCATAGAACAGCTTGTCAGTAGACATTCCTTAAATGTATGAATTACTTTAAGGACAAGTTAACAAATGCATAGATTGTCAGGGAAGGGCCCCACCATGGTTCCCCCAAAGCAGCCCTCACAGGGAGGTGGATGCTGAGGACCTTGTTACCTGGCTGCACTGCTGGGGAAGCAGGCTTCTCTCCACGACCCCCTAGTCCTTCCTCCTCATAGCCCTCTGGGGAGTCCTCTGCCCGGCTGCTGCCCCCTTGCTCTGGCAGCCTTGGCACCCTGGCCCTGCTGGGTGCTGGCAACTCCTGGGCCAGATAGAGCAGCCCAGAGTCCTGAAAAAGCTGGGCAGGTGAAGGCCCTGGAAGGTCCCCATAGGAGTGGCCAGGGTGGTCCCCAAATATGCCCTTGGAGGCAGTTCTGCTGAAGAGGGCAGGGGCTTCAGCCTTGGGCAGGGGGCCGACACTGACCATCCCTGGGGAGCCCTCTGAGACCCGGGAGCCATCACGGGAGCCAAACTGTGGAAAACCAGAGATCTGGGTAAGAGCAGAAGTCCGGGCTGAGGGACTGTGGTTGGGGCGGGACCAGAGTCAAGGACTTACCTGGTGGAACAGGTAGGGCTGCAGCAAGGCAGGTTCATAACTCAGGGAAGGGTGGGGAGGCTGTGGGGGCAGCAGCAGGTGCTCCAAGAGAGGGGGGAGCAGCTCAGCCTGCAGAGGGGACAGAGAGGAGCTGGCCCCAGCTCCACCTCTGCCCACTGGTGGTTGTGGAAGCCGATGCTGGGCAGCAGGGGCGGAGCCAGTGGGGATGTCCTGTAAAAGCAGCTCCCCAGCAGGACCAGGTCTCCTGGGTGCCAAGCCAGACCTGTAGAGGAAAGCAAAGTGTGTGTGTTGGAGCGGGGGGAAGGGCATAGAGAGCCTGCAAGGCAGAACTATTCGGGGCCAGGCAGGCTCAGTGGTTAAGAGCAGGCCTGACCTCTTTTGAAACTGAGTGACCTCAGGGGAAGAGAGATGGGCTGGGTGGGAATGGGGAGGGACCAGAGGGCCAAGCTGAGGGCAGAGGTATCTGCCTCCCTGGTGAGCATGGCTGAGTCTCTGAAACAGCTGCAAAGGCTGGGTAATCATGAGGCTGGAGATGGAGAAGGGGCAAACAGGAGCAGGGGAAGGCAGCCAGGAATTTCTCTAGATGAACTGTGGCTGCAGCTGTCCCTGTTGCCTCTGTGTGCCATGTCCCCACATCTGGCTCTCCAAGTATATGTCCAAATATTCAGGACTGCTCCTCTACCCCCCACCACTATGCCGTCTTCATCCTGGTATCATCATCTGAGCTCCCTAGACCTCATTTACTTTCCTCTGCTTTGCAGAATCTGAATGATGCCTTTAGAGGCCCTAACCACAAAAAGATGATGGTGGCTCCTGTCATATAGAAATTCCCATAGTAATGAAACGGAATATTGAACAACTTCAGTCCAACACCATTCTAATTTCTCCCATGATGACTACGTTGATGCTTTTTTAAAGTAGCCAATGTCATTGTTTTTCAAAACATTTAAAAAGTGCCCCAGTTTTTCTGGATCCCTAGAGACGAGCTCAGCTCCTCTTGGTCATGTGAGCATGTCAGAGAGTGACCATTCCTGCACCTCTTTACCTGTGCCCCAGCATGCTGGCCTTGGTGCCCACTTCTTTCCCCTTCCCTCCATCCATTAGGACAACCACAGATTCACCAGCCTCACCATTGCTAGAGTTGTAGAGAAAGGCTGCCTACCTGTCCCTTGGACGGGGCTCTGGGGGGCGAAGCCTGGGGATGCGCTCCATCTCCTGAGAGATCACATACTGGGTGAGGTCATCATGCCAGGACAATCCTGTCAGGAAAAAGGATAGCGTAAGTTGGTTCAGGAGTCTGGGGATCCAGTAACAGGGACCACTGGGGATCAGAACTGTACCCTCTGCCCTGCAGCTCATGGGGTTTGTCAGAGTAGAGGGACAAACTCAGTGGGTGATCTGTGCTGTCCTCTTCCCACCCTCAGGTACAGCTATTGGAGCCAGACTGCCTGGGTTTGAATCCTGCCTTTGCTACTGATGAATTATGTAACCTTGGGCAAGTGGCTGAACCTCTCCAAGCCTCAATTCCCTCATCAATAAAATGGGGATTTATACCTCCTAGGATTGTTATCATTAAAATAACACATATACATATCAAACAGTTAGAATAGTGCTCGTCATGTAGTGAACTTTTAACAAATGCTATTACCATAATTATTATTACTATTGTTATTATTCTTTGTGTTGACCCTGAACCTCAACTTTCTCTGTTTGTAAAGTGGAAACGATACCTATTTCAGGGGGCTGTTGTGAAGATCGAGTGTGATCAGGGAAATCAAAGTGCTTCGAAAACTCTAAAGCACAATCCACATGTTTTAAACACGTATAATCATCTTCATTGTTGTCATCATCATCATCACCATTATCATCATCATCTTATTCATAGACAGCTCTCCTGTTTGACTCTTTCCCCAAAATAACTCTGCTCTCAGGAAAGTTCAGTCACTTATTCTAAAGGAATAATTTCCCACTTTTCACCCTCATTTTTTCTTCTCTAGTTCTGGATTTAAAATCTGTGCTGCTCTTAACTTGTATTCTGGTATCTACCAACATCCACACCTGCCTCCTTGCTTATTCACATTAGATGAGCTGTCTGTGTTCCTATTTAAAGCCAGTTCCTCTGAGCACTAGATTTCATCCACTCTCACCTACTCAGGAACATTCTCCTTGCAATTCTCTCCTCTTTCCTACATAATTTCCTTTGTTCTCTACTGAATTATTCACATTATTCCCATGCAAACAATATGCAATTTCTTCCATCTTAAGAAAAATACTGCTTGATCCCACGTTCTTCTCTAGGGATCACTCCATTTCTTTGCAGCAAGACTTCTAGAAAAAGTTGTCTATACTGACTGTATCCAATTCCTTTCTTTCTATTCCCTCTTAATCCACTTTATTCAGGATTTTATTCCAACTATTCTACCAAAGCTGCTCTCATCAAGAGCAGCTTTGTCTGCATGTCCAAATCTGGTGGTCAATTCTCATATCTTATTTTACTTATCCCGTAATCATCATTTGACACTGTTGGTCACTCCTCCTCCTTGATACACTTTCTCTTGGCTTCTGGGACACTGAACGCTGTTGTTTTTAATCCTACTCCACTGGCTTCCCCTTCTCAGTCTCCCTGAGAGGAAGTTGATGGTTCCTCTCTTTCTCCTGGTCCTCAGTTTTTTTTTTTTTTTTTTTTGAGATGGAGTCTCACTCTGTCACCCAGGCTGGAGTGCAGTGGTGCGATCTCAGCTCACCGCAACCTCTGCCTCCCGGGTTCAAATGATTCTCCTGCCTCAGCCTCCTGAGTAGCTGGGATTACAGGTGCTCGCCACCATGCCTGGCTAAGTTTTGTATTTTTAGTAGAGACAAGGTTTCACCATGTTGGTCAGGCTGGTCTCGAACTCCTGACCTCGTGATCTGCCTGCCCCAGCCTCCTAAAGTATTGAGATTATAGGTGTGAGCCACTATGCCTGGCCTGGTCCTTTTAATATAAGAATTATCTAGGACTTGATCCTTGGTCTTCTTCATAGACACTCAATCTTTTGGTTATCTCATCTACCTCATGGGTGTAATTACCATCTATATGCCAAAGAATTCCAAATTTATATCTCCAGGTGAGACCTCTGTCTCTCAGAATCCAGTTTCATGTACTCAACTTCCTGCTTCACTTGAGTAGACATCTTAAACTCAACATATTCTAAGCTGAACACCCCCACCAAGTTGATCCATTTGCAAGTTTCCACATTATAATTAGTGACATCTCCACTGATTCAGTTATTCAGTAAATAAAACCTTTGACTCCTGGCTGGGCGCGGTGGCTCGCACCTGCAATCCCAGTACTTTGGGAGGCCCAGGCACATGGATCACTTGAGGTTAGGAGCTCAAGACCAGCCTGGACAACATGGTGAAACCCTGTCTCTACTAAAAATACAAAAATTAGCCAGGCATGGTGGCGCGCACCTGTTATGTCAGCTACTCGGGAGGCTGAGGCAGGAGAATCACTTGAACCTGGGAGGTGGAGGTTGCAGTGAGCAGAAATTGCATCACTGCATTCCAGCCTGGGCGACACAGCAAGACTCTGTCTCAAACAACAACAACCAACAAACAAAAAAAACCCCAAAAATTATTTGACTCCTCTCTTTATAAGCATATCCAATATTTCACGAAATAATGCTGACTACCTTAAAAATAAATGCAGAATTCTGTCATCCTTCATTCCTTCTCTGCAATCACCTTGGCCCAATCCATGTTCATCTCTTATCTGAGTTATTGTGGTAGTTTTTGTTTGTTTGTTTTAGTAAAGTGAAAGCAGTTTATTAGAGAAGTGAAGAAACAAAAGAATGGCACTCCATAGACAGAGCAAACTATTGTGGTGGTTTTTAATGGTCCCCCTCACCAACTCTTGACTCCATCTATTCTAGTCTCACTACAGCAGCAAAAGTGATGCTTGTAAAGTGTAAGTCAGATCATGTGCCCCCAAGCTCCAAATCTTGTAATGGTTTCCTTCTTTACTCAGAGTAAAGCCAATGTCCATACATTCCCCTATGAGGCTCTAAAGTGATCCACATCCCTTCCCCCATTACCTACCTGACTGTACCTTCTATTCTTCCTCTTCATCAGTCTTCTACAGTCCCCCTGGCCTCCATGGTGCTCTTCAGAATTGTGCTTTTGTCCTAGCTGTTTGGTCTGCCTGAAATACTCTTCCCCTGGATAACCTTCTGACAAACTCCCCCACCTCCTTAAAAAGTCTGTTCAGATTTCATAGTCTCAATGATGTTCACCTTGACCACCTGATTTCCTGATTTAATACTGTAGCTTTCTACCTCACCATTTTGATCACTTTATCCTGCTGTAATATTCCATGCTATTTATCATCTCCTAAGACATTATGTATTTTCTAACTTTTATAGTGTGTTTCCTCCCCTTATCCTCCAAACAGAAACTCCAGTAAGCAGAGATCTTTGTTTTATTCCCTGATACATTCCAAATACCTAAAACTATGCCTGCTACATAGTAAGTACTCAATAAATACTTGTTGAATGAGGAATTTGGTGAGTGGAATATTATCCTGGCTGAGGATTCCAGAGTTCTTGGCTCTGTAGCACTCAGACAATGCCAGTGAGAGGAACTGGTCCTAAGGAGATGGAAGCTGGCCTTTTTCAGTGACTTCTTCTAGAAGCCTCCTCTGGGCTTCTCCAGAGAGTCCAAATGTGAATAGCCCATCTCTAGGGTTCCACCTCTCACTCCAGCAAGATCTGGGAAGGTGAGGTTCCAGCAGTGGGGGTGGTAGGAATATTCCTTGAAGAGAAATCTTCTTCCCCACCCATAACTAACCAAGTTCCAATCTCTCTCCTCCAGTGCACCCAGACCTTACCTTGGGACATGAGTTGTCGGAGCACACCTTGTAAGCGTTGGAGAACCGGGGAGGTGACTTGCAAAAGGGGCCGGGCCTGCCCCACTCCCACCTGGCACTGCCCAAACAAGCCATCTAAGGGCACAAAAGTGGTGTCAGCAGGGGGCTTGAATAAGAGGCCTTCCAAAGTCCAGGTTGCAAATGGACAGTACTCTCTTCACCTCCTCCCCTACCTCTCCTCCTCCAGGCAAGTCTTCCTTCTTCTCAAGCCCAGTAGCCCTCTTCCTTTCTGGGCCTTCTCTCCCCTTCTTGTTTTTTATTGCCCCTCTCCCCCCGATCTTGTGAGTTCTATGCTTGGGCCTCACTCACCCTGAATACAGACTTCCAGGTGAGAGCAGAGCCTGCGGTCAAATAGACAGCCTGTAGAGGAACAGGTGAGCAGAGGCTCAGACACCCACACACAGAGAGTGGGCAGATGGGTGGACAGGCTGGGAACGGGAGAAACAGATGAAATTTATTCTTTCATTCTAAAGAAGGCCTTAAGCTGGGAGGAGAGTAGGAATCAGGCCTGAAATTCTTAAAAGGAAGCATGGGATCTAGTTTTGGATTTTAAGAATTTGTGAGTCTGTATCCTTAAAAGCCTCTGTTTGCTTAACTGAGTGATAGGGAAGAAACCTCCCAGGTGCAGGGAGGGAGACTCATAGAATTACTGTAGGAGAGGTTTTGGCCAAATTCTGAAAGAGGAATTTCCTTCCCAAATATGCAAAAGCATCCTATAATGGCCTGGAACTCAGAAGAGGTTCTAGCACACTTCCCCCGGTCAGGGGAAAGAAGGTATGGGTGGGGCTGGGGAGGGTGTCTCTTAGGCATCTCTCCTCGCGCTGTCCCGAGCCGCTGGCGCTGTCCGCGGTGCTGAAGCTCTGAGTCTGGCGCCGCCAGGGGCTCGCCTTGGAGGCGGTTACCAGAGAGGAAGGGGTCACAGAGCGAGGACTCTCCACTAGACCTGAGCCCTCTGTTCTATTCTGCCAACCCACAGCGTCACAGGAAGTACTCTGCCTCTCGGGCCTCCAAGCCCGGGTGGGGAAAGAGGGCGCCAGGCGGCGAGGCTGCGCCCCTTCCCCCACGCGCCACCCTCCTATCCCCCACCCCCTGCCCGTGAGTCAGCGCTGACTGTCTCTCTGCACAGATGTGAGTCAGCACCAGGCCTGGCTGTGGGGAGGGGGACAAGCGAGGACCCTCCCCTCTTCATCCTCTTCTGCCCCCTCCCCGTGCTGTCCCCCGTTACAGGAGATCAGATCGCTGCAATCAGCTTCTCTAGGCTTACGGAGAAACCCTGGCCTCTCTCTTGGCCCAGCTGGGACTCTATGTCTGCGGCCCAGGCTTCCACTGCCCAGAGATCACCGTTCCCTCATCCTCCCCACCACGTCCCCGCCACGTCCCCTTCCCATTCCTCAGCGCCTGTCACCACCTCCCAGGCGCCTCGGAGCAAGTGGCTTTTCCTGTGGTCTCGCAGCCGGTCTCTAAGTCCCTCTGCCCACATGCACCCCGTGTCCTTCTCCCGAACCTGCAATTTTCCCCGGAGCCCAATTCTCTTAGGTCCCGCCCCCGTATTCCCAGCCCCACCTCCAGGCCTACGCCCCTTTACTCCCAGACGCCCTCTCACCTTCCTCATCTCACATGCCTCCCCCAACCCATATTCTCCCCAGAGCTTCATGACATTTCACCCCCACCCCCACCGAGTTTCGCTCCAGGCCCCAAGCTGCTCCGCACCCTCCACCACCCGCCAGCCCAAGTTTCCTCCTGACCGTGGGCACTAACGGCGCTGCAGCCCCCCGGGCGGCTGCTCAGCAGCAGGAGGCAGAGGAGCAGCCGGAGACCCCCGGATCCCCCGAGACCCCCAGGCCGCCGCGGGCGCCGCATCCTTCCGAGCTCCGGGCGCTCGCTCCCGGGCCGGAGCCGCAGCGACGCTGGCGGCAGCCTGCCGGAGGGGCCGAGGCGGGGCTTGCCGCTTCCCACCTCCTTACGAGGCGGGGTCTACATGCCCCTCTCGCAGCAACGCGGCCAACCGTAGGCGGGTGCTGACGACACCTCCACCCCCGGCTCGTAAGCTAATTTGCGTCACATATGGCGTAAGAGCCCTGTCGGAGCGGGGGACCTACCTAGCCCATCCCTCCTCCGTCAAATAGTAGGCGCCTTGCTAGAATTCCCACTTGGCCCCACCCTGTAGCCCTCTTCTAGGATCACCTCTGTCTCCCCGCCCCAGGGTGGGTGAAAAGGGTTAAGTTGAGTGGGGGGCCAGGAAAGATAGGTGGGTTCAGAACGATAAACCTGAAGACAAGAAGCAGAAAAGTGGGTAGAATAAGTACTCTTACTCATTGTCACTGAAGGTACTGTTCTCTTTTAAGAAGAAATGGTTAGGCATGCCTAGATTCCAGTTCTAGCAGGACATCTACTAAGGGTATGACCTTGGGCACCTTATTTAACTTGTCTGCGTCCAAGCTTCCTGATCTGCAAAGTGGAGGTGTTAATAGTTAGTACCTGCCTCACACGGTGATTGTGAAGATTTCGTTCATTACACTAATATGGATCACTTAGAAGGATGACTGGACTGATGCATACTACATGCTCCATACATATTAGCTGTCATCATTAGCTTTTATTTATTTTTTATTGAGATGGAGTCTTGCTCTGTCGGCCAGGTTGGAGTGCACTGGCGCGATCTTGGCTCACTGCAACGTCCACCTTCTGGGTTCAAGCCTCCCTAGTAGCTGGAATTACAGGCTCACGGCACCTTGCCTGGCTAATTTTTGCATTTTTATTGGAGATAGGTTTTCACCTTCTTGGCCAGGATGGTCTTGAACTCTTGACCTCAGGTGATCCAACGGCCTTCGCCTCCCAAAATGCTGGGATTACAGGTGTGAGCCACCGGGCCTGGCCTCATCATTACCTTTGACTCTCCTTTCTCTCCCGCTGTGCCACCTCGAGGCTATCAATCATTTTATGGTTTCTGCCTGCAAAATACATCTCCCATCAGTCCACTTCTGTCCATCCTCACTACCTGAACTGAAACACTGTGCTCTTTCACCACAACCACTGCAACAATCAGCTAACTGCTCTTTTGCTTCCACTCTAGTCATCCAATAAGTAGGGGAGTGAGCTTCTTAAGTTCAAATTTGCTCTCCTTCCTCTCTTGCTTTCCCGTAAAATAAAATAAAATTAAAAAAGGACAGAAATGTATAATGAATACTTACATACTCATCATCCATACTTAATGGTTATTGATGTTTTGCCGTATTTGCTTCTTTTTAGTATTTAAACATGAATGATAGACATCATGACATTTCTCTTCTAAATATTTCATTATGCATCTCCAAGAAATAAGTACATTTTCCTGCATAACCTAAGTGCTGTTACGACACCTAAAAAAATTTACAATAATTCCCTAATATAGTTTAATGCTCAGTTCATATTCAAATTTCTCAGATTGTTTCCCCCAAAATGCCTTTTCTTTTCAGGTGTTTTGTTCAAAATAACAGTCAATTAAGAACAACCACGGCCTTTGTTATGGTTCTTAATCTCTGTAAATTAGCATAGACACCATCTCCTGTCTCCCCTCCCCCATTTTTGACATTGTCATGTTGATAGACCAGGTCAATTTTTCTTTAGAACTCTTCTGGGTTTATCTGATTTTTTCTTCGGGTTGTATTTCCCTGTATTTCTCCAGTATGTAACCTGTATATCACCTGTATTTCCTGTAAACTAGAAGTTATATATGAAGTCTTGATTGTATCAAATTAAAGAATTTTTAAAGCAAAATGCCTCTCATTGCATCATTTCAGGAAGTACATGATGTCTGACTGTTCTATTAGTGATGTTAAAATTGATCACTGGTTTAAGATAGAGACAGCCAGATCTCTGCATGTAAAGCTGTGGTTTTCTAATGCGACCAGCATGTAATCCTTGGATGATACTTTGGCACTGTGAGACTATCTAGTTCCTCATCAACTTTTCACCTAATGGTTTCACTATTCATTGGTGATCCATCCTTGACTAAATGATTTCATTAGAGGTTGCAAAATGGTGATTTTTATAATCCTATCATTCCATTCACATTTATTGCTTGTTTTATTTTGTAAAGAAGGGCTTTCTCTCATCAACTGGGTTTAGTTTACACTAAAATGCAATTCCAACTGGAAAGGTAACATACATTCTTAGCTTTTTCTCTTTACCCTTTTGCAAAATAATGAGTCTGTGTAGTGTAGTGACCTCTAACAGTGACTAATACATTTTTAAACATTTATTTATTTATTTAGAGTCAGGGTCTCACTCTATCACCCAGTCTGGAGTGCAGTGGCAAGATCATAGCTCACTGCAGCCTTCAACTCCTGGGCTCAAGCAATCCTTCTGCCCCAGCCTCCTGAGCAGCTACAATTGTGAGCCACCATGCCTGGCTAATTTTTTTTTTTTTTTTTGTAGAGGCCAGGCACAATGGCTCATGCCTGTGATCCCAGCACTTTGGGAGGCCGAGGCAGAAGGATCACTTGAGCCCAGGAGATTGAGACCAGCCCGGGCAACATGACGAATCCTTGTCTCTACAAAAAATACAAAAATTAGCTGGGCGTGGTAACACGTACCTGTAGTCCCAGCCAGGTGTGGTGGCTCATGCCTGTAATCCCAGCTACTCGGGAGGCTGAGGCAGCTGAATCGCTTGACCCTGAGAGGTGGGGGTTGCAGTGAGCCGAGATTGCGCCATTGCACTCCAGCCTGGGTAATAGAGAGAGACTCCGTATCAAAAAAAAAAAAATTTTTTTTTTAAATCTATTTTTCTGCTGATGGACATTTGGGTTGTTTCAGGTTTGGTATTATTATGCGTAATGCTATTGAGAGGTGACAGCATGCTGGCAGACCTCACAGCCCTCGCTCGCTCTCGGCGCCTCCTCGGCCTTGGCGCCCACTCTGGCCGCGCTTGAGGAGCCCTTCAGCCCGCCGCTGCACTGTAGGAGCCCTTTCCTGGGCTGGCCAAGGCCGGAGCCGGCTCCCTCAGATTGCGGGGAGGTGTGGAGGGAGAGGCGCGGGCGGGAACCGGGGCTGCGCGCGGCACTTGCGGGCCAGCGCGAGTTCCGGGTGGGCGTGGGCTCGGCGGGCCTCGCACTCGGAGCGGCCGGCCGGCCCCGCCAGTCCCGGGCAGTGAGGGGCTTAGCACCTGGGCCAGCAGCTGCTGTGCTGGACTTCTCGCCGGGCCTTAGCTGCCTCCCCGCGGGGCAGGGCTCGGGACCTGCAGCCCACCATGCCTGAGCCTCCCCTCTGCCGTGGGCTCCTGCACGGCCCAAGCCTCTTTGACGAGCGCCGCCCCCTTCTCCACGGCGCCCAGTCCCATCGACCACCCAAAGGCTGAGGAGTGCGGGCACATGGCACAGGACTGGCAGGCAGCTCCACCTGCGGCCCCGTGCAGGATCCACTGGGTGAAGCCAGCTGGGCTCCTGAGTCTGGTGAGGACTTGGAGAACCTTTATGTCTAGCTAAGGGATTGTA
This sequence comes from Pongo pygmaeus, assembly GCF_028885625.2. NCBI lineage: Eukaryota > Metazoa > Chordata > Mammalia > Primates > Hominidae > Pongo > Pongo pygmaeus. The sequence goes on from NC_072384.2 coordinate 119,781,445, forward strand.
AATACACCAATTGGCACTCTGTATCTAGCTCAAGGTTTGTAAACACACCAATCAGCACCGTGTGTCTAGCTCAGGGTTTGTGAATGCACCAATCGACACTCTGTAGCTAGCTAATCTGGTGGGGAGGTGGAGAACTTTCGTGTCTAGCTCAGGGATTGTAAACACACCAATCAGCACCCTGTCAAAACGGACCAATCAGCTCTCTGTAAAACAGACCAATCGGCTCTCTGTAAAATGGACCAATCAGCAGGATGTGGGTGGGGCCAGATAAGACAATAAAAGCAGGCTGCCCGTACCAGCACTGGCGACCCCACTCGGGTCAGTTCCCGTGTTGTGGAGGGTGTTTTGTTTTTGTTTTTTTTTTTTTTTTGGCTGTTTGCATGTAAGTTGCTACTGTTGATTTGTTGGGTCCATATTGGTTTTATGAGCTGTAACACTCATCGTGAAGGTCTGCAGCTTCGTTCCTGAAGTCAGCGAGACCACAAACCCACCGGGAGAAACGAACAACTCTAGATGCGCCGCCTTCAGAGCTGTAACACTCACCGCGAAAGTCTGCAGCCTCACTCCTGAGCCAGCGAGACCACGAACCTACCGGAAAGAAGAAACTCCGAACACATCTGAACATCAGAAGAAACAAATTCCAGACATGCCGCCTTTAAGAACTGTAACACTCACTGCGGGGGTCCGCAGCTTCATTGTTGAAGTCAGTCAGATCGAGAACCCACCAATTCTGGACACACTATTACAAATTTTTTTTTTTTTTTTTGAGATGGAGTCTCACTCTGTCACCCAGGCTGGAGTGCAGTGGCACAATCTTTGCTCGCTGCAACCTGTGCCTCTCGGGTTTAAGTGATTATCCTGTATCAGCCTCCCGCGTAGCTGCGATTACAGGTTTATGCCACCATGCCTGGCTAATTCTTGTATTTTTAGTAGAGATGGGGTTTCACAATGTTGGTCAGGTTGGTCTCTAACTTCTGACCTGGTGATCCTCCTGCCTTGGCCTCCCAAAGTGCTGGGATGACAGGCGTCAGCCACCGTGCCCGGCCGCTATTATGAATATTCCTGTACACACGTCTCCTGTGTACATATGTGTGCATTTCTCTAAGCTAGTAGTTCTCGACCTGTGGTTTCTGGACCAGCAGTATCAGTATCTGAAAATTTCTTAGAAATGCAAATTGTTGGATTCTGGAACTACTGAAGCAACAACTGTGAATGTGACTCTCTGACTTTAACAATCCCTACAGGTGATTCTAATGCATGCTGAAATTTAAGAACCACGGTGTACCTGGGAGTTAAAATTGATGGGCATAGTAAGTATATGTTTAACTTTAATGGCTAATATAAAACTGTTTTCTAAATTTTACCAATTGGCTGACCTAGCTAACATGGCGAAACCCGGTTTCTACTAAAAATACAAAAATTAGCCAGTCGTAGTGGCGTGCACCTGTAATCCTAGCTACTCAGGAGGCCAAGGCAGGAGAATCACTTGAACCCGGGCGGCAGACTTGAGGTGAGCCAAGATTGCGCCACTGCAGTCCAGCCTGGGCGGCAGAATGAGACTCTGTCAAAATAAAATAAAGTAAAATAAAAAAATAAAATAAATTAATTTTACCAATTTATACTCAGGCCAACAGTATGGAGATTTAGTTAGTCCGTATTGTTGCCAGACCTGGTATTGTAAGTTTCTAAAAAATGTACCAATCCTGTTTGAATGAAATGTTATTTTGTGATTTAAATTTGCATTTGTTTAATGACTCATGATGTTGAATGCTTTTTTTTTTTTTTTTTTTTTCCTGAGATGGATCCTCGCACTGTTACCCAGGCTGGAGTGCAATGGCGCGATCTCGTCTCACAGCAATCTCCGTCTCCTGGGTTCACGCGATTCTCCTGCCTCAGCCTCCCAACCAGCTGGGATTACAGGCGCGCACCACCACTCTCGGCTAATTTTTTGTATTTTTAGTAGAGACGAGGTTTCACTATGTTGGCCAGACTGGTGTCGAGCTTCTGACCTCAGGTGATCCACCCGTCTCGGCCTCCCAAAGTGCTGGGATTGCAGGCATGAGCCACAGTGCGCCGCCGATGTTGAATACCTTTTATGAGTTTATAGATTATTTGAAGATCATGTTTTAAAGTACCTGTTCAAGTGTCTTGCCAATTTTTTATTGGGTTTAAAAAATATTTGTCTTACTGATTTGCAGGATTGTTTATATATTCTGGATACCAGCTTTTTGTAGGCATATAAGTAGGAAATATATTCTCCAATCTGGTTTCCTTTTTCACTCTCTTAATGGTATCTTTTGATGATCAGGTATTCTTAATTTAATGGGTCAAATGTACTATCTTTTCCTTAATTTTCTAGCACCTTTGTTCCCTCTTTAGGAAAACTTCATGACCTTTAATTCTGAGGTCGTGAGGATATTCTTATACTATCTTCTATAAATTCTTCATTATCGAATCTTTGGCCTATAATCCACTAGGATTCCATTTTTGTGTATGCTGTAAGCTACGGGTAAAGGTGAGTTTTTCTTCTACAAAGATACCTAATTGTTTCTGTACTCTTTATTGAAAATATTACCCTCTCCTCTCTGTAGTGCTATCTTTAATATAAATCAAGTGTCCACATCATTGTGGGTCTATTTCTGAGCTCTTCATTTTTGTTTTGTTTTTGAGACAGGGTCTTGCTTTGTTGTCCAGGCTGGAGTGCAGTGGCATGGTAATGGCTCACTGCAGCCTCCACCATTTGGGCCCAACTGATCCTTTCACCTCAGCCTCCCAAGTAGCTGGGACTACAGGTGTGCACCACCATGCCCAGCTAATTTTTGTACTTTCTGTAGAGATGGAGTTTCACCATGTTGCCCAAGCTGGTTTATTTTGTCTTCTAGATCTGCCTATCTTTGCATTAATAGCACACTTTCTTAAATACTGTGGCTTCATATTAAGTCTTGATATCAGGTAAAGCAAATCATCCATCTTTTCAAAAACGTCTTTTATTCATCTTTCACATTTTTATTTTGAAAGGTTCTGTTATTAATATTATTTTGCTTTCTTAAGGCAGGTAGATATGATTTATTATTGAAGTCCAATTTACATTCAGTATACAAACTTATGTTTACAGCTCTGTAATTATATACACATAGCATATATATAAAACCCTGTAACCACCACCTAGATCAATATGTAGGACATTTCCAGCATCCCAGAAGTATCCCTCATGCTCCTAACCAGTCAGTATACCCCTACATAGCACTATGCTGATGTCAATCAGATTAACTTTGCTACTTTTTGAACTTGGTTTAAAAAGTGTGTACTCTTTTGTGTCTGATTTTTTTCACTCCACGTTATGTCTATGACATTTATCTATGTTGCTGTGTCTATCGGTGTATAGTTTAATATTTCCTTATATGAATATACCACCGTTTACCCACTGATGGATGGACTTTGGGGTGATTTCCGGTTTGGAGATTATTGTATAAGATTACTAAGAACATTTTTGCATATTGTTTAGTGTGTATTGTGTGTGAGTGTGAAAATAGTGCTCATTTCCATTAGGAATATACTCAGCAGTTGAAATGTTACCTATCTTCTGGTACCAATTCTCTTTCAGTAGTTAAGCCCATTAATGAATTACACATTTTAGTTCTTGTATTTTTTTTTTTTTTGAAATGGAGTCTCACTCTGTTGCCTAGGCTGGAGTGCAGTGGCATGATCTCAGCTCACTGCAAGCTCCACCTCCTGGGTTCACGCCATTCTCCTGCCTCAGCCTTCCGAGTAGCTGGGACTACAGGTGCCCACCACCACACCCTGCTAATTTTTTGTGTTTTTAGTAGACACAGGGTTTCACCGTGTTAGGATAGTCTCAATCTCCTGACCTCGTGATCCGCCCACCATGGCCTCTCAAAGTGCTGGAATTACAGGCGGTTCTTGTATTTTTAAGTTTTAGAATTTCTATTTGATTCTCATTTGTTTTTTTCAAAGAACCAGCTTTTGAGTTTCATTGATTTTTTTTTTCTATTATTTCCCTGTTGTAAATTTTATTGGTTTCTACCCTGATTTTTATTATTCATTTTCCTCCACTTGCTTTAGGCTTAAATTGTTCTTGTTTCTTTAGTTTCCTAAAATGTAAACTTAGTTTATTGATTTTATTTAATAATTAATGATAATAATAATTTTTTTTTTTTTTTTAAGAGATGAGGTATCACTATGTTAATGAGGCTGGTCTTGAATTCCTGGTCTCAAGTGATCCTTCCATCTCATCTCGGCTTCCCAAAGTGCTGGGATTACAGGCATGAACCACCATGCCCATATTTTATTATTACTACTATCATTATTATTATTATTATTTTGAGACGGAGTCTTACTCTCCAGCCCAAGCTGGAGAGCAGTGGTACAATCTTGGCTCACTGCAACCTCCGCCTCCCGGTTCAAGCAGCTCTCCTGCCTCAGCTTCCCGGAGTAGCTGGGATTTAAGGCCCACACCACCACGCCCAGCTAATTTTTTTGTATTTTTAGTAGAGATGGGGTTTCACCATGTTGGCCAGGCTAGTTTTGAACTCCTGACCTCAAGTGATCTGCCCACCTCAGCTTCCGAAAGTGCTGGGGTTGCAGGCATGAGCCACTGCACCTGGCCAACGCCTGTATTTTTTTTGGGACAGGGCCTTTCTCTGTTGCTGACAATGGAGCACAGTGATGTGATTATGGCTCACTTCAGCCTCAAACTCCTGGGCTCAATAAAGCAATCCTTCTGCATAGCTGGGACTACAGGTGTGTGCCACTAAGCCCCGCTATTTTCTTATTTTCTTTCTTTATTTTTATTATTTATTTTTTTTTTTAGAAACTAGGTGTTACTATGTTGAGAAAGCTGATCTTGAACTCCTGGCCTCAAGTGATCCTCCCACTTAAGCCTCCCAAAGTGTTGGTATTACAGGTATAAGCCACTGCACCGGGCCAATGTCATTGATTTTAGATCATTCCAATTTTCTAATATATGCATTTATCACTATACATTTCCCGTTAAGCAGTGCTTTTACTGCATCCCACAAATTGTGATAATTTGTATTTTCATTTTTGTCTAATTTAAAAATTTCTCTTGGGGTGGGGCACAGTGGCTCACACCTGTAATCCAAGCACTTTAGGAGGCCGAGGCTGGCAGATTGCTTGAGGTCAGGAGTTTGAGACCAGCCTGGCCAACATGGCAAAACCCCATCTCTACTAAAAACACAAAAATTAATCGGGCGTAGTGGCACATGCCTGTAATCCCAGCTACTCAGGTGACTGAGGCACAAGAGTCACTTGAACTTGGGAGGTGAGGTGGAGGTTGCAGTGAGCCGAGATTGTGCTACTGTACTCCAGCCTGGGTGGCTGAACAAGACTGTCTCAAAAAGAGAAAAATAAAAATAAAATGAAATAAAATATCTCTTGAAACTTCTTTGACCCACGGGTTATTTAGAAGGGTGCTGTTTTTCAGATATTTGAGGATTTCAGATATTTGAGCTGTCTTTTTGTTATTGACTTCTACTTTATGTTCTCCAACCACAATGGAATTATTTTGTATAATTTCTATTCTTTTAAATTTGTAATGGCCGGGTGCGGTGGCTGACGCCTGTAATCCCAGCACTTTGGGTGGCCGAGGCAGGTGGATCACGAGGTCAGGCGATCGAGACCATCCTGGCTAACACGGTGAAACCCTGTGTCTTCTAAAAAATACAAAAAATTAGCCGAGCGTGGTGGCAGGTGCCTGTAGTCCCAGCTACTCGGGAGGCTGAGGCAGGAGAATGGTGTGAGCCCAGGAGGCAGAGCTTGCAGTGAGCCGAGATCATGCCGCTGCACTCCAGCCTGGGCAACAGAGTGAGATTCCATCTCAAAAAATATATATAAAAAATAAAAATAAGTAAGTAAATTTGTAAAGGTGTGTTTTTTATGGTGGTCTGTCTTGGTGAAAATTTATGAGCTTGAGAAGACTATATTTTGGCTGGAAGCAATGGTTCATGCTTATAATCTCAGCAATTTGGAAGACTGAGGCAGAAGGACCACTTGAGGCCAGGAGTTCAAGACCAGCCTGGGCAACATAGCTAGACCCCATCTTTACAAAAAAAATTTAAAAATTATCCAGGCATGGTGGCACACACTATAGTCCTAGTTGCTCAGGAGGCTGTGGCAGGAGGATCTTTTGAGCCCAGGAGTTCAAGGCTGTAGTGAGCTATGATCACACAACTGGACCCCAGCCTGGGTGACATAGTGAGACCCTGTCTCTAGAAGAAAAATAATGTTATTTTGCAGTTTTGGGATGGTGTATTCTACATGTCAATTAGGTCAAGTTGATTCACAGTTCTGTTCAGATCATTTATAGCCTTATAGATTTTCTGCTTGCTTCATCTATTAATTACTGATAGAATGGTGTTGACATCTCCAACCATAAAAGTGAATTTTTCTATTTCTCCTTTAAGTCCGATCAGTTTTTGCCACATGTATTTTGGCATATTTAGTTCTTTTAAAAAACTTTTTTTTTTTTTTTTTTTTTTTTGAGACCAAGTCTCACTCTGTCGCCCAGGCTGGATTGCAGTGGTGCAATCTCGGCTCACTGAAACCTCCGCTTCCCGGGTTCAAGTGATTCTCGTGCCTTAGCCTCTTGAGTAGCTGGGACTACAGGTATGAGCCACCACACCCAGCTAATTTTTGTTCTTGTATTTGTTTTTGTTTTTGTTTTTGAGATGGAGTTTCATTCTTGTTGCCCAGGCTGGAGTATGATGTCGCGATCTCGGCTCACCACAACCTCTGCCTCCTGGGTTCAAGTGATTCTCCTGCCTCAGCTTCCCGAGTAGCTGGGATTACAGGCTTGTGCCACCACACCTGGATAATTTTGTATTTTTAGTAGAGACAGGGTTTCTCCATGTTGGTCAGGCTGGTCTTGAACTCCTGACCTCAGGTGATCCGCACGCCTTGGCCTCCCAAAGTGCTGGGATTATAGGCATGAGCCACCATGCCCGGCCTAATGTTTGTGTTTTTTAATAGAGATGGAGTTTCACCATGTTGGCCAGGCTGGTCTCGAACTCCTGACCTCAGGTGGTCCACCCACCTCGGCCTTCCAGAATGTTGGGATTACAGGCATACGCCACCATGCCTGGAGACTGCACTCCAGCCTGGGCAACAGAGCTAGACTCCATCTCAAAAAAAAAAAAAAGAAAAAAAAAAAAACTTTTATATCACTCTCTGTGGTTTCTGGTTTCCTGTCAAAAATTATAGTTTGGTCTTTGTAGGTTTGAACATAGCAAGCACAGATGTTTTATGTTGGAATGAATGTTTTTCATTGAAATCACTGTGAGTCTGTTTTTGTTATCGATTTGCAGAGCATAGTATTTGGAAAATTATCTGTAGAAATAATTTAAAGTTTTGATGGATTTTCATTTATGTCTGCAGGTGCCTGAAAGCACTAGCAATCTAATATAACCTTAATCCATCAGAGCCATACTGCAGACTGAGCAAGGGTTACTACTTTATTTATTTATTTATTTATTTATTTTTGAGACAGACTTTCACTCTTGTTGCCCAGGCTAGAGTGCAATGGCACAATCTCAGCTTACTGCAACCTCCGCCTCCTGGGTTCAAGTGATTCTTCTGCCTCAGCGTCCCAGAGTAGCTGGGATTACAGGCATGCACCACCATGCCCAGCTAATTTTACTTTTTTATCTTTATGCTTGGAGTTTGTTTCTTGTTCCCAGGCCAAAACACAGAGAAGTTTACTAGAATTCTTCCTTTCACAAGCCCTGGATTCTAACATCTACTCCTCTAGCTCCACAGGCTGTCTAAATCAGTTTTTTCTCAGCTTTTTTTTTCCCCCCCGCAAGAGAGAGGGTCTCGCTCTGTCACCCAGGCTGGAGTGCAGTGGTGCAACCTTGGCTTACTGCAGGCTCGACCTACCAGGCTCAATCAGTGTTCCTGCCTCAGCCTCTCAAGTAGCTAAGACTACCAGCGTGTGCTGCCCTGCCCCACTAATTTTATTTTTTGTAAAGATGAGGTCTCACTGCATTGCTCGGGCTGGTCATCTACCTCCTAAGAATGGAAAATTTCTCCATTGCAACCCTGAATGTTGGGTCTACTATCTCTGGATTCTGTCCCTTTCTTGGATCTTTTTCTGTGTCAGTTTCTCCTCACTCTCTTGCTCGCTCCTTGATGGTTTAAAAAAGATTTTGGTAATTTTTCACCCACTTTTTTTTTTTGAGGCAGGATTTCACCCTGTTGCCCAGGCTGGAGTGCAGTGCTGTAATTTCAGCTCACTGCAGCCTTGAACTCCTGGGCTCAGGTAATTCTTACTTCAACCTCCCCAGTAGCTAGGACTACAGGCACGCACCGCCACGCCCAGCTAATTTTTACATATTTTTTTGAAATGTGATTTTGCTGTGTTTCCTAGGCTGGTCTCAAACTCCTGAGCTCAAGCAATCTGCCTGCCTCGGGCTCCCAAATTGCTGGGATTACAGGTGTAAGCCACCTTTCCTGGCCTGAGTTATCTTTTAATTCCAGCCATTGCTGCAGCCAGCAGCAGCATGCAGACATCATCTGACACCACCTGCCTCACCTGCACTAAATATCTCTTTTTTTTTTTGTTTGAGTCTGCTCTGCTACGACAGACAGCATTAGGCACTCCTGGGAATCTGTTCAGTCATTCTCATCCATGAAAAACCTGGAAGTATGAGGAAATTAACATCCCATAGGTCAACTCTTGATCCAATGGCGGATGGAAACTAGAAGATAAATACTTTTCTTCCTGAAGGACAATTGTAGGGTTTATCTTGTACCTGATGCTTAAAGAGTCCCCAGAAGAACTGATTCCCAGTGGCCTACAACTCATTCTTGCACCCTTAAATTAGCTTTCCAAGCCCTCCTGTTTTCACTCTTCATTCTCCCTCTCTTGATCTTGTGATATCTTCCCAAACTAAACAACCTCTATACAAGCCCTTATTTCGCAGTTTGACTTTGGGAGGAATCAGTCTAAGACAAGTTGTCTTCAGCAGGGGCCTGAGGAGTATGAGCTTGAGGTAATGACCTAGTGCATTATTACCAGAAGCAGAAATTGAGGAAAAAATAAATATAGGAGGTATAACATGTGTTGATGAAAATGATCAGACATCCAAAAGGCTTGAGGTAATGACCTAGTGCATCATTACCAGAAGCAGAAATTCGGGAAAAAATAAATATAGAAGATATTACAGCATGTGTTGACAAAAATGATGAGACAACCAAAGAAAAGGTAATGAAGTAGGAAAGAGACAGGAGGACACAGCTGTGGTGATGTCCTTAAATGAGCTCCCAGCTTTAACTCTTCAGAGTAAATCAATTTTCCTTCTCCAACTAATTCTCCAGATATTCCTATTCTGTGAATGGCACTTTTATTCCCTCAGTCACAAAATCTCCAAATTCAGGTAAGCCTCCCCTCTCAACAAAGCCCAGTCATCTGTACTAGTTTGCTAGGGCTGCTGTAACAAAATACCATAGACTGGATGGCTTAAACAACAGAAATTTATGGTCTCACAGCTCTGGAGGCTAGAAATCTGAAACCAAGATGTTGGCAGGGTTGATACCCTCTGAGAGCTGTGAGGGAGAATCTGTTTCAGAACTCTCTCCTTGCCTTGTACATGGCTTCCATCTCCCTTTATCTTTTCACATCATCTTTGTTCTAGCTATGGCTGTCTTCAAATCCTGCCCCTACTTTTTTTTGAGATTGGGTCTCCCTCTGCTGCCTAGGGTGGTCTCAAACTCGTGTGCTCAAGCGATTATCTCGCCTCAGCCTTCTGAGTAGCTGGGACTACAAGCACTGGCCCCTGTATTTCCCCTTTTTATAAGGACACCATGATTGGTATTGAATTAAGAGTCCGTCCTAATGACCTCATCTTGACTGACTACATCTGCAACAACCCTGTTTCCAAATAACATCACATTTGGAAGTACTGGGGATTAGGACTTCAACATATTTTTTTTTTTTTTTTTTGGTGGGGGGACAGAATTCAACCCGTAACAGTTGCCAAGGCTTATTAACTCATCCTTCAAATATCTCTCATACATGTCCTCTTTCACTCCCATTCAGGTCCTGTATGGGACACCCCCACCATTGCAACAGTCTTTCTAAAATGTTTCCACTTTCTCCTGCTCTCTAATCCATCCTTAAACAGAAATGTGAGGCTGTGCTTAAGCACAACTTTCATTGTGTTCTCTTGCTCAAAAACATTTAGTGTCTCCTCATTACCTATCAGATACTACCCAAATCAGATAACCTGGTCCTCTGCAATAGGAACAACCTGCCTTCCTTTCTAAAAACTCCCATCTTTCCTACCCATTCACCATGTCCCAAAATTATCAGAGTATTTAATGTCTCCTATAGGTTTTATTTTTCTAACCTCTGCACCTTTGCTCTGGGCATGGGGGTGATGTTACAAGGGTCAGGAAATGGACCACAGAGGAGAATTTAGATTTTTTCAGGTAAGATTGACAAGGTGTGCTGGGGATGGGGCACTTATATTCAGAGGGAACTGCTGATACAAGGGCCCAGGAGCATAAAACAGCTGGGTATGTTTGGGGAAATGCAAATGGGGCTGAATTGCTGGTTCACATAGGACAGCAGAATGGGGGAAACACCGCAGTGTTGAAGAGGTTGGTGAGACAAGAACTTGAATGCTCTATGGGCCAGATAAATTGTTTGGATTCTGCCGTATACCCAGGTAGTTAGTCAATGATTTATAACAAAATCCATGGCAGTGGATACTCTGACTTGTTCACAACTGTATCCCCAGGGCCTAGAAGAGTGTCTGGCACATAGTAGGCTTGGTCTGGGTGGACCCAAGAGCAGACTGAGAGGAACTTGGGCTGGGCATGGTGACTCATGCTGGTAATCCCAGCACTTTGGGAAGCCAAGGCAGGAAGATTGCTTGAGCTCAAGAGTGGGACCAGCCTGGGGAACATAGTGAGACCTTGTCTGTACTAAAAACCAAAAAAAAAAAATTAGCCAGGTGCAGTGGTGAGCAGCTGTAGTACCAGCTACTCAGGCTCAAGTGAGGTGGAGGAATCGGATTCTTCCAATTTTTCACGGCAGCCTCAGTCTCTCGGGCTCAAGTGAGGTGGAAGAATCCCAAGAGACTGAGGCTACTGCGAGCTATGATTGCACTACTCTACTCCAGCCTGGGTGACAGAGCGAGATCTGGGTCTCAAAAATAAATAAATGAATAAATAAATAATTTGGGTGCAGGTAGTTCCTGTGGGAGATGATTCCAGAAATCACAGATGAAGGACAGGGAAAGTAAGCCAAAGAAGGAAGAAAAGCCAATAATAAGTGTGTTGCTGAACAGGTTACCACTGTGGGCGACTAGGCTGAATCTCACTAAGCACCCTCTGAAGAATCATACTGAACATTCCTCACTAAGGGCTGGTGGAATCTGGGATATTTTTGCACTAAATTTGGCCCTTAACTGATGGAGAGTTGCCTCTAGGGGCATTACATCCCAGGTGCTTCAGGGCTGCCTGGGGCACAGGTGGGCAGTCCCTTGGCATTCCAGAAAGCCTGCAGGATGAGAAGCAGAATCCCAGGGCATGAGGTGGGAAGGTTGACAGGTTCAAGAACTGTCCACCTGCAGCTGCAGGTAAATGGAGATGCAGGCCAGGAGATACGGGATGGGGCATCCACTGCATTCACTCCTTGTAGATAACTGAATGATACTATGTTATATGTGGCTTACTTTGACTTTTTTTTTTTTTAAACAGCCTCACTCTGTCACCCAGACTGGAGTGTAGTGGCACAGTGATGGCTCACTGCAGCCTCGACCTCCTGGGCTCAAGTGATTCTCCCACCTCAGCCTCCCAGGTAGCTGGAACTACAGGTGCACATCACCATGCCCAGCTAATTTTTGTATTTTTGTGGAGATGGGGTTTTGCCGTGTTGTCCAGGCTGGTCTCAAACTACTGGGCTCAAGTGATCTGCCTGCCTCAGCCTCCCGAAGTGCTGAGATTATGGGAATGAGCCACCACACCCCACCCTGACTACTCTTAAAGGTCTTTGAGGGCAGGAACCAAATATGTGATTCAGCATAAAGGCCAGGCATAGTGAAGCACATAATTACATACATATTTGAAAACGAATGAGAAAGGCTTAAGAAAAGATGGATGAGTGGCAGTGGTTAATTGATTTGATGAGAACTAGGTACGGATGAGTATGACTGATCTAACCTTGGCTTTAGCTACGTTCTTGAACATAACAAGAAAGGAAAGGGCAACCACAGTAGCATGACTGAGAATCTGGATCATTAAGAACTAGTCATGTAGTTTCTCTGGGTTGTTTAAATGGGGAAGATATGGTGTGGCCAAGTTCCAATTCCTTAGAGAAACCCAGTTTGTTGTTGTTGTTGTTGTTGTTTTTGGTTTGTTTTTTTGAGATGGAGTCTCACTGTGTTGCCCAGGCTGCAGTGCAGTAGTGTGATCTTGGCTCACTGCAACTCTGCCTCCCAGGTTCAAGCGATTCTCCTACCTCAGCCTCCTGAGTAGTGCGCCACCATGCCCGGCTAATTTTTGTTTGTTTGTTTATGATGGAATCTTGCTCTGTTGCCCAGGCTGGAGTGCAGGGGCGTGATCTCAGCTCACTGCAACCTCCACCTCCTGGGTTCAAGTGATTCTCCTGCCTCAGCCTCCCGAGTAGCTGGGATAGCAGGTGTGCACCACTATGCCCAGCTAATTTTTGTATTTTTAGTAGAGATGGGATTTTACCATGTTGGCCAGGCTGGTCTTGAACTCCTGAGCTCAAGTGATCCCCTTGCCTTGCCTCCCAAAGTGTGGGATTATAGGCATGAGCCACCGTGCCCAGCCTAATTTTTGTATTTTTAGTAGAGATAGGGTCTCACCATGTTGGCCAGGCTGGTCTCGAACTCCTGACCTCAAATGATCCACCCGACTTGGCCTCCCAAAGTGCTGGGATTACAGGTGTAAGCCACTGTGCACAGCCAAGAAACCCAGTCTTGATACCTGCCCATTTGCTTACACCTGTGAGCCTCCAATGTGTGTGAAAGTGCTTCAAAATGTATAAAGCTCTGAAAATAGGACATTCTAGTGTTTGGTTGTTGGCTGAGTATGGGTGGTGAGATTACCAACTCCCTTTTAAGATTTTAAGCTACCAGGAGCAAACTGGCAAGGATGATCAGAATGTCCAATGTGTGTACACTCTGACCTCAGCACTGATCTGTTGGTCCTTGTAGACAGGATGGGTGGGAAAGCCTGGCAGGGGCTATAATGCTGGAGGTGGGGACCCTCAAAAAACAGCAGGGGCCAGGCCTGTCTGGCATGAGGGGTAAAAGAAATGAATATGGAGTCCACCTCCCCATAACGTGAAAGGATGGGCAACTAGACCACACAGTGTGGCTGGGATGTGGCTGGGTTAGGGGGGCTACCATTCCAGCTGTGGTCTCACTCTCACTTTCCCCACTCCGGGAATTATCAGTGGAAGGAAAACAAGACAGAAGCCAGTCTTCCATCAGCCAAGAGTTGTGCTCCCCTCATCCCCACCCCATGTTTTGGTCCCACCTCCCTCCGTTTGGAGGCTCTGGCCAAGTTCAATCCCCACCCATCTTGCCTCAAGACAAACTCACAGTGTTTGCATGAGAGTCTACTTTAATGATTCACATCTGGGTCATCCAAGAACTGCTCCTCTGAAGGGCAATGGGAAGGGTGCTGGGGCAGGGAGGCTCCATATGAGGTCTCAATCAGCCACAAGGTTGAGGCACACGGTAGGAAATGGCCCAGAGAAGCCCTAAAACAAGAAGAAACAAGGGAGCTAGAGTCAGGATGTGAGACGGTGGCTCCTCCCTCATCTGCCCTCCTTCCACAAATAGTGTAGTAACAGCCTGATTTGAGTAACCCTTCAGCATGGTGACAGCTCACCAACTGAGAGCCTGTCCCCTTGGGTCTCACATGTAGCCCTGTCTCTCCATGGTTTGCCCTTAAGCTTAGGTCTGGAGAAGAATGGCAGCTCCTTGTTTGCATTATTCCTGGGAGCACCAGGGCAACCAGTCCCCCACAGGTGGGTCTCTGTCACTTCTGTCACTGAGCTCTGATTATGTTGCCCCAGCAACCAATCCAGGCTTAGGAAGCCCAGCTGCCACATGGAAGTAGGAATCTGTTTCCTTGGAGAGCATGAGGAGCTGGAACCCCCTGTGGTGCAGGTTGCCTGTAGATGGAGGGTGCAGCCAGCCCGGGGTGCCCTGCTTCACTGCAACCACCCAAATCCAAGCCACCTCGGTCTCCCTGGACCAGGATGAGCCTCTCAGACCTCTCAGTTTTCACTCTTGTTCTCCTTACAGTTCATTCCCCAACATCACCAGGTGGCCTTTTAAAATCATATCACATTGTGACATTCCTTAAAATTTCCCAGTTAAATTCTCACTGCACTTAGAATAAAGTCCAAACCTTTTGCTATGATCTGTGAGCCCCTGTGTGGTCAGTCCTGGGCCTAATTCTCCACCCTCATCTTTGGCCACTGACTTTTCTGTCTATTCCTTAACATGACGTGGTATGGGTGTTTCAGGACATTCGTAGTGGCAATGCTGTCCGCCTCAGATGCCCTTCCTTTACATCTTCCTCTGGTTGCCACCTTCTTATAATTTAGGTCTTAGTCCAAAAAAAAACTTTTTTCAGTGTGGAGGAGTCTGATGTTTGTAATGGCCAAATCCCACTGCAGTTCTTGAGAGGAAGGGCAGGGACTATGCAGGGGAAAGAGCTGGAAATCAGGAGGCCTGGGTCCAGTCTTGGCTCTGCCGCAAACCCATGGTGTTGCCTTGAGTATGTCCCATGGCCTGGGCCCCAATTTCTCATCTATAAAGATGGATGGGAGTACTAGATGGGTGGTTTCCCTTCTGGATTCTGAAGAGTTCAAAGATTCCCAAGGAGACGTCTCAGAGCCTTGCCCGGGAGACTTGCCCAGGCCATAGAGTAGAGCAAGGGGGAGGGTGAATGTGAGGGTCTCTGAGCTGCACCTCCCATTCATCAAGGGAGTGTTGCTATCACGTGCTATATACAAGGGCATATATGGCAAAAAGGAGGACCTTTAATTTTGAAAACTGCAGTTTCAATGCCTATTTTAAACTCAATACCTATGCATGATCTTATAATTTCTTCCTTAGAGGCTCCCAGCGCCTGCATCATGTCCAGCCCCCCATATGAACACCTATAGGTAGTCTGAGAGATACAGGAAATTAGAAGTACCTTTGATTAGGAATGGAAAAATCTTTTCTGCAGCGATCTGCCCTCACCCCAATGCCCATTCCTTTCTTCCTATCTGCCTCCCTCATTTAAACAGGTCCAACCTCCCTAGAAAAAGTGAGCCCCTCACCTTGACAGGGTTGGCCACCTCTTGTTTCAGGACCTTAGAAACCACTTTGGAGGTAAAGCACTGATCCCTGTTCACCTTGGCCAGGGGGCTCTGTGAGGAGGGAAACCAGGAGTCAAGAAGGAGGCAGAAAAGGGTGAGAGGACCTCACAGGAAAAGCAATTGGATACAAAGTCAGGGATTCACAATTCTTGAGAAGATACATGAGTCTCACTGTGGGGAATAGGAGTCGAAGTTTCTCCTCTTGCTAGAAGAGACAGGGAATGACAAATTGGACCTAGGCTTGCCACACCCACCTCCCCTCCCTTTGCAGATATCACTAATGGATCATGAAATTCTTCTCTGCTGATTCCAAACAGGACCTCTGAATTATTCTCCTCACAGTGCTCCTGGCAACTTCTACCCGCAGTTTTAGCACACGTTCCTTCCCTGTTCCGTCTGTCTGCCAGAATGCTTGGAATGACCACAGGCCTCACCTCACCTCAGTGGTTTTAGTGGGGAAAACTGCCTTCCCATCCTTCAGGCATGGATCTTGGGGATGCAGTCTGCTGGCGTGCTCCATCTTTTGGATCATTGCGTCCTGGGTGATGTCATCCTTCCAGAACAGACCTGCAGGATGAAAGGATGGGGTGAGTTGACACCTGGGACACTCGTGTCCACTCCAGGGATCAGAGCAACCTTTTCCTCAAGTATATATTAGATTACGTTTTACAGAGAGAATTAAACAAGATGATGTATTAAAGTTGCTAGCATAGTGCCTAGCATATAATACTCAAATTAGGATTATGATGACAGTCTCTTTGCTGGTTCATTTGATGCTATTGTGAGGATTAAATGGGGTTAGGAATGTAAAGAGTGCTTAGAAAATGCTAAGGCAGTGATTATCAAACTTAAGCATGTGCATCAGAATCTCCTGCGAGGTCTGTTAAAATACGGACTGCTGTTTCCCACCCTTAGGGCTTCTGATGCAGTAGGTCTGTGGTGGAGTTCAAAAATTCCCATTTCTAACAAGTTCCCTGGTGAGACTGATGCTGCCAGTCCAGGGGTGCGCTTTGAGAACTGCTGCCCTAAGGCACTATGCACGTATTAGGCATTAGTAGCAATAATAGGAACTCAAGAAAGATTTCTTACCTGACTCTCTCCTCCCCAGCATTCATGAAACTGCTGTAAAACAGGGTCAGCCACATGTTGCCAATGGACTCTCCACTCCCTTCCATTCCTCCCATCTGTTCGTCATACAGTTTCCTACTCAGAGGCTGAAGTGTGTGAGTGTTTTCCTGGCTGAGAACTTGAAGAGTCCTGGCTTTGGAAAAGTTCATATAGTGCCGGGGTTGGGGGGAGACTAGTCTCAAGGATTTGGATGCTGGCTGTTTTCAGGTGTTTTTTTTTTTTCTTCCCCCTAGAAGCCTCTACTGGGCTCTTCCAGGGTGTTCTAGTGCAAATGGTCCACTCATCCAGATCCCACTCCTACTCCTGTCTCATCCCCATGGGGGTAAATGTGACAAGAAAGTTTTAAGTAGAGACATTTGGGGGACAGAAAGCCTATCCTCAGGTCAGATAGCCCCTCTTCCCCCCTTCCCATCTCTAACCAGGCCCCAACCTCTGTTCTCCAGCTTTTACTTACCTTGGGGTATAATCTGCTGGAGCACAACCTGTAAATGCTGGAAGACTGGGGTGGCAAATCCTTGGAGGGGCCAAAGCTGCCCCACTCCTACTTGGTCCTGACCATCTAAGGGCAAAATAGTGGTGTCAGCAAGGAACCTGGCCAGAAGCCTTCCACATACCAGTTGAAGAGAAGCACCTTCCTTGTACTGTCGCTCCTGGACCCCTGACCTCTGTTCCCCCTACCAGGCCCCTTTGCCCACTTCAAGTCTTCCTTCTTTAATTTTTCCCTTCCTCCATCACCACTTGCCATATTCTTCAACCCCTGGGCCTCATTCACTCTTAGTACTAACTTACAGATAAGAACCAAATTTACAGACAAAAAGCAGCCTGTAGAAGTTCAGGTGAGCAGTGGCTCAGAAAGCTAAGCACATGGGAATGGTAAATCAGGTGGGTAGGTGGGGCATGGGGAAACAGGTGAGCTTCATCTTAGGGAAGTCATTGGAGCCTGGAAGTGTTAGGGAGGAGGCCTGGAATCATTAGATAAGTATTGGTTTGTTTAGGGTTTGAGGGTCTGGATCCTTTTCCTGAAACCCACAGTTTGCCCGATTGTGCATAAGGGGAAGGACAGGGTTGGTGAAGAGAACCCCTAATGCTATGCACACCTTCCTTCTTCCAGATCAGTAAGACAGGGCTGCAGGACAGTCTGTTTTTTGCTGTAGTGTAGTTACCATGAACCATTCTGGACAGGTCTTTAGAAAAGGGAATTCTCCTACCCAATCAAATGGATGTCTAATAATTTCCTGGGGGTAAGCGTGACAAGAAAGTTTTAAGTAGAGACATTTGGGGATGAGAAAGCCTCCTTAAGGAAGGTCTCCTCCAACACTCTGAGGAGAAGGGAAAGAGCTTCGGGAGGGGGAGCTGGTTCTCTGAGGCAGCGTTCCCAGGACTGGTGGGAAGGAGTGGTGACCCGCTCCGGCTCGGCCTGGACCCGGAGCGCGCCTGGCGCTGTCCGTGGTGCTGAGAGGTGGGGAGGCCAGCGTGGCGGTGGCGCTGGGCGGAATGTGGGCGAGGCATCTCCGCAAGGCTTGGCGGTCCTTCCCCATGGCCCTCATCCTTTCATTGCCACCAGGCCTCCTCCCACAGTTCCCGAATCCGCTGCATTGGCCTCTAAACCCAAAAATCAGGCAGGGAGAGGGGGCGACAGACTAGGAGTTTGCTCTCTCTTCTCCATGCGCTCTGCGCAGGAATTCTCGAGTTTGTGCAGTCTGGCACGTGAGTCAGCGCGGGGTCTACGCGGGTTGGTGCCGGGGAGGGGGAGAAGGATGGTCCCATTCTCCCTCCATCCTGCTTTCCCTCAGCCTAGCGGTCCCCTTACTGGAAACCGGATCACAGCACGAGGAAGCCCTGGCTTGTCTCCCGGCCCAGCCTTCTTCCTGGAGCCAAGACCCCGAAACCCGCAGCCCTCGTCAACTCTTTTCTGGCCTTTCTTGCGTCTCCTGTGGCCACATAGGCCAGTTTTACCTCTCTCTGTTCATTTGTCTTTCTGACCTCTTCCCAAATCCCCAATTTTCCCCTGAACCCACTTCTCCTGAGTCCAGACTCCGTATGCCCAGCCTATCCGAAGCCTACGCCTCTTTCCGCGGGACGCTCTCTACCTTTTTCTCTTCTCACGTCCTTAAGCACATTCTTTTACTTCCAAGTTTCCTAGCCTCGAGGCCTCCTGCAGACCCCCCACTTCTCGGGATCGCTTTCTTGGCCCTGCCCGCACCCCCCAGCTTTCCTCCTGACCGTGGGTACTAATTTCGCTGCAGCCCCCCCGGGCAGCTGTTCAGCAGCAGGAAGCAGACAAGCAACCGGAGCCCCTTGGAGCCCCCAGGCCACAGTGGGTGCTGCATCCTCCCAGGCTCGGCGCGCTCACTCCCCGGCCAAGTCTCAGTGAAGGCAGCGGCCACGGCCGAGGGGATGAGCGGGGCTGCAGCTTCCCACCAACCTGCGACGCGGAATCTGTTTAACCCTCCTCGGCAGTTCAGCCAATCGTGAGCGGGCCCTGCCCCTGCGGTCGCCTCCCCAGCTCCTTCCCCTACCGCCTCCGCACCCTCACCTCTTGGAATTCCTGACCCGGATCCTTTTGGACATTAGCTGGGTCCCAAGAACCACCACCTGTATTCCCAGTCCTAAGGCTGGAGAAACGGATGGCATGTAAGATACGGGTGCAAGTTGTACCTACTCAGGTTTGTTGTGAGAATCAAATATGAACAGTGATGAAACAGTAGGCACTCAAGGAATTTATTTTATTATCCTTGACACTCTTTACTCTGACCCACTTAAAACCCTTTAGAAATCATATAGGTTCGATCTGCAATATATATATATATTGCACATCCATCCATTTTACTCCACATCCACTGCCATCGCCTTGTTCCAAACCACTGCACACTATACTTTTTTTTTTTTTTGAGACAGAGTCTTGCAATTTCAGATCACCACAACCTCTGCTCGACCTCTACTCAACCTCAGGCTCAAACGATCCTCTCACCTCAGCCTCCAGAGTAGCTGGGACTACAGGTGCACATTACCATGCCCAGCCAATTTTATTTGTTTGTTTATTTATTTATTCATTTATTGTAGAGACAGGGTTTTGCCATGTTTCCCAGGCTGGTCTCAAACTCCTAGGCTCAAGCAATCCTCCCACCTTGGCCTCCCAAAGTGTTGGCATTACTGGCATGAGCCACCATGCTGGCCTTGGACACTGTACTCTTTTAAATTGAGTTGTTGTAATAACTAGTTAACTGACCTCTTGCTTTCACTCTTGTGTACTTACAAGCTAGTTTGTGAGCTTTCTAACTCCTAGACTGGCAATTAATTTTTTTTCCATTAAGCTTAAAACATTTATTAAACTGGGCGTGGTGGCTCATGCTTGTAATCTCAGCACTTTGGGAGGTCGAGATAGTGGATTACTTAAACCTAAGGGTTTGTATAGTGAACATTTGGGGTTGATACATTACAAAGGATCTGAATTATATTATTATCTTTAAAGGGTAATAGTTTGAGTTTGTTCTGGCAGGCAATTAAATTTTTGGTAAAAAGTCTTGATCCTGTGGCAGTCTGGTTAGGGAAGGAGTACTTCATCCTATTCTCAATTCTAGGCTGTATCTCTTAGTCCTGGGATATGGTGCTTACGGCTAAGGTGTGGTCCTTTTTGGATTTCAACATAACCCAAAGTCATTTACCAAAACTCTCTATTTTATGGGTCCTGAACTCCAAACTCAGTCACCCTAACACTGTGACAGCTGCCAAAATCTCTGTTCAGATATTTGACTTTTTCACTAGGTTCCTTGAAATCTCACCCTGCGCAAGTGCCATTTAGAAGATAGCTAAGAATTTGAGAGGAGTTGGTTTGCAGATTTTGAGCTCCTCTCTCTGTAATTTACTCATTTTCTAAATTTCTTCCTCAATTTCCAGATGCTCTGGCATCTCTATACTCCAAAAGCTGCTTCCTTAGTAAGACTGCCACTTGCTGACAGAGCTGTTTCCCTGTGTACTGCAGTGAACTCTGAAGTATCTTCAGAGGAAAAGCCTATACATGTAGAAGTCACTTGGTGGACTTCCTTTTTTTGAGGAGTATACTCCCTGTAGGTTTCTAACTGTTGATCGGTCTCCACGCTTTCATACAATTATTTTTATATTTTGTCTAGAGTATATATCCAATGTTAGTAGGAGGGTCTGACACAAGTTTCTGTCTTGTCACACCAGAAGCTAGAGTTTTATCTGCTTGTCACTGATTATGTATTGGACATACTATTTTAAAATAAATTTATAGCAATAATTTGAGGCCTAAGAGCAAATGAACGTGAACCTGCTTTGTGAAGTACAGTGCTCCTGGAAAAAGGGAAATATTGGTCTTTAGGTGGGCTGAACAAAGGTGAGTGTGCTCCTGTCTGTATTTTAAGATTTTAAACCACCAGGAGAATGGCTATCAAAATGATAAATGTACAGGAGCACTGATGCTGCTCTTCTTTTTACTGTTCATTGGAAGGGATTCTAATGCTGAGAGTAATACCTCAGAAGACTTAGCAGGTTTTCGGGCCTATTGAACCAGGGGTTCATAGGAAGGAACTTTCTTTCCCAAGAAGAAAGAAAGACTACCATAAAGTGTAGCTGGGGAGAGTGGGCGAAGGAAGATTGTAATTCAGTTGTGGTCCTACTCTGCCTTACATTCATGTTACAAACGATGTCTGGAAGGAGAAGGAAATCAGAAGCCTAGGCTCCATGTGTACCAAGGAGTTTTACTATTCCAGTCCCTACCCCAAATGTCCCCTCTGTTCTGGATTTACATATTTTAATTCAGAAGCTCTGGCTGGGGCCCACTCTCTTGCCTCCAGACAAGCCTGCTTAAAGAGTTTTCATGAAAACTCACTTTAAAAAATCCAGTAGCAAGTTGTCCTAGAACTGCCTCTCTGCAGGGTAATGGGGCTGGGAGAGGAGGAAGCCTTCAATCTGTGACAAAGTTTTGCTCAGAGAAGGAAACAGTTCAAAGAAGCTCTAAAATGGGAGGAAAATAGGATTTGGAATTTGTGTATGTGCCAGGGGCTCCCCCTCCACAATATTAGCTCCCGTCACCCCACTATATAAGAGCCTCTAGTAGCAGTCTTGACTTGGGCAAGTCTTGAGGAATAGTGATTCAGCAACCACCTGACAGCTAGCCTCCCCTTGGCTCCGATGTCATGATCTTCTCTCTCTCCCTGATTTTCCCTTAGGTACAGAGCTAGTCAAGGACCCTGAACCTGCAGAAGAAAGGCAGATTCTTGTTTGCATAATTGGTAGCACCATGGCAACCAGTTCTTATTGTGAGGATCATTCATTTAGTGCTGATGATGCCACTCCAGCGACCAATCCAGGTAGGAGAAGTGTAGCTGCCATGGTGACAGGAGTCAAGAGGCAGTTTCCTTGGAAGCATAAGGATCTAGAGCCCCCTGAGGTTCAGGCTGCCTGTGGGGGCAGTGCAGGGCCAGATGGAGGTGCTAGGCTCCTATGATTGCCTCGCCCAGGCCACCACAGTCTTTCTTGGACCAAGACAACATTTCCTAACTGATCTATTGATTCCACTCTTTCCCCTATCAATACATTCTCAAGTAGCCTTTTAAAATTGTATATCACATAATTCTATTCCCTTCCTTAAAATCCCCAGTGATTTTTCCTCTGTACTTTGCATAAGATCTAGATGCTCTACTGTTGCCTACAAAGCTCTGTCTAGGCAGTTTTGGGCCTATTTCTCCAATCCCAACTCCTATCACTGGTTGTTCTGTTTGTTTTTCTAAAGTGCCATTTGAGAAATGAAAAAATATAACTAAAATAAAAACTCACTGGATGAGCTCCAAGTAGGATAGAAATGACAGAAGAGTCAGTCAACTTGAAGATGGGTCAACAGAAATAATCCAATCAGAACAAGAGAGAGAAAAAGCATTGGGAAAAAAAAAGTTAACAGAACTTCAGGGACCTGTGGGGCAATATCAAAAGTCCAAAATTAATGTCATTGGAATTCCAGATTAAGAGGAGAAAGTGTAGCACACACAAAAAATTTGAAGAAATAATTTCTGAAAAATTCCCAAATGTGTGAAAAGACATAAGCCTAAAGATTCAAGAAGCTTAATGAATGCCAAATAGAATAAACTCACGTCTATACTCTGACACATTATAATCAAAATTCTAAACACTGAAACAAAGAAAAAATCTTAACAGACATGACTAAAGAACAATGGGATTCAGAAAACTGAATTTTTCATTATAAACCACGGGGGTCAGAAGGAAGTGAAATAATATCTTTAAAGTTGTGAGAGAAATGAGCTGTCAACTAAGGATTCTATATCCAGCAAAAATATACTTTAAGAATGAAGGTGAAATAAGGATATTCTCAGATGAAGAAAAACTAAGATAATTAATTGCTAGTAGAAACATCAGGAATGAAGAAGAGGAACAGAAATGACAAGTGTCTGAATAAATATCATAGACTATTCTTCCCCTTGTGAGTTATTTAAAATATGTTTGGTTAAAAGCAAAAATTCTAGCCTGGGCAACATGGCAAAACCCCGTCTCTACCAAAAAAACCCAAAAAACAAAAACTAAAACATGAAAACAAAAAATTAGCCAGGCCTGGTGGCACACACCTGCAGTCCTACTTACTCAGGAGGCTGAGGAAGGAGGATTATCTGAGCCCAGGGAGGTCAAGGCTGCAGTGAGCCATGATTGCACTACTGCACTCCAGCCTAGGCAACAGAGTGAGACCCTGTCTCAATAAATAAATAAATAAAGAAGTTGGGTACAATGGCTCACACCTGTAATCCCAGTACTTTGAGACGCTGAAGTAGGAGAACCACTTGAGCTCAGGAGTAGCCTGGGAAACATAGCAAGACCTCATCTCTACTAAAAATTAAAAAAAATTCCAACCTGGAAACATGGCGAAACCCTGTCTCTACAAAAAATACAAAAATTAGCTGGGTGTGGTAGTGTGTGCCTGTAGTCCCAGCTACTCAGGAGGCTGAGGCAGGAGGGTTGCTTGAGCCTGGGAGGTGGAGGTTGCAGTGAGCTGAAATCATGCCATCGTACTCCAACGTGGGTGACAGTATAAGACACTCCCTCAAAAAAAAAAATTCACTGGTTCTGATGGGACAGCATGCCTGTAGTCTTAGCTATTCAGAATGCTGAGGCAGGAAAATCACTTGAACCCAGGAGATAGAGATTGCAGTGAGCTATGACCACACTACTGCACTCCAACCTGGGCAACCTGTCAAAAAAAAAAAAAAAAAGGCAAAAATTATAACATTGATAGGATTTTCAAAGTATGTAAATGTAATTGATTCTAATAGACAACTACAGCATAAATGGGGAAGGTAAAGAGATCTGTATGCTGGTAAGATTTCTATATTACACTTAAAATGGTAAAATAGTGATTAAAAGTAGACTTGGAAAAATTAAGTATGTATACTGTAATCCCTAGAGCATCCACTGAAAAAATTATAGAAAGAAATATAGTAAAAAAATTACAACAGATACATTAAAATAGAATATTTACAAGTGTTCCAATAATCTAAAGGAAAGGGGAGGAAAGGAACAACACAACAAAAAAAGAGGAAACAAACAGAAAAGAAACAATAAAATGGTAGATGTAAATCCAAAGATACCAATAATTGTGCATTGTCTAAACATATAGATTTAAAGACAGAAATGACCAGAATGGCTTTAAAAAATAACATGTTATCTACAAGAAACTCTCTTTAAATATAACTATGTATGTAGATAGGTTAAAGGTAAACATGAGAAAAAGTATGATGTGCTAACATGAATCAAAAACTGGAGTGGCTATATTAATATTAGATTAATTGACTTCAGCACAAAGAAAAATGCCAGGGATAAAGAGGAACATTACATAATGATAAAAGGATCAGGCCATCAAGAAGACATAGAACTCTTGGTGTGTATGTACCTAACACCAGAGCCTCAAAATACATGATGCAAAAATGAACAATTATAAAAGGAGAAATAGACAAATCCATAATAATAATAATTATTATTTTGAGACAGAGTCTCGCTCTGTCACCCAAGCTGGAGTGCAGTGGCATGATCTCGGCTTACTGCAACCTCTGCCTCCCAGGTTCAAGTGATTTTCATGCCTCAGCCTCCTGAGTAGCTGGGATTATAGGCGACTGCCACCATGCCCAGATAATTTTTGTATTTTTAGTAGAGACAGGTTTTTGCCATGTTGGCCAGGCTGGTCTCAAACTCTTGACCTCAGGTGATCCGCCTGCCTCGGCCTCCCAAAGTGCTGGGATTACAGGCATGAGCCACCTCACCTGTCCCAAATCCATAATTATATTTGGAGACTTCAACATTTCTCTCTCAGAAATCAAGAGAACTAGTAGACATAAAAGCAGCAGGCTTACAAGAACTTAATCACACCACCAACCAGTAGATTCTAATTGACATTTACAGAACACTCCACCCAACAACAGCAGAGTACACATTCTTTCCAAGTGCCCAATGGAATATACCCACATCCTGCATCATACCCTGGATCATAAAACAAACTTTACTAAATTTAAAATAATTGAAATTATACAAATTTGTCCTATGACCATAATGCAATTAAACTAAAAATAACAAAAAATAACAGTGAAGTCTCCAAATACTTGAACATTAAAAACCACACTTCTAAGTAATACACAGGTCAAAAAACTCTTAAGGAGAATTAGAAAACATTTTGAACTGAACAAAAAGGAAAACATCAAATTTTGTGGGATGAAGCTAGAGGAATACTTAGAGCAAAGTTTATGGCATTATATGCTTGTATTGGGAAAGTCATCTGAAGGAAGAAACTAAAGATAAAAGCATAAATCAATAAAATTGAAAACAGAAAAATAAGAATCAACCAAACAGAAAGCTGCCTTATTGAACAGGTTGATAAAATATTTATCAGTAAGATAAACCTCTAGCAAGACTGACAAAAAAAGACATAAATTACTATTATCAGGAATGAAAGATATCACAAATTGACCCCATAGACATTAAAAAGATAATAAAGGAATACTACAAACAACTCTTATGTACATTTATTTCACAACCTAGTTGAAATGGACCAATTCCTTAAAAACCACAAACTACCAAAACTCATCCAAGATGAAACAGATAAATGATCTTACAACAAGAAATTGAATTCATGTTAAAACTTCCCCCCAAAGTAGTCTACAGGCTAAGATGGTTTCTGCTATGGTTTGAATATATCCCCCAAATTTCCATGTGTTGTAAACTCAATCCCCAAATTCATATGTTGATTGGAGGGGGGCCTTTGGGAGGTAATTAGGATTAGATATAGTCATCAGGGTAGGGGCCCCATGATGGGACTGGTGGCTTTATAAGAAGAAGAAAGATCTGAGGGGGCACACACACTCTTGTCCTCTCATCATGTGATGCTTTCTGTCATGTTATGACATAGCATGAATGCCCTCACCAGATGCCTGTTCCTCCATCATAGATTCCCCAGCCTCTAGAACCATATAAAATCAACTTCTTTTCTTTATAAATTACCCAGTCTGTGATATTCTGTTAAAGAAATGTGAAATAGGGCTGGGCACAGTGGCTCAAGCCTGTAATCCCAGCACTTTGGGAAGCCGAGGTGGGCAAATCACTTGAGGTCAAGAGTTCAAGACCAGCCTGGCCAACATGGTGAAACCCCATCTCTACTAAAAATACAAAAGTTAGCTGGGCTTGGTGGCATATGCTTGTAATCCCAGCTACTTGGGAGGCTGAGGCATGAGAATCACTTGAACCTGGGAGGTGGAGGTTGCAGTGAGCTGAGATCATGCCACTGCACTCCAGACTGGGTGACAGAGACTCCATCTCAAAAAAAAAAAAAAAAAAAAAAAAAAAGAAATGCAAAACAGATTAAGACAGTTTCATTGGCAAATTCTACCCAATATTTCAAGAATAAATAACACAATCTCTTCCAGAAATTAGGAAAGAATACTTCCCAATTCATTATATGAACTTAATATTGCCTTGATACCAAAATCAGAAAAAGACAATACAAGAGTAGAAAATTGTAGGCTGACATCTCTTATGAACATGGGCACAAAACCGCTAAAAAAAATTAGCACATTGAATCCAGCAATATATAAAAGGAATCCTAGGATCATAAGGTGGGTTCAATATTTGAAAATCAATGTAGTCCACAATTTTCAACAGTTTAAGATGAAAAGCCACATGATCACATCAACGAATGCAAAAATAGTATTTGATAAAATTCAACATTCATATTTAAAAACAAACAAATAGGCCAGGTGTGGTGGCACATGCCTATAATCCTAGCACTTTGGGAGGCTGAGGCAGGTGGATCACCTGAGGTCAGGAGTTCAAGACCAGCCTGGCCAACATGATGAAACCCCATCTCTACTAAAAATACAAAAATTAACCGGGCATGGTGGTGGGTGCCTGTAATCCTAGCTACTCGGGAGGCTGAGGCAGAAGAATTGCTTGAACCCAGGAGGGGGAGGTTGCAGTGAGCCAAGATTGGGCCATTGCACTTCAGCCTGGGCAACAAGAACGAAACTCTGTCTCAAAAAAACAATACAAGCAACAATAAATAAAACAAGCCTCTCAGCAAGGCTGAAATAGAAGAGAACTTCAATCTGACAAAAGGGCATCTACAAAAAAGCTACAGCTAACGTCATAGTTAATGATCAAAATACTTCCCCTGGCTGGTCATGGTGGTTCCTGCCTGTAATCCCAGCACTTTGGGAGACCGAGGTGGGCAGATCACCTGAGGTCAGGAGTTTGAGACCAGCCTGACCAACATGGTGAAACCCTGTCTCTACTAAAAATACAAAAACTAGCTGGACGTGGTGGTGGGCGACTTGTAATCCCAGCTACTTGGGAGGTTAAGGCATGAGAATCACTTAAACCCAGGAGGCAGAGGTTGCAGTGAGCTGAGATCGCACCATTGCATGCCAGCCTGGACGACACAGCAAGACTCTGTCTCAAAAAAAAAAAAAAAAAAATTCCCCTAACAGCAGAAAACAAAGGAAGTACAGTTGTTCCTCAATATCCATAGGAGATTGGTTCTAGGACCTGCCGTCAAGATCAAAATCCTCAGATGCTGAAGTCCTTGGTATAAAACGGTGTAGTATTTACATATAACTTACGCATATCTTTCTGTATACTTTAAATCATCTCTAGATTACTTATAATACTAATACAATGTAGTGCTATGTAAATCGTTGCTATACTGTATTGTCTAAGTAATAATGACAAGAAAAAGGATCTGTACATGTTCAGCACAGACGCAATTTTTTTTTTCAAATATTTTTGATCCATGGTTGGTTGAATCCAAGGATGTGGAACCAGAGAGTGCAGAGGGCTGCATGACCCTCTTGCCACTCCAATTCAACATAGCACTGGAAAATGATTCCATTCAGGATCCTCTTTTTCTGGTAAAAGAACACCCTATAGAATTTCTTCTAGTGAAAGTGTGTTGGCTGCAAGTTCTCATATGAAGATTTTCTGAAAATGTCTTTATTTCACTTTCATTTTTGGGAGATATGCCAGGTATAGAATTCTAGGTTGGGCCAGGCATGGTGGCTCACGCCTATAACCCCAGCACTTTGGGAGGCTGAGCCGGGCAGATCACCTGAGGTCAGGAGTTCAAGACCAGCCTGGCCAACATGGTGAAACCCTGTCTCTACTAAAAATACAAAAAAATTAGCCGGGCATAGTGGCAGATACCTGTAATCCCAGCTACTCGGGAGGCTGAGGCAGGAGAATGGTTTGAACACAAGAGGCAAAAGTTGTGGTGAGCTGAGAACGCCTTGCACTCCAGCCTGGGTGACAAGAGTGAAACTCAACTCAAAAAAAAAAAAAAAAAAAAAAGAGAATTCTAGGTTGGCCATTGTTTTCTTTTGGCATATTGAGGACATCAGTTTATTATATTTTTGTTACCATTATTGCTATTGGCATAACTGTAACTTGTGTCTTAAAAGTAATCTTCTGGCTGGGTGCAGTGGCTCATGCCTGTAATCCCAGCATTTTGGGAGGCCGAGGTGGGCAGATCACAAGGTCAGGACATCGAGACCATCCTGGCTAACATGGTAAAACCCTGTCTCTACTAAAAATACAAAAAATCAGCCGGGCGTGGTGGTGGGCGCCTGTAGTCCCAGGTACTGGGGAGGCTGAGGCAGGAGAATGGTGTGAACCCAGGAGGCGGAGCTTGTAGTGAGCTGAGATCGAATCACTGCACTCCAGCCTGGGCGACAGAGCAAGACACCATCTCAAAAAAAAAAAAAAAAGTAATCTCCCTCTGACCTATACCACTGCTGTTGTATTAGTCCATTTTCTGTTGCTTATAACAGAATAATTGAAAGTGGGTAATTTATAAAGAAAACGCATTTATTTTTTACAGTTGTTGAGACTGAGAAGTCCAGGCTTAAGGGGCTGCATCTGGTAATGGCTTTCTTACTGGTAAGGATGCTTTACAGAGTCTCAAGGTGCCACAAGACATTATATGGCAAGGGGGCTGAGCATGCTAGCTCAGCTCTGTCTTCTTCCTATAGAGTCACAGTCCCACCCCTGTGATAACACATTAATCCATAACCTATTAATTAAGGAATGGATTAATCAATTCATGAGGACAGAGCCCTCATGACCTGATCATCTCTTAAAGACCCCCTCTCAATACTGCCACATGGGGATTAAATTTCAACATGAATTTTGGAGGGAACAAGTATCTAAACCATAGCAGTTGTATTTAAGATCTTTCTCTGTGTCTTTGGTTTCCTACAGTCTCACTATAATGTTTCTAGGTATGGATTTCTTTTTTTTTTTTTTTTAATCCTGCATGTGTTTCTTTGGGGATTTTTTTTTTTTTTTTTTTTGAGACAGTCGAGTGATGCAATCTCGGCGCACTGCAACCTCCGCCTCCTGGGTTCAAGTGATACTCCTGCCTCAGCCTCCCCAGTAGCTGGGATTACAGGCGACTGGCATAATGCCTGGCTAATTTTTGTATTTTTAGTAGAGACGGGGTTTCGCCATGTTGGCCAGACTGGTCTCGAACTCCTGACCTCAGGTGATCCGCCCACCTCGGCCTCCCAAAGTGCTGGGATTACAGGTGTGAGGCACCGCGCCTGGCCGGGAATTTTTACATTGAAGGCTTACATATGTTTTTGTAAAACTCTAAGCCATTAACTCTAAGTATTGTATCTCCCCATTCTGTCTCACCTTTCCTTTTCAGTCTTCAGTGAAGTGCATGTTAAACATTATTGCTCTATCCTATATACTTCTTTTTTTTTTTTTTTTTTTGGATACAGGGTCTTGCTCTGTGTCACCCAGGCTAGAGGGCACAATCACAGCTCACAGCCTCAACCTCCTGGGCTCAAGTGATCCTCTTACTTCAGCCTCCTGAGTAGCTGGGATTACAGGGACGTGCCACCATGCCTGGCTAATTTTTGTATTTTTTGTAGAGGCAGGGGTTTGCCATGTTGCCCAGGCTGGTCTTGAACTCCTGGACTCCAGTGACCCATCCACCTCGGCCTCCCAAAGTGCTGGGATTACAGGCCTGAGCCATTGCTCCCAGCTCCTGTATAGTTCTTACCCTCACTTTTGAATTTTCAACAGCCTTCATCCAGTATTTTCTTATTTGTACTCCAGTTTATGAATGAATTATCTATTCTGCTGTTTTAATCTGTTATTAATCCTATCTCATGAATTTTTTAACTGGGGTAATAGAATTTTTTTATTTTATTTTAATTTTTTTATTTTATTTTATTTTATTTTTTTTGAGATGGAGTCTCGCTCTGTCGCCCAGGCTGGAGTGCAGTGGCACAGTCTCGGCTCACTGCAAGCTCCGCCTCCCAGGTTCATGCCATTCTCCAGCCTCAGCCTCTTGAGTAGCTGGGACTATAGGTGCCCACCACAATACCCAGCTAATTTTTTGTATTTTTAGTAGAGACGGGGTCTTACCGTGTTAGCCAGGATGGTCTCGATCTCCTGACCTTGTGATCCGCCCATCTTGGCCTCCCAAAGTGCTGGGATTACAGGTATGAGCCACCGTGCCAGGCCTAATTTTTAAATTCTAGAATTTTTCTTGGTTCTTTTCCAAATTAGTTTTGAAATTTCTAATGGTTTTTAGTTCTGACAATATTTTCAAATTTGTCCTTTATTGCTATGAGCAGAATAAGCCGTGTTTTTTCATCTGTATCTGGCGACACTGTAGTACTATTTTTGTTTTCTGTTATTTTTACTGCTTCTCACTCAAATTGTCTCATTTCCTCTTGTGACTGTTTATCTTTGATTGTGTGCTGGACACACTGTTTGACCAAAAACAAAACAAAAATAAGCAGAAATAATTTTGAGACCTACCTGCACTAGCAATCTAAAATCGCCTTAATCTAACTTTAGGATTCCTCAGATGAGTTGAAGCTTGACTGCCTTATGGACAAGAGCTAGTGTACCTCTGTTTCGCCCTTCTCGGGTGTAACTCTGCAGTCCTAAGGGAAAATGAAGCAGCTTTTTGTTCTTGTTGTTTTTTGTTTGTTTTAAACCAGAGACCTTCCTCTTCACAGGCTGTGAATTTCCACATTTGATTCTGTAGTCCCACAAGGCTGGCAGAATTCCAGCTCAGCCTCTCAGCTGCTTCTACCCAGTCAGCACGCTTTCTTATCCCTCTGGATTCTGTCCCCTCCTGGATGCTGACTGGCCCCATTAATTTCTCATTATCTTGACAGTTCCTTGGTGCATTAAGAAGGTATGCTTTAGATCTCATCCTTAATTTTTAGTCGTATGTTAGACATGGCTTGTGCTCCACCTCACATCCTCCCAGCCCATCTCTTTACTCCAGCCATTGTTGTAGAAGCCAGATGGGAGCAGATGCAGAATAAGAGCAACTTGCCTCTGCTGTGCAGCCAATCCCTAGATTTCTGTCCTAAAACTTATCTGTCCCTGCGGTGAGGGGTGCCTGCAAGAATCTACTCACCCATCCTAATGCATGAACAAACCAAACCTCCTCTATATACAGATTTCCTTGACTTGGGCTATCCTTGACTAATCAGGGACAGAAGCTGGTCAATAAGCACTGCTCTCCCCTCAGTCTTAGGCAAACAAATCACAGGCATATTCTCCTTGGCTCCTCAGAAGTCCCCAGTGAGCTTGAACCTTAGTTGTCCACAGTGGTAAGTAGTTCAATTACACATGCTTAAATTGATTTTCCCTACTTTCCCGTTTTAATTTCTTACTCGCCCGACCAACACCTGTTCTTTAGGATCATAGCCAAAAATAAGGTACGTGCATTTAAGCCCAATTCTTGAACTCTTGGGGGCAGTTGGGGGCTAAACACAAACTAAGACAAGGTGTCTTCAGCAATATTGGTATAAATTATCAAGTCTACCATTGCCAGGAGCAGAAATCAAGTTTTCCGTTGTTCTTCTGTTTTTAATATTGGAGCTATTCCAGGATGTTTGTATGTTTATGGGAGCTGTCTAGAAATGAGGAGAAAATGATAGAGAAAAGAGAGGAGAGGATTTCCTTCTTCTTTTTTTTTTTTTTTGAGATAGAGTCTCGCTGTGTTGCCCAGGCTGGAGTGCAATGGCGCGATCTTAGCTCATTGCAACCCCTGCCTCCCAGGTTCAAGCGGTTCTCTCACCTCAGCCTCCCGAGTAGCTGGGATTACAGGTGTCCGCCATCACGCCCGGCTAAGTTTTGTATTTTTAGTAGAGACAGGGTTTCACCATGTTGGTCAGGCTGGTCTCGAACTCCCGACTTCAGGTGATCTACCTGCCTCGGCCTCTGAAGTGCTGGGATTACAGGCGTGAGCCACTTCACCCAGCCAAGAGAGGAGAGAATTTCTAGAGTGATGATCCTGAATAGGCCTCTGGCTTGCCCCTCTCTCCCTCCCCCGGCCCCCTCCCCTCCCTTCCCCTCCCTTCCCCTTCCTTTCTCCTTTCTCCTTCTTCCCTTCCCTTCTCTCTTTCTCTCTTTGCCTCTTTCTTTCTTTCTTTTTACTTTTTTCCCCCTAGAAATGGAGTCCTGCTCTGTCACCCAGGCTGGAGTGCGGTAGCATGATCATAGCTCACTATAATCTCGAACTCCTGGGCTTGAGGGATCCTCCCACCTCAGTCTCCCAAGTAGCTGGGACTACAGGTAGAGGCTACCACACCTGGCTATTTAAAAATGTTTTTGTATATATGGGGGGTCTTACTATATTGTCTAGGCTGATCTTGAATGCCTGGCCTCAGGCAATCCTTCTGCCTTGGCTTCCTGAGTCACTGGGATTACTGAGCCACTGAGCCGGCCTCTGGCTTTAATTCTTAGGAGTAAACCAAATTTCTTTCTCAAATCCTTCCTCCTCCAGTCACCCCTTTTTCTGTAAGTAGCATGATTATTTTCCCAGGCAATAGTTCTCTAAATTTAGGTGGCTTCTCTCTTTATCTCTTCACTGAAACCCAGATGCTGAGACCAGCTGGGTTGAGGAGACCCTAACCCAGCGGCGCTAGAGGAATTAAAGACACACACACACAAATATAGAGGTGTGAAGTGGGAAATCAGGGGTCTCACAGCCTTCAGAGCTGACAGCCCCGAACAGAGATTTACCCACGTATTTATTAACAGCAAGCCAGTCATTAGCATTGTTTCTATAGATATTAAATTAACTAAAAGTATCCTTTATGGGAAACGAAGGGATGGGCCGAATTAAAGGAATAGGTTGGGCTAGTTAACTGCAGTAAGAGGATGTCCTTAAGGCACAGATAGCTCATGCTATTGTTTGTGGCTTAAGAATGCCTTTAAGTGGTTTTCCACCCTGGGCGGGCCAGGTGTTCCTTGCCCTCATTCCCATAAACCCACAACCTTCCAGCTTGGGCATTAGGGCCATTATGAACATGTTACAGTGCTGCAGAGATTTTGTTTATGGCCAGTTTGGGGCCAGTTTATGGCCAGATTTTGGGGGGCCTGCTCCCAACACCCAGACAGTTGCCAAGGCCTCTCAACTCACTCTTCAGCACAACTCTCAAAGGTGTCTCCTTTCCATTTGCTCCATCTCTGCCCAATTTCAGGCCCTTAGAGCATATGTAAGTCATCGTATCACTGTTCTAATTGGCTACCTCCTTTTCATATATTTTCCCCCCTCTCCTCCTGCATTCATCCTTCAAATATGTTACTTCTTTGACTACAAAATGTCAGTGCTCCCCATGGCCTCTTAAAAATGAGACCTAGGCCAGGCGCAGTGGCTCACGCCTGTAATCCCAGCACTTTGGGAGGCCGAGGCGGGCGGATCACAAGGTCGGGAGATCGAGACCATCCTGGCTAACACAGTGAAACCCTGTCTCTACTAAAAAAATATATATATATATATAAAATTAGCCAGGCATGGTGGCGAGCGCCTGTAGTCCCAGCTACTCAGGAGACTGAGGCAGGAGAATGGCATGAACCTGGGAGGTGGAGCTTGCAGTGAGCCGAGATCGCGCCACTGCACTCCAGCCTGGGCGACAGAGCGAGACTCCGTCTCAAAAAAAAAAAAAAAAAATGAGACCTAAATTATAAAGCCTGGCCCTCCATCATCAAGCCTAAACCTACTTTTCCAGACTTACCTCCAGCTGTTCCAGAATTACTCGTTCACCCACTAATCTTCCTGCTTTCCCACTTCTTCATCTTGTATGCTATTGTCCATACTTTATCACCTCCTACTGAAATCCACCCCAGACCTCCAGGGCCAACTCAAAAAGTTTCTTCCTTGCTGAGGCCTTTCTATATCACCCAGTTGCGTGTACAATCAAGGGTCACAGACTGTCAGAGTGGAGAGGTCCATTTGTAAGGACAGAATTCAACACCAATTTCATGGATGGCGCAGTACAGTCTTCCAGCTGTAGCTCTTTACTATATTTATTTAACTCTACTCCATAAATATGTGTTGAGTACCTGTGCTGTACCTAGGTACTATGCTAGGTACCCATGACACAGAGATGAGTCAGTCATATACAGTGACCCCAAGGAAAAACAAGGTATACCTACTTACGAGGTATAAAGTCAAACATTGAGTTTGCACGGAGAAGAGGGTGATGAACTCAGGTGGGAGAAATGATTGGAAGGTCAGAGAAGGCACAATAGAAAAGGGGATATTAAGCTCATATTTTTATGATAAGATGGATAAGGTGTGTTGGTGGGTACTTAGGGGTAGAGAGTACTATATGTATAAGGGCTGAGCAGTGAACTGTCAAGGCCCAATTTGAGAAACATGACGGGGGGCTGAATTGCTGAAGCACCCACACAGGCAGAAAGGAGAATGCCTTTAAATGAGACAGGAGAGGCTGGCAGGAGACTGAGGGCCATGTGGACCAAATAAGCCTGGACTTTTTCCTGTGGGTTATAGCGTCATTAAATAGCTCCAGGCTCATGGAAGCAAGGACTTTGTCTTGTTCACCCCTGTATCCCTAGTGCCTAGGACTGAACCCAAAACATAATAGATCGTCTTAGTTTGGATTCACCTGAAAGGAACCTTGAAAAGAGGATTGGGTGCAGGTGGTCTAGGTGGAAGGTCATTCCTGAAAGCACAAGTGAAGGAAGGGGAAAGTGAGAGAAGGAAAGGAGAAAAGCCAATAAACAATGTCGGTGAGCAGGTTGTTGCTGTGGGCAATTGGGAATTGACCCTGCTGGGGACTCCTGAGGATCCCTGTGGAAGCTGTCTCAAATTTATCCCACCAAGGGGAGGATACATTGGAATATTTATCCACTAACTCAGCCTTTTTTTTTTTTTTTTTTTTTTCCAGACAGTCTTCCTTTGTTGCCCAGGCTGGAGTGCAATGGCACCATCTTGGCTCTCTGCATCCTCTGCCTCCCAGTTTCAAGAGATTCTTGTGCCTCAGCCTCCGAAGTAGCTGGGATTACAGGCTCCCGCCACCATGTCCAGATAATTTTTGTATTTTTAGAGATGGGGTTTCGCCATGTTGGCCAGGCTGGTCTTGAACTTCTGACCTCAGGTGATCCACCTGCCTCGGCCTCCCAAAGTGCTGAGATTACAGGTGTGAGCCACCACGCCCAGCTAACTCAGCCTTTAACATGTTGATGATTGCCCCTGTGGGTGTTAAGTCCCAGGCCCTTCAGGGCTGTCTGGTGCACAGGTATGCAAGTTCTCCTGGCAATCCAGAAAACCCACAGGACGAGAATCAGAGTGTTTCCAGGGTTCGAGGTGGGAAGCTGTCAGCACATAGACGCTGTCCACGTGCTTGCTGCAGGTAACCTCAGAGATGGGCCACTGGATATGAGGCAGGGCACCTGCCTGGTCTGCTGCACAGGTGTTCAATATCTATTGCACAAGTATGTCGTATGTATGTCTTCCTTCCCTGCCTAGCCTTCAATTGCCTTGAGGCAGGAACTATGTATTGCAGAGGCCAAGCACAGTAAAGCACAAATCTTTACAAATGTGGGTTGAATAAAAGAAAGTAAACTGTTTGATGGGGAAAAGTAAAGTGGGTGGTAAGGGTCAACCTAGCTAATAAAAAGAGATATAAATAAATATGACTAGTTGAGCATCATATTTATTGATGTCCTTACAAGCAAAGCGGCAGGGGAGAGGACATATATTGGTGGCATCATTGAGCCTGTATACTAAAGGACTCTCTTGTAATTTCTCTGTATTCCATAGTGGAGGGGCTTGATATTTTCCCTTGTGCTCCCACTTATGAGGATTGAATGAGCTGACTACCCAATGAACACTGAAAATTAACAAAACAAAACAAAATAAATGAGCTGAGTGTGCAGGTGCTTTGAGAAACATAAAACTTGGGGCATGGGACCTGCTGGAGCTTGGTTGGGTTGAACATTGGTGGCTAGACTCCCCTTTCCCAGGGGAAAATTGACCATAGGTACCAAAAGTTAAATGTGCATAGCCTTTGGCTGTGGAATTGTTTGTGGATTCTTGGGGTGGGGCTGGTATGACTGCCGTGTAGGGGACCCTCATGCTGAACGGGTACCATGGATCTCTGAAGGCAGAGCAGGGCCCAGACCTGCTTGACCTGGGGTCTGGAGGGGGTGGATTTCCTTCTATCAGGGGAAGGAAGACCAGTAAGACACATCTGAAGGCTGTGTGGGGATGGCTGCCTTGCCACCCTGCCCTTCACCTGCTTTAGAAATGACCCATGGAAGGAAAAAGGCATCTGAAACGAGGCCTTCGGACAACCAGGGGCTGGCTCTCTGCACCCACTCCCCAGGCTTCCCTGCATTTGGCTCCCACCTCTCCCAGCTCTCACCTGGGAGGCTCTGGCTTGGTCCCTCGGCCCACCCATTCTGCCTCCAGACAAGTCTGCTGAGTTTTTTTTTTTTTTTTTTTGACTTTAATAATCCAGATTTGGTTCAGCCTGAAATTGTCCTTCCCGAGAGCATCAGGGAAAGTATGAGGAATGGGAAGCTTCCCATGTGGCCTTAATCAGCTACGAGGTTGTGACTCAGAGTAGGGAATGGCTCAAAGACATCCTAAAATGGGAAGAAACAAGGGATTTTCAGTTAATGCACCCAGGCAGTGGTTGCCACTCCCCTCCCCCTCCCTTTCCCCCACCAAGTGCAGAACCAATCTCAATAGCAGTCTCAAGGCCCTTCCCTTGTTCCCCATCTCTAATCCCATCTCCTTCCCAGGATTTTCCATGAGACACATTAGGGATTTCTCAGGTTGCTTGAGCCTGAGGCATAGCAGCTCCTTGTTTGCATACTTGACAGAACCATGGCAACCAGTCCCCATCATGGGGTCAGTCACAAGACTAACGATGTGGCCCAGCAGCCAATCCAAGCAAAGGAGCCCTGCTGCCATGGTGATGGGGGGGCGGGGACCACCAGTTTCCTTGAAGGGCTGAGGGGCTGGAGCACCTCTGAGAAACAGGTTGCCCTAATGGAGCCCATGTAGAAGTTTCCCAGATCCACTGCCACGATCATAGTCCCAGGTACCAGGATCCCACCTGGACAGCCTGGTTGCCCCAGACAGGTCTACCTGTTTACACTCTTGTCCATTTCAAAATCCATTTTCCAACAGCATCAGTGTGTCTTTATAAAATGCTTATCATATTGTCCTACTCGCTTCCTTAAAAATCCTCCAATGCCTTCCCACTACACTTTGAATAACACCCGACCCCCTGTCTATGGACTACAAGCCCCAAGTAGTCCTGGGCCTATTTTCCAAGCTCATCTGCTGTCACAGGACTGTGTTCCCCTAACAAGCCCTGGAATCTCATCTAACAGCAGACGTATTTGAAAGCTTCTTTGCCTTGGGGACTCTTCCTCCAGATCTCTCCCTGGCTGCCTCCTTGTCATTTAGGTCTAAGTTTAAATGTCACCTCCTGAGGCCCTCCTTAGCCTAAGGTGTGTGAAACAACCCAACCTCTACTGGGGTCGCTGAGAGGAAGGGTAAGGGTTGTGCAGGGGGAAGGCTGGGAGTCAGGATACAGGGGCTAGTCCTGGCTCAACACTTGTCCAGGCTGGACCTGAGCTTCTCATCTATAAAGATGGCTGGAGGTACAAGATGGGTAGTTTTCTATTTGAGCTCCAAAGGGCTCAGTGGTCCCAAGGAGGTGCCTGAGAGCCTTGCCCAGGTGACTTAATCAACACCACAGAGATAAGCAAGGGGATTGGAGGGCTGATGTGAGAGGCTCTGGGCCCTCCTCTCTAACTCAGGGAGAGAAGTGCCCCCCACACGTACATACACACGCACATATATGTGTATACAGTGTATGTGTATGTAAGGGTGGGTAAGGTTAGGATTGGAGTCATGGCACACTTGGAATTCTCAGAAAAACAGAGAGCCCATATGTTTTTGTTGGGGGCGGGGTTGTGTTTTTTGTTTTTTGAGACAGGGTCTCACTCTGTCACCCAGGCTGGAGTGCAATGGTGCAGTCACAGCTCACTATAACCTTGAACTCTTGAGTTCAAGCTAATCTTCTTGCCTCAGCCTCCTGAGTAGCTATGACCACAGGTGTGTGCCACCACACTTTTAAATTTTTGTAGAGACAGGGATCTTGTTATGTCACCCAGGCTGGTCTCGAACTCCAGGCCGAGTGATCCTCCCAGTGTGCTGGGATTACAGGCATATGAACCACCACGACCAGCCCACAGAGAGCCTATGTTTTTTAAAAACATTGGAAAACCTCTGCAGCAGATTTCTGCAGACCCTTCAATTTCTGTGCACATGATTGATTGTATAGGACCAAGCCATCGGAAGCCCCAGTCCCTGCATCCTGAGTTGGGGCAATCTGTGAAGGGGAGACTCTGAGAGACAGAGAAAGTGGGGGCGCCCTCCAGTGGGGAAATGAAGAATTTTCCTTCCATCCAGAACTGCTGACTGGCCTTTATTACATTGCCTTTAATCCTCACAGCAGCCAGGGAGGATGGCCATTATGACCACTCCACCGATGTGGAAGGAGGGCTTGTAGAGCTTCAGTAAGGTCATGACTGGGAAGCAGCAGTGCCAGGA
This sequence comes from Pongo pygmaeus, assembly GCF_028885625.2. Classification (NCBI taxonomy): domain Eukaryota; kingdom Metazoa; phylum Chordata; class Mammalia; order Primates; family Hominidae; genus Pongo; species Pongo pygmaeus. The sequence continues at coordinate 119,820,381 of NC_072384.2, forward strand.
CTGGCCTGGGTCTGTCTGTGTGGAAAGCTGTGTTCCTTCCCATCCATCAAGCCCATGCTTCCAGAAGATTCTCCATGAGGCTTTGCCCTCAGTGAAGCCCTGTCAGTCCTCATGCTGCCAATGTCAATCCCCTCCATCACTCTGCCTCCCTCTTGAAATAGCCCTTGCTAGGCTCAGGCTTCCTGAACAAGGTCAGGCCCTTACCTGCAGCAGGGCCTTGGTGTGGCTGGTCACCTCTTGGTTCAGGACCTCTGAAACCCCTTCAGAGTTAAAGCATTGCTCCCTGCTCACCCTGGTCATGGGGCTCTGATGGGAGGGGAGCCGGGAGCCAGGAGCCAAGAGTGAGAAGAAAATGGTGAACAGGCCCAGAGGAAAGAGAAGGAGCCCAAGTGAAGGATTTCAAAATCTCTGAGGGAAACTCACTTTAGGGAACAAGAGTCTCCTTGTGCTTGCTCCTAGAAAACAAAGATTAAGCAGGGATAAAAAATGGGAACTGTACTTTCCAGCCCCTTCCTTGTGCAGACATCACTAATGGATCGTGGATTCCTTCTGGTGGAAATCAGATGGGAGCTCTTATTGTTCCATCCCCTGAGCTCCTGATGGCTCCTACCTGCAGCCCTGATACTCATGCCCTTCCCAGCTCCTCTGTCTACCGGCAGGTGCAGTGCGGACCAACCACAGGCCCAACACACCTCACCCTGGTGCCTCTGGTGGGAAAGGCTGCCTGTCCGCTCCTCAGACAGGCCTCTGGGGCATAGAGCCAGGGCGTGTGCTCTGTCTGCTGGGTCCTCACACCTTGAGTGATGTCATCCTTCCAGAACAGTCCTGCAGAGTGAAAGGATGGGATGAGTTGACACTTGGGGCACTCTGATTGGCCCATCCCAGAAACAAAAGTGTGATTAGAATTTTTCCTTTCCCCAAAATGCACAGGTACCACAATGCAGAGGGCCAGTGGAGGGGTCCGGAGACTGACTGGGGTACAGGAGTTTGCCTTCTGCCCACCGCCATCGCTTAAATCCTTGCTCTTGCTAGCTCTGTGGCCATGAGAAACAATTAAACTTGCTGAACCTATTTTCTTGCTCATGAAGCGACGAACTTCATAGGATTGAGAGAATGAAAAGAGATAGTGCACACACATTTCCTAGCTTATTGTTTGGCAAGCAATAAGTGATCAAATGGGAACTGTATTTTACTTTTACTTTTAATTTTTTTTTTTTAGCTACACCTGCTAGGAAGGGACAAATAGGAATTTTTAAATGATGCTGCTGTGAGAATCAAATAAGGTTGAAGATACAAAGTGTGCTTCCAGGCCAGGCATGGTGGCTAATGCCTGTAATCCCAGCACTTTGGGAGGCTGGGGTGGGCAGATCACTTGGGGTCAGGAGATCGAGACCAGCCTGGCCAACATGATAAAACCCCATCTCTACTAAAAATACAAAAGTTAGCCTGGTGTGGTTGTGCATGCCTGTAGTCATAGCTGCTCGGGAGGGTGAGGTATGAGAATCACTTGAACCCGGGAGGCGGAGGTTGCAGTGAGCCAAGATAGTGCCACTGCACTCCAGCCTGAGTGACAGAGCGAGACCCTGTCTCAAAAAAAAAAAAAAAAAAAAAAAGTACTTCTAGAACCCTAGGACATTACACATTATACACTATGATTATTAGTAGTAATTTGAACTCAAAGCGGATCTCCCTTCTGAAGCCTGAAGCCAGACACTCTGCTTTCAGAAAGGGTCAGATACTTTTCCCCAGGAAAAATATCCTTCCACCCTCCGCTCTGGCCTTTCATGTCTTCCACTTGTCTTACTCTCTGAACTGCCCACCTGCTTAATTCAGAGTCTGAAGTATGTGTGTGGGGGTGGGAGGGACCTGGTTCTGGCTGAGGACTGCAAGATTCCTAGCTCTAGAGCAGTCAGGCAGCACCAGGGGTGGTGAGCCAGGCCCAAGGAGATAGATGCTGGCCTCTTCTGGGGACTTCCGGTGGCCTCTGCTGTGTTCCTCTAGAGTCTACGTGGGAACGACTCCCCAGCTTAGGTTGCACCATGACTTCTGTCTTGCCCTGTCTCTAGCAGAGACAGGGCAGGTGAGGCTCCAGAGGCGGTATGATGAGAAAGTTTCAGGCAGGGAAGTTTAAGGTAGGAGGTTTTAATGTCAAGTTGGAGATTCCCTCTATAGTATCTACCCCTGTATTTGACCAAACCCAGTCCCTTTCCTCCAGCCCTCCCAGGTCTCACCTTGAGGCACCGGCTGCCGAGCACACCTTGCTAGTATCGGAAGGCCACGTGGATGCTGTCTTCGAGGGGTGTGGCCTGCAGTAATCCCACCTGGGTCTGCCCCTCTAAGGGAATGAGAATGAAATGAGTAGGTACCTGGGCCAAAAGCCTTCAAAAGGCAGCATCCTCTCCATTGTCACTCCCATATCCCCGCGTCTCCCTTCCTCTGCCGGTCTCCTCCCACTTCCCGGCTGTCTATCCTCTCTCCCTCCCTGGCCACCCTCTTCATATTCTGGGTCTCATGCACTCTTGGTACAGACTTCCAGGTAAGAACAGAGTCTTCAGGCAAAGAGGCAGCCTGTGGAGGGACACTTGAACAGAGTCTCAGATGGCTACAAAAGCTGAATGGACAGACAGGTGGGCAGACTAGATAATGGGGGAAGTTCTGCTGCTTCCTGGGAGGAGTTCTGGAATCCTTGGAAGACTACAGCATGGAACCTAGCTTCAGACAGTTAGGGCTGGTGAGTCCAGATCATTTTCCTGGAAGCCACGGTATACCCAACTCACAATGGGGGGATGACCTTTCTGTGATACAGACCCTCCTCCTGGATACAGATCATCTCCATCCAGGCAGATGGGGCCAGGTGGAAGAGAAGCCAGGCTTTTCCCATCCTAATTTTTCTCCTCCTCCAGTTCACAAGTAGATCCTAACAATGATGCCAAAAAAGGCGAGGTCCCCAAGCAAAAAGACAAATAACCCAATTTAAAAATGGGGGCAAATCTGAACAGACATTCTCAAAGAGGATAAACAACTGGCCAATAAGCACATGGAAAGATGCTGAACTCCATGAGCCATCAGGGAAATGCAGATCAAAATCACAATTAGGCTGGGCGTGGTGACTTATGCCTGTAGCCCCAGCACTTTGGAGGCCGAGGCAGGTGGATCACTTGAGGTCAGGAGTTCAAGACCAGTCTGGCCAACATGGTGAAACCCCATCTCTACTAAAAACACAAAAATTAGCCAGGCATGGTGTCGTGTGCCTGTAATCCCAGCTACTCAGGAGGCTGAGATAGGAGAATCACTAGAACCCAGGAGGTGGAGGTTGCAGTGAGCCAAGATCGCACCACTGCACTCCAGCCTGGGCAACAGAGCAAGACTCCATCTCAAAACAAAATAAACAACCACAATGAGACACTACTTCACACACACTAAAGTGGTTACAATCAACAGGACGGTTAATAACAAGCATTGGTGAGGATGTGCAGAAATTGGAATGTTTCTACACTGCTGCTGGGAATGTAAAGTGGTCCAGCTGCTGTGGAAATAGTCTGGCAGTTTCTCAAAATGTTAAACAGGCCAGGCACAGTGGCTCATGCCTGTAGCCTCAGCACTTTGGGAGGCTGAGACAGGTGGATCATCTGAGGTCAGGAGTTCGAGACCAGCCTGGCCAACATGGTGAAACCCTGTCTCTACTAAAAATACAAAAATCAGCCGGGCGTGGTGATACGCACCTGTAGTCCCAGCTGCTCGGGAGGCTGAGGCAGGAGAATCAATTGACTCTGGGAGGCGGTGGTTGCAGTGAGCCGAGATCGCACCATTGCACTCCAGCCTGAGCAACAGAGCCAGACTCCATCTCAAGGAAAAAAAAAAAAAAGTTAAATAATAGAGTGACCATATGACCCAGCAATTTCACTCCTAGATATATACTTAAGAGAAATGAAAACAGATATCCACACAAAAACCTGTACATGAATTTCATAGCTGCATTATTCATAATAGCTACAAAGTGGAAACAACTCAAATGTCCATCAATTGATGAATGGAGAAATAAGATACAATGGGAATACTCTTCATTAGTTACAAGAAAAGAAGTGCTGATACATGCTACAACATGGAAGAGCACTGGAAATATTATGCTAAATGCAAGAAGCTAGTCACAAAAGGCCACATGTTGTGTGACTCCATTTATATGAAATGTGCAGAATAGGGAAACCCATAGAGATAGGAAGTACATTGTTTGTTGCCTAGGGCTGAGGAGGGTGGTTGGGGGAGGGAATGGGAAGTGGCTGCTAATGGGCACAGTTTTCTTTTTGGGGTAATGAAAATGTTACAAAATCGATTGTGGTGATGGTTGTGCAACTCTGTGAATATACTAAAAGCCATTTTAAATGGCTGAATTATATGTCAATAACGTTATTTAAAAATCACTAATAACTGGCCAGGCACGGTGACTCATGCCTGTAATCCCAGCATTTTGGGAGGCCGAGGCGGGCGGATCACCTGAGGTCAGGAGTTTGAGACCAGCCTGACCAGCATGGAGAAACCCTGTCTCTTACTAAAAATACAAAATTAGCCGGGCGTGGTGGTGCATGCCTGTAATCCCAGCTACTCGGGAAGCCGAGGCAGGAGAATCGCTTGAACCTGGGAGGTGGAGGTTGCAGTGAGCCGAGATCGCGCCATTGCATTCCAGCTTGGGTAACAAGAGCGAAACTCTGTCTCAAACAAACAACGACAAAAAAACACTAATAATTTTAACAAAATGGAAGCACAGCTTTCCCCAAACTTTAGTTATTTGAGAACCACCAACATGATTTTTGGCTTATCTTTGTACCATTGTGCTATTACTGGCTTACTCTTCAAGTTGATGATTCATGCTTTTTATTTAAGTGAAATTATTTTAAATTTATTATTTAAAAATAATAAATAAAATAATAATGTCTCCCAGGCTGGAGTGCAGTGGTGCAATCTTGGCAATTCTCGTTCCTCAGCCACTCGAGCAACTGGGATTACAGGTGCGCACCACCAAGCCCAGCTAATTTTTGGTTTTTTAGTAGAGACGGGATTTCACCGTGTTGGCCAGGCTGGTCTCTAACTCCTGACCTCAAGTGATCCACCCGCCTTGGCCTCCCAAAGTGCTGTGATTACAGCTGTGAGCCACCGCGCCCAGCCGAGTGAAATTATTTTAAAGGGCAACTTTGCTACTGTAAATGGAAAAAACCGTTGTTTCTTGGCATAAGTAGAAGCTAGTTATAAAATATAAAGACAAACTCCAGAGAAAGAGAGAGAAGATATAAACATGTATAGAGAGACCCCAGCACCCTACCCGTGAGGAGGGACTTCAGGACTGAGGCAGTAGTCCCAGGACTGACAAGTAAAGAGCGACCTTGGGCGCCGCCCCTGCTGTCATCAGCGCTGACGCCCTGGACCCACACAGCGGGGTTTGGTTTGGAGATGGCTCCCAAAGGCGAGGGCGGAGCGGGGGAAGGTGAGAGCACCCAGGCATCGGCACAAGCGTGACCCTCTGTCCACCAGGCACCCTGCCCACACAGCGCGCCGCAGGAAGCCCTCCGCGTTGGTGTCCAAGCTCGGGCACCAGGTGGAGTAACCCGTGGCCATCGGGTGTGGGGTGTGGGGGGTCCGGAGAAGGCTAGGATTCCTCCCAATCCTCTGCTGCGCCCTCCCCCAGCCGCCTCCCCAGGCTGAGGGGAGGCCCCGGCCCGGGACTGGGCTCTTCCTGAGGTGGGGACTGGATGCCCGCGGTCCGGGCTCCTTTTGCCGGAGATACCAACCCCCCAGCGCTGGGCACCTTGCCCTGACCCCTCAGCGCGTCTCGCATGGCCCGGATCTCGGTCCCTTGGGCACTCCCTCTTGCCCAATTCCGAACTGGAGTTCTAGTTCTTCTAGTTTCCACCCCGTCTTCCGACGTTTAAGACCCGGCTTCCAAGACGCCCTCTGGCTTTCTCTTCCCATCTCGCACACTTCCCTAGCTTCTGAGCTGTGTGCACCCACCAACCTGCAGCCCTCCCTCAGGATCGCCCCTGCCCTTCCCCCAGGTTTCCTCCTGAGCGTGGGGACTAATGGCGTCCCAGCCCCCCGGGCGGCTGCTCAGCAGCAGGAACCAGAGAATCAGACGCATCCCCGCGGGGCCCCGCGTCCCATGCGCGCGCAGGGGCCCCGCGTCCCATGCGCGCGCAGGGGCCCCGCGTCCCATGCGCGCGCAGGGGCCCCGCGTCCCATGCGCGCGCAGGGGCCCCCGCATCTTGTTGTTCGCGCGCTGCCCCACCTGCACTGCAGCGACCGCGGCCAGAGCCAGGCCAGGCGGCTCTGCGCGTCCCTCTCTCGGCAGCGCGGCCAATCGGAGGCCGGCTGCAGCAAGGTCCCCAACCCCGGCTCTCCCCTTTCTTGGCGTCAGAGTCCTGCTTTTAAGAGTGGAGTGTTGCCTGAATATGGTCGACCCCTATCTAGAATCCCAACCCCCTACCCGCCTACACACACACATACACACACACACACACACACACACACACACACACATATTGCCTCCCCCTCACTCCCACTTCTTATCACCAGGGATTAACGATGGGGCTGGGTGGGGGGGCTTGACAAAATGCAGAATTGCATATTGGCAAATGGCCCTGGGTGTCCTTCTTGAGAAGCAGTGTTCCTTACTTGTTAAAATAGTGTGCTGGGACCGGGTGCGGTGGCTCACGCCTGTAATTCCAGTACTTCGGGAGGCTAAGGTGGGAGGATAGATTGAACCCAGGAGTCTGAGACCAGCCTGGGCAACATAGTGAGACCCCGTCTCTAAAAATTAGCCGGGTGTGGTGGCAGGCACCTGTGGTCCCAGCTACTTGGGAGGCTGAGGTGGGAGGCTCATGTGAGTCGGGGAGGTCAAGGCTGCAGTGAGTTGTGATCCTGTACTCCAGCCTGGGCGACAGAGCAAGACCCTGTCTCTCTCTTCCTATCCGTCTCCCCGCAAAAAAGACAGTGTGCTGGAGCCAAATCCAAGTACCTGCAGGCAGTTTTTTGCTTCCTCTGTGCCCTAGTTCCCTCATCTGTAAAATGAGTTTGACAGTAGCATCTAGCTTACAGTGTTCTTAGAAGGATTAATAAGTTTAACACCTTTGAAGGATTTAGAAATATGATGGGACCGGCACATCATAAGCATACATCAGAAGCATTCAATTAACGTTGGCTGTTACTGTTCTTTTTGATGCTCCCTCTCTGTCAGTGGCACCTCCTATGCATTGTTCAGGTTTCTCCCTGCAAAAATTTTCTCCTACAGTTTACATTTTTCCCAGACCCAGTGCTATTGCCCTTGTTCAAACCACCATCATCTTTCTTTTTTTTATTTTTTAAATGTTTAATAGAGACAAGATCTTGTTATGTTGCCTAGGCTGGTTTCAAACTCCTGGGCTCAAGTGAACCTCCTGCCTCAGCCTTACAAAGTGCTGGTATTACAGGCGTGAGCCACCATGCCCAGCCGGCCATCATCTTTCACCTGTTTCTGAAATCACATCTCATCTGGTTGCCTGGAGTAACTAATGACTTGGGGTGTGTTCTAGGAGCCTGGGATTGTGTCTGGTGTATTGTAGGTGCTCAATCATTCTTGTTGAATATTTGTTGTTCCACTCTTGCCTCCCTATAATCTCTTAAGCACCAGGAGAAGCTTTCCAAAATATAAATTAAAGCATGTTACTCCCTTGCTTAACACCATCCAATGGATCACCTCCTTTACACTTTTGAATAAACGCTAAATTCCCGACCAGGGCCTATGAGCCCCAGCGTGATCTAGCCTTGCCTTCCTCTCCAGCCTCATTTCCTTCTCTCGTCTTGCTCTCTCTGTTCCCAGCCTCCTTTCCATTCTTTGAACACCTGAGTCCTTCTCAAAGGCCATTTCTGCTTCTCCCCACCCTCCATTGTTATCTCTTTGTTTTAGTATAAATCCCCCCTCCTCAAGTAGTTTCTGGTCCCTAAGAATGATTGTCACTTCATTACCTTCATGACACTTATCACTGTTCATGACTTCTTTGTTTTTTTGTTTGTTTGTTTTGAGACAGAGTTTTTGCTCTGTTGCCCAGGTTGGAGTGCAATGACGATCTCAGCTCACTGCAACCTCTGCCTCTTGGGTTCCAGCAATTCTCCTGCCTCAGCCTCCCAAGTAGCTGGGATTGTAGGCGCCTGCCACCACACCCGGCTCATTTTTGTATTTTTATTAGAGACGAGGTTTCACCATGTTGGCCAGGCTGGTCTTGAACTCTTGACCTCAGGTGATCTACCTGCCTTGGCCTCCCAAAGTTCTAGGATTACAGATATGAGCCACCTCGCCCGATGGACTTCTTCCTTTGTTTACTTGTTTATTTATGTCTCCCCACTGGAGTGTAAATTTCAAGAGGACAGAAGACACGTCTGTTTCATTTGCTGTCACATCCTCAGTGTCTGGCTCAGGACCTAGCTCAGCCTGGATGCTCAAAAATGAAACAGACTTTGGGTCCTGAGGCACAGATGAAACACCTCTGCCTCAGTGTTCTTATCTGTTAGATGGGCAGCTTATCAGGGTGACTGTGAAAATGAAATGAGATGATGGATATAAAGCAGCCTCATGTTGCACAAATGCATTGTGAGTCGAATTCTAGTTCCTTTCAGCTTCAGCATCTCTGGGATTTGTAGACCTCAGCCATGCCCTAAGGTTTCAAGGTGAAAGACCTTGAAACCCAGAAGGGCAGAGAGGCCTGGTCTGGTAGAGAATCAGGAGCAGAATCCAGGAGACCTGCCTTACAGCTCACCAGGGGGAAGGTGTGAGACAGCCCAGCTGACCCCAGGGAACAAAGGCTGCCCACCTTGATAGGGAGAGGGCGGGCCGCCATGACTGTGCCTCTTCTTGGATAGCCAGTGGGGATGGTGCTATCATTGCGTTGAGGCCTGCAAGACTCAGGCCACCACCCTTTGTTGGGAAACAAGGTCTTCCCTCAAGGACAGGATCACCTCTGGTGGGAATCTCCTAGAGAAGAGGCAGCTCCTCAGGCCAGGCGTGGTGGCTCACGCCTGTAATCCCAGCACTTTGGGAGGCCGAGGCGGGTAGATCACGAGGTCAGGAGTTTGAGACCAGCCTGGCTAACATGGTGAAACCCCGTCTCTACTGAAAGTACAAAAATTAGCTGGGCATGGTGGCGTGTGCCTGTAGTCCCAGCTATTCTGGAGGCTGAGGCAGAAGAATTGCTTGAACCCGGGAGGCAGAGGTTACAGTGAGCAGAGATTGTGTCATTGCATTCCAGCCTGGGCGACAGAGCAAAACTCCATCTCAAAAAAAAAAAGAAGAGGCAGCTCCTCCGAGATGGGTCAGAGCTCTGTGGGGAGTCCCAGGTGGGCATCTAGATGGTGAAGAGCCCAAAGACCCTAGAAGTGGGTTCTCAGGACTTGCACATGCATACATGTGTTTATATGTGTGTGCATGTGTTTATATGTTTGTGCATGGGTGTTGTGTCCATGTGTTTATATGTGTGTGCATGTGTTTGTATGAATCAATGTGTATTGTATGCATGTGTGTTTGTGCGTGCGTATGTAGGTTTGTATGTGGGGGAGATGTATTTGTGTATGTAGATGGGATGTGTGTGTCAATGTGTATACGTGTACATGTAGTGTACTTGTATTCATTGTCTATTACTTTTTTTAAAAATCCAGTTTTAGCAAAGAATATCTATGGCTTATTGCTACATGACAAATTACCCCAAAGCTTAGTTGCTTAAACTATAAACATCTATCTCACAGTTTCTGTGGATTGGGAATCTGAGAGAGGCTTAGCTGGGTATTTTTGGTTCAGGGTCTCTCTTGAAGTTGCAGTGAAGATGTTACCCGGGGTTGGCTGTAGTCTTCTGAAGGCTTGCGTGGGGCTAGAGGATCCACTTTCAAGATGACTCACTCACCCTCCTGGCAAGATGATGCTGGCTGCTGGCAGGAGGTCTCAGTTCCCTACCACATCAGCCTCTCCATATGACTGCTTGAGTGCCTCATGACACAGCAGCTGGCTTCCTCTGGAGTGAGTGACCTGAGAGAGAGACAGAACCAGGCAAAAGCCACAGTGTTTTTAAAACCTAGCTTTGGAAGTCCCATGCCATCATTTCTGCCATATTATACTGGCCACAGAGACCAACCCTGATACACTGTGGGAGGGACTACACAAAGGCATGAATTCCAAGAGGTAAGGATCACTGGAGGTCATCTTGTAGGATGGCTATCACATGCAGTATGTGCGTGTGGGTATGTGGGGTGTGTGTTTGCGGGTGTGTACATAAAGATGTGTTTGTGTATATATGTGTTTGTGTATATATGTGTTTGTATGTTTTTGCATATGTATATATGGATAGATATATAGCAATATGTTTGTGTGACATGTATCTATGTATTGTTTGCATATGTGTATGTGTGCATTTATGTATATGTATCTGTGTATTGCACATGTGTGTGTGTGTTGTGCACATGAGTATGCATGCATGTATGTATTATGCCTACATGCATGTCTCTGTGTTTGTACGTGTTGTGCATGTGTGCATATGTGTTTGTGTATGCCTTTTTGTACGTATTTGTAGTATGTGAGTGAGCATATGTATGCGTGTGTGATGGGTTTGTATATGTATCCAGGTGTATATGTGTGTCTATGCCTGTGGCTGTATATGTTTGCAAACATTGTATGTGCATGTGCACCTGTGTTGTGTGTGTGCATGTATGCTTATGTGTGCGTGTTTCTGTATAGATGTCTATGTGTAAGTCCGCGTGTGTCTGTTTATGTGTGTGTAGGTGTATATATGTTACATTTATGTATGTGTGTGAGGTGTATGTGTGTAGGTTTGAGAATATGTGTGTGCATTACTATGTACATATTGCACTTGTATATATAAATGTGTGCTGGCACATGCATACAAGCTTAGGAATGTCACCTGCTGTGGGAGGAAAGCCTGGAGTCAGGAGTGGGGAGACCCAGGGAGGAGTCCCTATTATTCCTGGGGTAGCCCATGTGTGGAAGGCTCTGGAGCCCGGAGAGCAGGCTCTCCCTTGCATTTAGGGTATGTGGATCCATGGTCCTCTGCATCTGGCTTTCCTTTGTCAAGGCTTTCTGTTGTTGTTCATTTTTGTTTGAACATTTCAGTCTTTCCTAAGCTGTCAAATAAAGCAGCAGAGAAAGGGCGGTCTCTATTGCCTGAAAGTTGAGAGTTCAGTGTAGACTAGGGCCCCTTTGGGGCTGGCCTGGGGAAAACAAGAGGATTTCCCTGGAGAGCCCAGCTGACCCTCCCTCTCATCTCTTCTCGCCTAGGGCCACTCTGGGAGCTTCTGGGGTTTATTAGGCAAGAAGGGGGGCATTTCTTTACTTCTAATAATCCAGTCATCTTAGAAGCCACTCTTTTCCTCTTTCCATTTAGAATATTTCTGACACCAACTTTTGTGTTTAGAAGCTTTTATCCTTTTTTCTTTTTTAAAAAAGTATTTTTACCTTTTGATTATGAAAGGTAATACATATGAACAGAAGTAGACAGAATGTAAAGATACAGCTCAACAGATTTTTAGAGTGAATAGCCATTTATACTATCCAATGACAGGGTTCAGGACATGCCACCCAAAAACATGGCACACTGGCATGTTGAATATTTTAAGCCGGAAGGATCTGAGAAACAGCATGTGCATGACAATCTCTCTGACCTCCCTGATCCTTCTCCCCTGAAGGGATCTCCCTGATCCTTTCTCCATGTGAAAGGTGTCCTTCCTCCAAAGATGGGGACACAGACAGGAATCTGAACACATGGGCCTTGCTAAGTCTTTTGGGTAAACAAAATTAGTTTTAAGATTGTTGGCAGGCTGGGTGCAGTGGCTCACACTCCTAATCGCAGTGCTTTGGGAGGCTGAGGCAGGAGCATTGCTTGAGCCCAGGAGTTTGAAACCAGCTTGGACAACATACTGAGACTTGGTCTTTACAAAAAGTTAAAAAAGTAGGCCGAGCTTAGGGGCTCACGCCTGTAATCCCAGCACTTTGGGAGGCCGAGGTGGGTGGATCACTTGAGGTCAGGAGTTCAAGACGAGCCTGGCCAACATGGTGAAACCCCGTCTCTACTAAAAATACAAAAAAATTAGACCGGCGTGGTGGCGGGTGCCTGTAATCCCAGCTACTCGGGAGGCTGAGGCAGGAGAATCCCTTGAGCTTAGAAGTTCAAGGCTGCAGTGAGCTGTGTTCACACCACTGCAATCCAGTCTGGGCAGCAGAGTGAGACCTTGTTTATATAGATTTAAAAAAAAAAAAAAAAAAAAGCCCAGGTGCAGTGGCTCACACCTGTAATCCTAGCACTTTGGGAGGCCGAGGCAGGTTGATCACAAGGTCAGGAGTTCAAGACCAGCCTGACCAACATGGTGAAACTCCAACTCTACTAAAAATACAAAAATTAGCTGGGCGTGTTGGTACATGCCTGTAATCCCAGCTACTCAGGAGGCTGAGGCAGGAGAATCGCTTGAACTCAGGAGGCAGAGGTTGCAGTAAGCCGAGATGGCGCCATTCCATTGCACTCCAGCCTGGGCGACAGAGCCAGGCTCTATAAAAACAAACAAACAAAAAATTGTTGATAAAATAAAAGCAGAAATGTCTTTGGAGTTGTCAGCATTAAATAGAATGCAGAACTACAGTTTTATTCTACCTGGGTTTACTGGTCAAACAATGTTATATCAACTAGATGTTTAAGGTTATAAAACTATAAATCTAAACTGAGAATAAAATATACAATAAAAATAAATTGCTTGATGCATATCAAGCATAGCAGTTTTTAAGAAAAGACAGAGAAGAACCATATATTTAACTCTTTAGGTTTTTTGCTTCTGTTATTTTTTTTAAACAGGGTTTAGCTTTGTTGCCCAGGCTGGAGTACAATGGCATGATTATGGCTCATTGCAGCCTCAACTTCCCAGGCTCGAGCAATTCTTACCACCTCAGCCTCCCAAGTAGCTAAAACTTCAGGAGAATGCCACCATGGACAGACAATTTTTGTATAGACGGGGTTTGGCCATGTTGCCTAAGCTGGTCTCGAACTCCTGGGCTCAATGGATCTGTCCACTTCAGCATGCCAAAGTGCTGGGATTATAGGCGTAAGCCACTGTGCCTGGCCATTTTTTACACTTACCTGATTTGTCAACAAGAAAAATAACTTGAGATGATGGCTAGCTTTGTTTGGTGTTACAGTATGTCTGCCTGAAACAGTTTCCAAATCTTATTTGGTAACTTGCAAGCTTAAAGTTAGGTTAAATTAAGTAGTAGATATTCATTAAATGTCTGAACCATTTGTAAGTAAGATAAACTACTGAAACATTAACTACTAAGCATAAATTTAAGCGTATATACTTCTGGCATCTTATTTTTATATGATATAGAGAAGCTAAATATATTTGGGTCTACTAATAAGCATGTTCTTTGCCACATTGAAAGACTGTACTATATAAGGAAGCATATGTTACTGAAATTATAAAATGGTATATTCATAAATTTACTAATCTACTACAAGATGTCGATATATGACAGGCAGTTCACAATTGCCTGCTTCCTAGTTTTCACTGCAAATTAGGATCACTAAGGGTTAAAACTTATAATAAATATACATAAATAAAACAATTAGAAATCATAGGATGGAGGGAAACAACTTTGTATCCAAAGTATGCAAGGTATGAAGAACTTATTATTATTATTATTGTTATTTGAGACCGAGTCTTGCTCTGTCACCCAAGCTGGAGTGCAGTGGCGCGATCTTGGCTCACTGCAAACTCCACCTTCTGGGTTCAAGCGATTCTCCTGCCTCAGCCTCCCTAGTAGCTGGAATTACAGGCACACGCCACCACACCCAGCTAATTTTTGTATTTTTAGTAGGGATGGGGTTTCGCCATGTTGGCCAGTCTGGTCTCCAATTCCTGACCTCAGGTGATCGCCTGCCTCAGCCTCCCAAAGTGCTGGGATTACAGGCGGGAGCCACTGTGCCTAGCCAGCTGTGGGTTTTTCATAGATGCCTTTATCAGGTTGAGCAAGCTCTTTTCTATTTCTGAATGTGGAATATTTTTATGATGAAAGGGTTTGGGATTGTACCAAATGCTTTTTCTGCATCAACTGAGATCATGTGGGTTTTGCTCTTTATTCTATAATATAATGTATTATGTTAATTAATTTTCATATGTTGAAGTAAACCTGCATTCTTGGGATGTCCACTTTAGCATAGTACATGACCAGCCTGGCCAACATGGTGAAACCCCATCTCTACTAAAAATACAAAAATTAGCTGGGCATGGTGGTGGGTGCCTGTAATCATTGCTACTCAGGAGGCTGAGGCAGGAGAATCGCTTGAACCCAGGAGGCAGAGGTTGCTGTGAGCCAAGATTGCGCCACTGCACTCCAGCCTGGGCAACGAGCGAAACTCCGTCTCAAAAAAAAAAAAAAAAAAAACAAAAACAAATTGCCACCTTTGTCATAAACCAAGTATCAAATATTCATTTGTCTCTACTCTGTTCTATTGGTGAGTTTTATTCTTGAACCAAGAATATACTATCTTAATTTCTATAGCTTTTGTAATAAACTTTGACAACAAATAAGGCAGTTGTCTTCTTTGATTCTTTTTTTACAAAAATTTTTAAGATACGGGGTCTCACTATGTTTGTCAGACTGATCTCTAACTCCTGGGATCAAGCAATCATTTCATCTCAGCCTCCCAAGTAGACAGGACTACAGGCAAGCACCACTACACCCAGCTCAAATCTTGGCTATAAAAAAGTATCAGCTTGTCAACTCCCACACAAAAAGAAGAAAAGCAAGGAGGAGGAGAGAAACTGTTGATATTTTTATTAGAATTGCACTGAATCTATATACCAGTTTGGAGGATAATGTATTTTACAATATTGAGTTTCACATCATGAATAAGAGATATCGTCCAAATCATTTGGACCTTCTTTCATATAATTTTCTCTATAGAGGCCGGGTGTGGTGGTTCACATCTGTAATCCCAGCACTTCGTGAGGCTGAGGCAGGCGGATCACCTGAGGTCAGGAGTTCAAGACCAGCCTGACCAACATGGTGAAATCCCATCTCTACTAAAAATACAAAATTAGCCGGGCATGGTGGCACATGCCTGTAATCCCAGCTATTTGGGAGGCTGAGGCAGGAGAATCGCTTGAACCTGGGAGGCGAGGGTTGCAGTGAGCCAAGATCACACCATTGCACTCCAGCTTGGATGACAGAGCAAGACTCTGTCTCAAAACACACACACACACACACACACACACACACACACACACAAATTTTCTCTATAGAGATCTTGCATAACTTTATATTTATTGACAGGTACTTGATTTTTATGCTTGTAGAAGTAAACCTTTTAAAAATTTCGTTCTCTACCCATTTTTTATTGGTATGTAGAAATAAAATTGATATTTGTATGTTGATTTTTCAGCCAGCTGTATTGATAAATTCTCTTATTATGGCCGGGTGCAGTGGCTCACACCTGTAATCCCAGCACTTTTGGAGGCCGAGGCAGGCCGATCACGAGGCCAGGAGATCAAGACCATCCTGGCCAGCATGGTGAAACCCTGTCTCTACTAAAAATACAAAAATTAGCCGGGCGTGGTGGCGTGTGACTGTAGTCCCAGCTACTCGGGAGACTGAGGCAGGAGAATGGCTTGAACCTTGGCGGCAGAGGTTGAAGTGAACAAAGACCACACCACTGCACTCCAGCCTGGGCGACAGAGCGAGTCTCGGTCTCAAAAATAAATAAATAAACATATAAGTAAATAACTTTCTTATTAATTCAAATAGTGTAACTTTTGGATTTTCTACATAACAAATAATATAAAAAGAAAGTTTTATTCCTCCCTTTCCACCTTTCTTTTATTCCTTTTCTTGTTTTAGTACATAGCTAAAGACCTAGAGTACAATGCTGAATCGTAATAGAATAGCAGACATCCTTATCTAAAAATCTCAGAAGAATTCTAACTTAGTTTCAGTTTTCCCAGAAGCAGACCCGGAGACAAGGATCTGTGTACAGGAATTTACTGGGAGGTGAAGGAAAACGTTGGTTGGGGAGTGGGAAAATGAGACAAGGAAGGGAAGGTGGCCAACAGAGGCATGTGTTATCAGGCTTAACTTTGGAGCAGAATTCTGCTGGGGGGACTCTGGGAGCCAGTGTAAACTACATGCCTCAGAGTTCTCTCACCCCAGATGGGAGGGAGCTGTGGTGTTCAGACACAAAGTCTTGCCAGTTATTGTTTAGAGCTGCTCTGGGATGGAGCTTGAATTCCCCAGCACTTCCAACTGCCATGGGAGTGGAAAACTGTAGTCAAGCAGCAAAAGAAAGCCCTCAGGCGAGAAGTGCAGATGCTGGCAGCTGAAAACGGTACTGTGTACACTGAAATGGTAAAAGTGACGGATACAGGTAAGTTGCCAGTAATGTCTTCTACAAACCCCTTCAACATTTTCCTGCATTAACAAGTAACATTTGCGGTCCCCATAGGATAACGGCAGCCGCATAAGTCCAGCCTTTCTAGATACGCTCCTAAAATCATTTTGTCAATAAAGACAGAAAGAAGGGGAAGAATACACATAATTGCTGGGCATGGTGGCTCACACCTGTAATACCAGGCCAAGGTGGGGGGAATTGGTTGAGTCCAGGAGTTCAAGACCAGTCTGGGCAACATAGTGAGACCGTGTCTCTACTAAAAATTAAAAAAAATTAGCTGGGTGTGGGGGCGCATGCCTGTAGTCCCAGCTGCTCAGGGGGACTGAGGCAGGAGGATCACTTGAGCCTGGGAAGTTGAGGCTGCAGTGAGCCAAGATTGCATCACTGCACTGCAGCCTGGGCAACAGACCAAGACACTGTCTCAAAGCAAACAAACAAACAAACAAACAACACACACACACACACAGTCCATGCTTACAGCATAATTAGGAGACAGAAAACACCACAAACTATGATGGTGAAATGTTGCCACCTGGCCACTGTTACTTGAAGTCCTACTATCACCATTAACACCAGGGAGCTCAGTTCTCTGGTAGCATTCCCTACTGTGAACCCTGGCCTACAAAGGACAGCCACCACTCAGTGAAAGTCTAGTAACTGTCACACTACAGCATGCAGGGTTTATCACCACCACACTTAGCATTAACAAACAAATAAGAATCCTGGTACTTAGAAAATACACAGAATAGACTAAGGAAAAAGGAGAGTGGACAAATACAAGAGAAAGGAGGAGGAGGAGGAAAAAAAAAAGGAGAAAGAGGAAGAGAAGATAAAAGGGGCTGGGCGTGGTGGCTCACGCCTATAATCCCAGCACTTTGGGAGGCTGAGGCGGGCAGATCAGCTGAGGTCAGGAGTTTGAGACCAGCCTGGCAAACATGATGAAACCCCACCTCTACTAAAAATACAAAAAAAAAAAAAAAAAAAAAAAAAAAAATTAGCTGGGCGTGGTCGTGGTGATGTGCACCTGTAATCCCCACTACTCAGGAGGCTGAGGCAGGAGAATGGCTTGAACCCAGGAGGCAGAGGTTGCAGTGAGCCGAGATGGCATCACTGCACTCCAGCCTGGGTGACAGAATGAGACTCTGTGTCAAAAAAAAAAAAAAAAAAAAAAGAAAAAGAAAAAGAAAAAAAGAAAAGAAAATTCTAAAAAAGGTAAACTAATCTATAGTGACAGAAAGCAGATCAATAGTTGCTTGGATGTCAAGAGTGGAGAGAGAGATTGATTGATTGCAAAGGGGTACAAGAGGATGATGGAAAGGTTCCGTATCTTGATTGTGGTGGTGGTTTCCCAGGTGTATATGGTATATCTGTCAAAATTCATAGAATTTTACACTTTAAGTGTATAATTTATTATATGCAAATAATACCCCAATTTTTTTTTTTTTTTTTTTGAGATGGAGTTTTGCTCTTGTTGCCCAGGCTGCAGTGCAATGGCACAATCTTGTCTCACCACAACCTCTGCCTCCCGGGTTCAAGTGATTCTTCTGCCTCAGCCTCCCGAGTAGCTGGGATTACAGGCATGTGCCACCATGCCCGGCTAATTTTGTATTTTTAGTAGAGACAGGGTTCCTCCATGTTGGTCAGGCTGGTCTCGAACTCCAAACCTCAGGTGACCCGCCCTCCTCGGCCTCCCAAAGTGCTGGGATTACAGGCATGAGCCATCACGCCCAGCCTTCATGTATAACTTTTAACTCCCTGTAAACTTAATTACTGTTGACCAGAAGCTTTACTGATGACATAAACAGATTACCACATATGAAGTATATTCTATGTATTACACACTGTATTCTTACAATAAAATAAGCTAGAGAAAAGAAAATGTTATGCCTGTAATCTCAGCACTTTGGGATGCTGAGGCAGGAGGAATGCTTAGGCCAGGAGTTCAAGACCATCCTGGGAAATGTAGTGAGACCCTGTCTCTTTAAAAAATTAAAAAATTAGCTGGGTATGGTGGTGGGCACCTGTAGTCCCAGCTATTCAGGAGGCTGAGTGGGAGGATCGTTTGAGCCTGGGAGGTGAAGGTTGCACTAAGCCAAGATCTTGCTACTGCACTCCAGCCTGGGCAACAGAGCAAGACACTGTCTTTAAAAAAAAAAAGGTGGGGGGATGGGGAGAGAATGTGTTTACTATTCATTAAGTGGAAGTGGATCATAAAAAGTCTTCATCTTTGTCGTCTTCATGTTGAACAGGCCAAGGAGGAGGAAGAGAGGGGTTGGTTGGGGCAATAGTGGGAGAAGAGGCGGAGGAGGTAGAATAGGGGGTAGCAGGGGTGGGGGTTCAGGAGAGCCAGGCATACTTGGTATAACTTTTTTTTTTTTTTCCAAGACGGGTCTTGCTCTGTTGCCCAGGCTGGAGCACAGTGGTGCAATCTCCGCTCACTGCAACCCCCGCCTCCCAGGTTCAAGCAGTTCTCTTGCCTCAGCCTCCCGAGTAGCTGGGATTACAGGCGCCCACCACCACAACTGGCTAAATTTTGTATTTTTAGTAGAGATGGGGTTTCACCATGTTGGCCAGGGCTGGTCTCGAATTCCTGACCTCATGATCCGCCCACCTCAGCCTCCCAAAGTGCTGGGATTACAGATGTGAGCCACCGCACCTGGCTGGTATAACTTTTATTGGGAAAAATTCACATGTAAGTGGATGGATTTGAACTGCACAGGTCCATTTATATGTGGCTTTTCTTCCACCTCTGGGGTAACGTTTCTATCGCCATCTTGAAGTTTTCTTGCACCCTTTTGCAACCAAACTCTCTCTCAATCCTTGACATTCAAGCAACCACTGGTCTGCTGTCACTATAGTTCAGTTGGCATTTTCTATATCCCATGGGAAAAACTAAGGCAAATGTACAATGATATATGTACATTTATCTCAGTGTTATTTAGAGTTGTCAACTGGAGAAAAAATTAAATGACCATTATTAACAGACTGAATAAATAATGACCATCTATACAATAAAATACCGTACGCCCATTGTAAGAGTAAATATAGTGCGAGGGTAAAATTTTTTACATAAGTAATACATGGTACATTCTGTTATACAAAAGGAAACCATTACAAAAAGGGTAGGGCCCTTTTGTCACTCCCAACCCAGAAAATCACTGTAAAAGTTTGATGTGCATTTTTCCAGGCTTTTCTATACATGTATACATCTACATGCATATTTATATACACATAAAAATATATAATAATTTTTTTTTGAGATGGAGTCTGGCTCTGTTGCCCAGGCTGGAGTGCAGTGGCGCAATCTCGGCTCACTGCAATCTCTGCCTCCCCGGCTCAAGCTAATCTCCTGCCTCAGCCTCCCGAGTAGCTGGGATTACAGGCACCCGCCACCACGCATGGCTAATTTTTTTGTATTTTTAGTAGAGACAGGTTTTCACCATGTTGGCCAGGCTGGTTTTGAACTCCTGACCTCAAGTGATCTGCCCACCTCGGCCTCCCAAAGTGCTAGGATTACAGGCGTAAGCCACCATGCCTGGCCATATAATAATGTTTTGAAGGTACATGGGTTTTGCACAAATTCCTTATCCTGTGTCCAGTTCTGCAACCTGCCTTTTCTACTTAACAATGTCTTTGTAATCTCTTCATGTTAGTACATACAATATACAATTTACCTTTTTCTCAATAGCTACCTATAATGGACATTTCATAGTGTATTTGGCTTTGCCTTTACTGAGAAATCTTTAGATGAATTCTAACTTTTTGCCATTGCTAAATTAAATTTATATGTATTGATAGAGAAATATCTCTATATTATATTAAGTTTTTTAGAAAGCTGAAGTGGAATATTTATATAGAAATAAACTTTTATATAGGTATCAAAAAGATTGGAAGGACACCAGTTTGCACAATTATTTTAGTGGAAGGAAGGAGGTTGGTTTATAAGCAGGCTTTGACTTTTTTTTTCTTTCTTTTTTTTTTTTTGAGACAGAGTTTCACTCTTGTTGCCCAGGCTAGAGTGCAATGGCACGATCTTGGCTCACCACAACCTCCGCCTCCTGGGTTCAGGCGATTCTCCTGCCTCAGCCTCCCGAGTAGCTGAGATTACAGGTATGTGCCACCACGTCCGGCTAATTTTGTATTTTTAGTAGAGACAGGGTTTCTCCATGATGGTCAGGCTGGTCTTGAACTCCTGATCTCAGGTGATCCGCCCGCCTCAGCCTCCTAAAGTGCTGGGACTACAGGCATGAACCATCGCGCCTGGCCTTTTTTCTTTGAGACAGAGTGTTGCTCTGTTGCCCAGGCTGGAGTGTGGTGGCACCATCTCAGCTCACTGCAACCTACGCCTCCTTGGTTCAAGCTATTCTCCTGCCTCAGTCTCCTGAGTAGCTGAGATTACAGGTGTGTGCCACCATGCCTGGCTAATTTTTTTGTATTTTTTTTAGTAGAGATGGGTTTCACCATGTTGGCAAGGCTGGTCTTGAACGCTGACCTCAAGCGATCCACCTGCCTTGTCCTCCCAAAATGCTGGGAATACAGGTGTGAGCCACTGCACCCAGCCAGACTTTGACTTTTCCAATTTTTTCAGTGATAATCTTTTTTCCTGATAATATGTTCACAATCAAGTAATACCAGAGACTACTGAGAAGTGGATGATGATGGGTGATAAGGTATAGACTGTGCCCTTCTCTTTGCAGCTCCTGAGAGGGGCTGGGAAGGGATTTTGGGAGGGTGGGAAACAGCTTTGTCTGCCCAGAGCAGCTCTGAAGGTGGCCCAGTGCAGAACAGGATATCTGAAGGCAGAGCGGGACACCCATTCTGGGGATGGAAAGAGGGAAGACCGTTGAGGCCATTTCCCAGGTGGAGGACTAGGGGTGGGAGAAGTGACCTTTCGCTTGAGAATCCAGCCCACCCTTCACCCACTTCAGGCATGGACTTGAGACAGACAAGAAATTTAAAACCAGATTTAAAACCATCAGCTCCCAGGAGTGTGGCCTCCTCCACCTGCTCCCCAACTGTTCCGGTTCCAAAGGTTCAAGCCAGGCTCAACTCCCACTCCTCTAGTCTCCAAATAAGCATAGCACGGAGAGTCTGAGTGAAAATGCACTTTAATAATCCAGCTTCAGCTCAGCTGAGAACTTCCCCTCTCAGGTGCAAAGGGATGGCAGAGAAGTCTTTCCAAGAGGGCTCAATCCACTAAGAGATTATGGCTTAGAGAAGGGAACAGCTCGAAGAAGCCCTATAACGGGAGGCAACATGGAATTTGGAATTAGTGAGTGACCAGATGGAGATGTCCTGCCACCCACCTCCCACCAACATATGTTCCAGCAAGAGAAGCACCGAGGTTTCATCTGTTCTTGACAGCCACCCCAGTCTTCTCAGCCCTGATCCCCTCTTCTCATCCCCTCATTTTCCATTTCTTTGGGTCAGGGCCCCTGAGCCTTGAGAAGAATAAGGACCCTTGTTTTATCTCTTTTTTCTCTTTTGTAGAGACATGGACTTGCCATGTTGCTCAGGCTGGTCTCAAACTCCTGGCCTCAAGCAATCCTCCCACCTCCCAAAGTGTTGGCATTTCACCTGAGCCACCGTGGTTGGCCAGGACCCTTGTTTTCCTACATGGCCCCAGCATGACAACTGGGGCCCTGTTTACTCAGGCCAGTCACTTTGTGACGGCGATGTTGTCCCAGCAACCAATCCAGGCACTAGAGGGGAAGGAGCCCAGCTGCCATGGAGAGGGTCTGGGGTGGGTGTTACCTTGAAGAGGGTGAGGGTCTGGAGGACTCCTGTGGTGCAGGCCATCTCCCGGATAGAGTGCATGGCCAGTTGGGGGCTGCCTAAATCCAGCACCCGCAGCCCCAGCCGAGAAGCCAAGATAGGTCCAATGGTGGTTCCACAGGGGGTGTCATTCCGGACCATGAGATCCTAGGGAGAGCAGGAGACCCATGAGCAACATGCAGTGTGTGCATATCAAAGCCAAGGAGGATGCCATCTTAGAACTGCAGGGCGGGAAGGGGCCTGGGAGATGGTCCATTCAGAGCATAAAATCAAAGCAAATGCTAAATGGCAGACCCCAAAGGACAATATATTCTCAATTGGTCCCATTCTATCTGCATTGCCACCACCCTAGTTCCAATCCATTCTCCACACAGCAGAAAGGGGGATTTTTAAAAGTATCCATTCTTGTCACCTTCTTGCTTAATATCCACACTCACAGAAAAAAATCACTCAGTGGCATTAGTGTCTTTAAAAATATTGCTACTGACATTTTGAAATGATTTTCTTTATATTATGGTAAAATAATAAATAAGAAAATGAAAACATGATGCTAGATATCAACGTTTTCAGTGTAAGAGAAAACAATTACAAAATCAAATAGGTAGTAACTATTTAACTAAATAAGAATAATTTTGTGAATAAGAATTACAGTATTAACTCATGATTTTTATTTAAAAAATTTTATTTTATTTTATTTATTTATTTTGAGATGGAGTCTCCCTGCGATGCCCAGGCTGGAGTGCAGTGGCGCGATCTCAGCTTGCTGCAACCTCTGCCTCCTGGGTTCAAGCGATTCTCCTGTCTCAGCCTCCCAAGTAGCTGGGATTACAGGCACGCACCACCACGTCCAGCTAATTATTGTATTTTCAGTAGAGACGGGATTTTGCCATATTGGCCAGGCTGTTCTCGAACTCCTGACCTCAAGTGATCTGCTACCTCTCAAAGTGCTGGGATTACAGGCCTGAGCTACCGCACCTGGTTTCATGATTTTTAAAATATATACTTTTTTCTTGCTATGTCCATGGAAATGGACCCAAAGCACTGTCCCCTCCCCCAAGAACAATGAACACTTGCAGTGCCAGACCATGGTCTCTAATACCACTGCTCACCAAAAACTACCAAGTCTGGGGGGCGAAATGAACAAGACATGCCTGCAATTTTTGTTGTGCCAAAAAGCAAGGAGACTTCCAAGAGTCAAAGGGCACAGGAGTTATGCTGAAGGGGCTCCCACTGGTCAAAGCCATGACAATTCACAAATCAAATATAATAATTATAGAGGACACTGAATAAATGAAATTCCATGATTCTATGATAGTCAGAAAGGGAAAAGCAGGCCAGGTGTGCTGGCTCACGCGGGTAATCCCAGCATTTTGGGAGGCCAAGGTGTGCAGATCACATGATTCCAGGAGTTCGAGACCAGCCTAGCCAACGTGGTGAAACCCTGTATCTATTAAAAATACAAGAAACAGCCGGGCATGGTGGTGCACGCCTGTAATCCCAGCTACTCAGGTGGCTGAGGCATGAGTCTCTCTTGAACCTGGGGGGAGGAGGTTGCAGTGAGCTGAGATCGCAACACTGCACTCCAGCCTGGGCAACAGAGCGAGACCCTGTCTTAAAAAAAAAAAAAAGAAAAAAGGAAAAGGAAAAATCGTTCTTTGTCACTATTTGAGATGACATTTCACCTTGAAAAGTGGATAAGAGAAAGAATTAGCATTTATCCTGCTTTCCAATCAATAGGAATGATATTCCACGATAACCAAAGAACCCTCATTGATTGGAGGGAAGAAGTTCCACTTCACAGAAGAATGGAAGACTGAAAGAATTCAGGGGAAGTGGGCATTTTTTGGTAAATTCTAATGAAATTACTGATTTAGACAAGGATTACTGTAAGTGTTAAAACCATTAGGTATCTGGTTAATAGGGAACTCATCACTTGTATGGGTCACTGTCAGGTCAATAGGGGAAAAACCACCATATAATGAAAGGTAAGAGGCCATTCCTGGTCCAGCGGTCAATCTTTGCAAGGCTAAGGGTGGCCCACCCAGATATCATGTGTGTGATGCCATATGAATACACCAGCCATGTCTTCTAGCCCAAAATGTTTAACTTGAGGCTGGGCACGGTGGCTCACACCTGTAATCCCAGCACTTTGGGAGGCTGAGGTGGGCAGACCACTTGAGGTCAGGAGTTCAAGACCAGTCTGGCCAATATGGTGAAACCCTGTCTCTACTAAAAATACAAAAATTAGCTGGGCATCATGGTGCACACTTGTAATCCCAGCTACTTTGGAGGCTGAGACAGAAGGATCACTTGAACCAGGGAGGCGGAGGTTGCAATGAGCCGAGATTACACCATTAGACTCCAGCCTGGGTGACAGCGTGAAACCCTCACTCTGTCAAAAAAAAAAAAGTTGAACTTGAATCCATGAAGTTTTTAGGAATTCCAGTTGATAGGAAATATGGTGCTTACAGACAAACTAAATGACACCATGGGGCAGCAAGGAGACATATCCAGAAGTTTCTTGAATAAGCCAATGCTATTTAAAAAGGGGTGGGGGGAACTGTGCTACATTGGAAGACATTTAAGCAACATATCAGCCAAATATAACGCATTGTCCTGAGTTGGATACTACGGTGGGCCAAATACCTGTAAAAAAATATTTTGAGGATAACTGGGGAAAATGGAAAGTGATCTGTGCATTAGATGAGGTACAAGTTTACTGAAACAACAATTTCCTGAAATGGGGTTGGGAATGGTGGATCACGCCTATAATCCCAGCACTTTGGGAGGCCAAGGTGGGAGGATTGCTTGAAGCCAGGAGTTCAAGACCAGCCTGGGCAACATAGCAAGAACCCCATTTTTACTAAAAATAGAAAATTAGCCAGCATGGTGGCATGCATCTGTAGTCCCAGTTACTTGGGAGGTTGAGGCAGGAAGATCTCCTGAGCTCAGGAGTTTGAGGGTGCAGTGAGCTATGATCATGCCACTGCACTCCAGCCTGGGAGACAAAGCAAGACCCTGTTTCTAATTTAAAAAAACATTAAAAAAAAAAAAAAAACTCAAATAGAAAGGTGAAGATGACTGAGTGAAAAGAGGCCACAAAAATATATCCAATATAATATTTTAAAAAAGTGTATATGAAGTTTATTCATAGAAAAAAATCTGGAAGACTATACCAAATTTCTGCATATTAGTGTTTTATTTTCTCATCTCTATGTGTATTTTCTAATTTTCTAAAATACATGTGTCCTACTTCTGCTGTAAATTATTAAAGAAAAATCTCCCAATGTCTTCTCACTGCCTTAGAATAAAATTGAAATGCCCCTCCATGGCCTGGGTATTCCTGTATCGTCACTGAGCTGGGCCTCTCCCCTGACCCCCTCCTGCTCTCATCCGGGCTCTACCATCCTGCCTTTCTCTCCTCCTAAAAGATGAGCTCATTCCTGGCCCCCCTGGGGCCTTTCTACTTGTGCCCTCTGGCTGGGACCCTCCCATAGCTGCCTGTTTCTCAGTGGTTAGGTCTCAGCTCAAATATCACGTCCTCAGAGAAGGCTTCCTGGGGGCAGAACAATTCAGCTTTCCGAAAGGAAGAGTGAACACTGTGCAGCAGAAAGAGCCCTGGGCTGGGAGTCAGGATGCCGTGGTTCTACGCCTGCTATGATTGTCACTGGACCACCCATGCCCGAGTCCCTGATACAGACAGGTAGATAGATAAATATAGAAATAGACAGTCATGCACTACATAGTGACATTTCAGTCAAGGATAGACTACATATGACAGCGGTCCCGTAAGATTATAATGGAGCTGAGTGACATCACAGCTGTTGTGATGTTGTGGCACAATGCATGACTCACTTGTTTGTGGCGATGCCGGTGTAAATAAATCTACTGCCAGTCGTATAAAAGCATAACACGTGCAATTATGTACAGTATGCAATACCTAAGAATAATAAATGACTATGTTATGTTTTATGTGTTTACTATATCATGCTTTTTATTGTTATTTATTTATTTTGAGATGGAGTTTCACTCTTGTCGCTCAGGCTGGAGTGCAATGGCGCCATCTTGGCTCACAGCAACCTCTGCCTCCTGGGTTCAAGCGATTCTCCTGTCTCAGCCTCCTGAGAAGCTGGGATTACAGGTGCCCACCACCACGCCCAGATAATTTTTGTATTTTCAGTAGAGACGGGGTTTCACCATGTTAGCCAGCTGGTTTTGAACTCCTGACCTCAAGTGATCCACCTGCCTCAGCCTCCCAAAGTGCTGGGATTACAGGCGTGAGCCACGACGCCCAGCCTACTGTTATTTTAGAATGTACTCCTACTTATTAAAAAAAAAAAAAGTTAACTGTAAAACAGCCTCAGGCAGGTCCTTTAGGAGCGCGTTGTTATCATAGTAGATAGCAGCTCCCTGCACGTCACTCTCCCTGAAGACCTTCCAGTGAGACAAGATGTGGAGGTGGAAGACAGGGACATTGATAATCCTGACCCTGTACAGGCCTAGGCTAATGTGTATGTTTGTGTCTTGGTTTTTAACCAAAAAGTTTAAAAATTTTAAAAATAGCGAAAAATTTTAAAAATAGAAAAAAGCTTATGGAATAAGGATACAAGAAAGAAAATACTTTTGAATAGCTGTACTATGTGTTTGTGTTTTAAGCCAAGTGTTATTACAAAGGAGTCAAAAATTTTAAAAATGGAAGTTTATAAAGTAAAAAAGTTGGCCGGGCGCAGTGGCTCACGCCTGTAATCCCAACACTTTGGGAGGCCGAGGCGGGCGGATCACAAGGTCAGGAGTTTGAGACCAGCCTGACCAACATGGTGAAACCCTGTCTCTACTAAAAATACAAAAATTAGCCAGGCATGGTGGTGCGTGCCTGTAATCCCAGCTACTCAGGAGGCTGAGGCAGAATCGCTTGAACCCGGGAGGCAGAGGTTGCAGTGAGCCGAGATTGCGCCACTGCACTCTAGCCTGGGTGACAGAGTGAGACTCCAACTCAAAAATAAATAAATAAATAAAGTAAAAAAGTTATAGTAAACTAATTTATTGTTGAAGAAATACAATTTTCAAAATAAATGTAGTGTAGCCTAAGTGTCCAGCATTGATAAAGTCTGCAATCGTATACAGTAATGTCCTAGGCCTTCACGTTAACTCACCACTCACCCAGGGCAACTTCAAGTGCCGTAAGCTCCATTCCTAAGTGCCCTATACAGGTGGACCATTTTAAATCTTTTATACCATATGCTTCCTGTACTTTTTCTTTCTTTTCTTTTTTTTTTTTTTGATTTTTTTTTTTTTGGAGACAGGGTCTCACTCTGTCGCCCAGGCTGGAGTGCAATGGCACG
This sequence comes from Pongo pygmaeus, assembly GCF_028885625.2. NCBI lineage: Eukaryota > Metazoa > Chordata > Mammalia > Primates > Hominidae > Pongo > Pongo pygmaeus. Next base: position 119,847,949 of record NC_072384.2, read on the forward strand.
ATCTCGGCTTACTGCAACCTCCACCTCCTGGGCTCAAGAGATCCTTCCCAAGTAGGGAAGGCCTCCCAAGTAGCTGGGACTACAGGCATGCACCACCACGCCTGGCTAATTTTTGTATTTTTTGGTAGGATGGGGTTTCACCACGTTGGCCAGGCTGGTTTTGAACTCCTGACCTCAAGTGATCTGCCTGTCTTGGCCTCCCAAAGTGCTGGGATTACAGGTGTGATCCAACACGCCTGGCTTTCTATACCTTTTCTATGTTTAGATACACTGACCATTTTGTTACAATTACCTACAGTTTTCAGCACAGTAAGAAGCCGTACAGGTTTGTAGCCTAGGAGCAATGGGCTACACCACACAACCTAGGTGTGCAGCAGGCTGTCCGTTTAGGTTTGTGTACGTATACTCCATGATGCTCACACAACGACAAAATTGCCTAATGATGCCATTTCCCAGAATGTATCCCTGTTGTTAAGCAATTCATGACAGTATATGTGTGTATATATGTGTATACACAATACTGTCATGTGTTATATACATATATGTATACAACATATATATGTACACACACACACACACTGAGGAGAAAGGACTAGATGGCTGATTTCTCAGGCAAGAGAGAAAATGAGTAGTTGGGGTTCCATACTCCCCAGCCCTGAACTTTTTCCCTGTGGAAGCCCCCAGCGTGTGTAGGAGACACAGGGGAAGTGGGGGTGCTGCAGGGAAAGACAGGCCTACCATGTGCCAGGAGCACACTGTACCTTCAGTCTTCATAGAAATCCAGCAAAGTAGGCATCACTATCACCCCTATTCTACAGATGTGGAAACTGAGACTCAGAAAGGTTAGGAGACTAGACACCTTCCCAGGCAGGGCCCACCCTCACCTGCAGGGGGACCTTGACTTTGTTGGCCACCTCTCGGATCAGGGCCTCTGACACTGCGTTTGAAGCATAGCGTTGCTTGCTGTTCACCTTGATCACGGGGCCCTGGGGAGAGTGTCAAGGTGAGGGAGAGGTAATGACAGGCTCAAAGGGAATGAGTCGGGGCCCAGAACAGCCAGACCTCCAAGTCCTAGGGAGAAATGGCACGTCTCACCTTGTGGAATAAGGGCCGGTGGTTCTCCTCATGCTTGTCCCTGTAAGAGACAGATAAGGGCCAGACATAGCAAACAGAAGCAGGCCTGTTGACACTCACCACTAATAGATCACTAATAGACATGGCAGACATCACTAATAGATCACCACTCTTTCCCACCTAGCCCAGTGGGACTTCAGAGTCATTCCACACACAGGGTTCCGGGCAGCCTCTAGCAATAGATGGAAACAAGTTTGTAGACAAAGGCTATTCCACACACCTGGGTTAGGCATTGCATGACTTTGACCAAGTTGGTCTCACAGTAGTGAAAAGGAAGTGCCCCTGAACCTCCCGGCAGAATGAAGAAGGGAGAAAGGAAGAGGCTGGGGCCAAGGCAGGTTATGCTCGGTCTCCAGCTATGGGTCTCCAGCTATGTGAAGACTGTGTGACTGGCACTAGAGACTCACAGGTAGTTGGGATGCACAGCATGGGCCATGTCTGCGCTGATCATGAAGGACTTGGGTATGGCTTCCTCGAAGGCCGTCGGGTGCTGGCACGAGGCTGAGATCCGCCGCAGCACCAGCTCTGTCAGCAGTGACTGTGCTCCCTGTGCACTCTCAGACCCCACCTGGCGACAGTAGAGTCCTGACTCTGGGAATCTGGGCTTAGGGGCCTGATCTTGGAAGCCAGTGAGAGGGGCCCACTGCCCAACTGGCCCAAAACCCCACTGAGTCACTGGGTGTTCTTAGCAACACCCCTAACCTGGGGTCATCACTGAACACCAGACAGTGGGCTGAGACCAAACTAACTCGCAGTCTTAACAGTACTGGTGGCTTTCCTGCACTGCTCCCCTTCCGCCTCTCGTGACCCTCACATCTGGGGCTCAACACAGGTGCCCCACCACACTGGTCAATTTTCTTTTATGTGTATGACAGAGACTGCTAACTGTCCATGATATCTCTTATAACAGAACACCCAAGTTGTAGCTAAGCACTTAACTACCCAGCTAGAGATGACATTTCCAGGCTCCCCTGCAGCTAAGTTCTGTGGAATGTAAGCAGTGATGAATGTCACTTCTGGATCATGCCCTTAAAGCCAGGGGGTGTCTACTGCCCCTTTGCCCTCTCTTCCCTTCCTACGAACTCAGTGTAGACATGATGGCCAGAGCTGGAGCAGCCACCCTGAATCCTGAAATGGAAGTCATGTGGTCAGGACAGCAGGGACCCTTCCTAAACTGCTAACTCTGACCTGGGTTGTTACATGAGAGAGCACTATCTGTTCAAGCTCTGTTATGCAGCTGAGACTGCAGCCTCACACACGCAGGCATCATGAGGACCTACTCTGTGCTGAGCCCTGCGGCTACGAGGATGGACTGGGTAGAGTCCCTGTCCTAAAGGAAGAAGCTCACCATGTGGCACAAAGAGAGATACAGGAGACATGGTCACCCTCGAATAAGCAGATCTATGTTGAGTCAGAGGAGACACCAAGTGCTAAGGAGGCACAGGCAGCATCTCCCCTGTCTTTGGGGCCCCCAGAAGAGCCCTGGCTCACGGTGGATGCCTGGCACAACAAGTTGGCTGTGGAAGACTCCGCAGAGGTGACCCTCCCCAGAACCCTCCACGTACCTCTTCGTTGTCATAGAGTGTGATCATGCGCACGTGAGGCTCCGTGGCCAGGGAGCCAGGGCCTGCGCAGGAATCTATCAAGGCCTGGTTCAGGGAAGGAAATGAGAGCATCATCTCCAACCTGCTTCTGCTGGAACTCAGCCCACCAGCACCTTGGGTGTGCACGCTCCCCCATCCACCAGCACCTTGGGTGTGCACATTCCCCTGTCTGCCTTCCATGGCCATGACTTTTATCAATTAGGGCACTGCCTGGCAGAGGGTGTGGTGGGGACCTTTTTTTTCTTGGTTGTTTTTTTTTTTTTTTTTTGCCAAATAAATAGCTACATAGGTAGAAACCTTTAAGGTGTGGTGGGGACCTTTTCTTTTTTTCTTTTTTTCTTTTTTTTTTTTGGCCAAATCAATAGCTAGGTAGAAACCTTTTCAACTGGGACAGGAGACACCATCCTTTGGGTGTTCTTCTCTACCTTCCCATGCAAAAGGCAGTAGGAAGATGTGGAGGACAGAGAGGAAGAGCTGACAGTCCTGGAAAGCCAAAAGACTACACACATCACATAAACTGACTGGCCTCAGGGAAAAGACTAAGGTTCAAAGAGGTGACAGACTCCATCAAGATGACATGACTGGCTGGTTGCCTGCAGAAGCAGATGCAGGTCCCAGGTCCAGCTCTGGTCTCAATTACAGCCTGAAGCCTATCTCCAGCCACAGGATTACAGGGAAGGAAAGGCAGAAAAAGGCAGAGGGAGATCAAGGGCAAGAGAAGAAAAAGAAAGGGAACTGACTAGGGTGGAGAGAAGGTGGGGAATATCAAGGTGACTAGGAAGAGAGGCTACCTGACTGAGATCCCAAGAAACAGGGAGAAGGCTGGGGGCTTAAGCCTAGAGAGTGGAGTAGGAAGCAGAAGGAGGTGGATGACACTGCCTTGTGGATGATAAAGACTTTCCCGGAGGCAGAGGTTGTTAACTTCAGGAAAAGCAGCAGGAGCAAGGCTAGGACAAGAGACCATGGTGCCCTAAACAACTTCTCAGCCTTCTTCTTGCCTCAACCCCGACAGTGCAAGGGCAGAGACCAAAGGTGGCGATGCTGAGGCTGCAGCATTTAGGGCCCCCTCCTGGTCCATCCAGCACCAGCAGACTGAGCGGGTAGACAATGGCCCTCTCTCACAACCTGGTGGGGCTTTAGGCAGCTCCCCTGACCCCAAACATACCACCTCTGCTGGTGGTTATGTGCTGCCTGGGGTGACCCGGCTCCTCACCTGCAGGGCACAGAAGCAGCTGTGCAGATTGTCCAGCCGAGGAGCAAAGATGAACTCATCATAGGCACCACCCAAGACCTAGAGAGATAAGACAGTCAGCCTGACCTTCAACCCTCCACCCCCACTCACCTTTCTTTTGCTCCCAAGGGCCTCCTTGGTTTCTTGTGCAACCTCTCCCTGACCCTTGGCTTAGGGCACTATTTTGTTTTTTCTTTTTTTTGAGATGAAGGTTCACTCTTGTTGCCCAGTCTGAAGTGCAATGGCTCGATCTTGGCTCACTGCAACTTCCGCCTCTCGGGTTCAAAGGATTCTCGTGCCTCAGTCTCCTGAGTAGCTGGGATTACAGGCGTGCACCATCAGGCCCAGCTAATTTTTGTATTTTTATTAGAGACAGGGTTTCACCATGGTGGTCAGGCTAGTCTCGAACTCCTCACCTCATGTGATTCCCCCCGCCTCAGCCTCCCAAAGTGCTGGGATTCCTTGCTAGGCAGGACCAAGCAGAGATTGGAGAAGGGGGCTGGGCTGGTGCTGAGGAACAAAAGGGTGGAGGCCAATAGCTCTTGACCTCTTCCTGTGGGTCAAGAAAAGGAAGGGCTGAATTGTCATCAAAAAGGCCAAAGAAGTAAACAGAGAAAACCAGCCAAAAAACAGAAACTTAGTAGGTGTTCAAGCAGGACACAGCATCCAAAGATTTAGCAATCTCTGACCATCAGCAACCGGGAGACAGAGAACAGATGGCCACATCCAGGCCTCTTTCCCTAAGCAGTTCAGTGTCAGTGTGGGTCAAAGCAGACAGGGCCCACCTGTAGAAGAAACTCCTGGGGAATCTGTAAAAAGGGCCAATTCCTAGATAGTCCTAGTGGGCAGGTCTCGGGTAGGGAACTTGTCTTTTTGAGAACCACCACCCTAGAAGCAGTGGGGGATGTGTCTACTGGGAAGAACGGGGATGAGAGTTACTGAGGGCTTGGTGGAAGTGATGGGTGCTTCAGCAGGACAGGCTAGGGGTAGCCAGGATCCTGGAGGCCCTCCACCCACAGGTTCCTACAGCCAGTCCTCACCGCAGGCTGGGTGTCTGCAAGGCAGAGCTCCATCTCCACTATGTCCTTGGGGCTCAGCCCCAGATGGGCACAGAGCAGGGACATGAGGACCGAATGGTGCCGCTCATCCTGCAGAGCAGAAAGACGCTGGGAAGAGTCCATTCCTCCTCTCCTCCCTTCTCAGGGGACTCTGCCGCCCTCCCCACGATCAGGGGACTCTCTTACCACGGCATTGAGAGGCCCTGGCTCAGGAGTCCCCTTCTCCAGCTCCTCCTGGATGGCTGTGGCAAGAATGGGAACTCTGTGGGGAGACGTGGGTTGTGGGGGGATTGCGAGGAGGGCACAGCTGAGTGCGGCATCCATAAGTTCAGGTGCCTCCTGATGGGCAACTGCCTCTGCCCTTCAATTCCCAGCCCACTCCCCAAATGGCGAGGCTGTGAGGACCCTTAGAAATTAACTGGGTCCCAAGAGTAAAATGTGACTGTTGCTACCATTAGGTAATAATCACCTGGTACCATTCTCTATCCCTCCCAGCCACCGCAGCCCCGCCCCAGTCTCACAGATGCATCTCTGTGTTGGGCCCAAAGTTCTCGTTGATATTTCGCTGCAGATGGATGGCCAGGTGTGGGATGCGAAGAATGGGCCGCTCCACGTGCACCAGCCGCTGCTCCAGCCGACCTGAGGTAGGGCACTGCGGCCAGCCAGGCCAGGTCAGCCCAGGGTGCCTCCCACCCCAGTGGTCAGTCTTCACTTCACTCAGACTAAGCAGGGTGGTCCTCTGACCAGACTGCCCCCACCCCTCTTCCCCACGGGTACCCTGAGGAGTGTGGCAGTCAGTCTTCTGAGGAGGCTCCGCCATCCCCAACCTCGGTTCCCACCTTGACAATGACACGTCCAGCCAGAGTCAGGTCACGGTCAAACCAGGTGCTCCAGATCCCACCACCATAGGTCTCCACACCGACTTGCTGGAAGCCCACCTGGCTGCGGCGAGACCGACGTTTCACCTGAGTGTAAAGATGGAGAAGAAGTCAGAGAAGGCTTCATGACGAGATGTGGAGATGAGACTTTGGCTACTCATAAGTAACAGACAGCGAATATTAGTGTCACATGAAAGACTCAAGGTGTGGAGGAAGGGGCCAACAAGTTTACCTTCTCCCTTACTCCAGGGGATAGAGGCCCCAGTTTGTACCTCCTAGTTCTCTTTTGCCCTGTACTCCCTTTGACATCTCCTCCCACCCCAACACCGTCCGAGTTCCTCACCCTGAGGCAGGGGCTGTCCGTGTGGGCCCCGATGAGGCTGAAGCCATTGCCAGGAACGTACTGGCCCCCTACAGCAAAAGCTATGATGGTGGAGGAGTTCCTGGTCATGAAGTACTGAGGAGAAGGGGAGGAAAGACAGGGGTGTGAGTTGCATTACTCAGCTGGCACACAGGGCTTTGAGACCCAGCCTAGGGACCTGCCTTTCCACCCCCACCCCACCCCCAGTACCTTGCTCTCAGGCTTAATATTCCATTTCTCAGTCTCCTTGAGTTCACTGAAGCCAGCCTGGAGAAGGCGGTTGCGGCATTCAGCCACAGCTGTGGGAAAAGCACCCTCTCACGGCGATGGAAGCTGGTGAGGGGCACATCAGCCTCCACCCTCCTCCCTTGCCCTGGCCACCGCTTACCGTGGAAAGGAGAGGGACTCTGGTTCACGAACTTCAGGAGTTCCTTAGCCGCAGTCTGCACCGCCTCTTGGCGGGCCTTACCGTTCATGGCCACCTAGGGGAGGGGGCGCTTAGACTTTTACAAGGTCTGGGACCCCTGACCTTTCACCCAGGTTCCAAGGATTCTCCCATCCCCACCCCCAGAAGTAACCACTCTAAGGCACAGACCTCTGCTTCCGCCCGTCCCCACCGAGAGACCCAAACCCAGGGCTGAAACTCTCCGTTGAAAGCTTCAGCCCGCCGGCCCAGGATCATGAGCCAGGCCCGCCCCTTAATCCGAACTTTAGCCCGACTCCCTAAGTCCCACCCCCCTGTCCCTGCCCAGCTAGGAAATCCTGTTCTGCTCCCAAACTCCAGGATCCCAAGCGGGCCCCATACTCTGAGGCGGCCTGCATCACGTGCGCGTACCCAGCCCGGAGCCAAAGCCCTGTACCCCAAGGAGCACCCTGACTCCTCTCCACCCACCCAGTCTCTCGCAGGACTCCCCCTTCCAGTCCCGGGAAAGTCGTCAGGTCACCCTCTGCGGGGCTTTCGGTTTCGCTTTGGGTCAGGCGGCCTCACTGCAGCACCGCGCTAAGCTTGGGCCCGGGAGGGCGCCGGACCCGGTCTGGGATCGAAATTCAAGTGGGGCTGTCGGGAACCACCTACCTGCATGGCCCCGTGCGTGGAGCTGTGTCCGCTCATCTGGCCTCCGGGCTCGGCCCGCCCCCACCGCGCCGCCTGCCCCGCCCCTCACTAGCCCTGCAGGTCCCCGGCGTGCCCCTTCAGGCCGCGCCGCATTCGTAGGCCTTCATCAGGCTTCCCCGGCCGCCCCGCCCCTTGCCGGGCTGCCCCGCCCACCTCTTCCCGCCCCTCGGCAGACCGCCCCGCCCACCTCGCTCAGCCCCGCCCCTCGGCGGCTTACCCTGTCCGCTCCGCCCCTCGCTGGGCCCCACCACCCGCCTTGCCCCCGCCCTTTCCCCGCCCCTAGGCCGCCCCGCCCGCTCCGCCCCTCGCCAGGCAGCACCGCCCGCCCTGCCTCTCGCCGGGCTGCACCGCCCGCCCCGCCCCTCGTCAAGCTTCCTCGTCCGCCCCGCCTCTCGCCAGGCTGCAACGCCCTCCCCGCTTTGTCCCGCCCCTCACCAGGTTTCCCCCATCCGCTCCGGCCCTCGCTGTACCCCACCACTCGCCCTGCCCCCGCCCTTGCTCCGTCCCACCCTTCGTTATGCCTCCTTGCGCTCCCCGCCCCTTGTCAGGCCGTGCCGCCCACCCCGCCCGGCTCCTCGCCAGGCTGCGCCCCCGCCTCCGGCCCGCCCTCGTCTCCGCCCCTGCGGGTGCTGCTCGTTAGGCCCCGCCCCGCACCCCGTCACCCCCGCCGCGCGACCCGCAGCCGCCGCCAGGGCCCTCTGCTGCCGCGGAGGTGCTAGGACAGCCGCGGACGGCCCGCCTCCCCGTGCCCCGGGCCTCGAGGCCAATAAAAAGCTCGCCCCTCCAGCTCACCGGGTCCGACGGGTACGGTACAAAGTGCTGTCTCTCGCCACAGCCACCTTTGTGACAATAAAAGCAATAAGGCTAATGTCCATGGGGCGCTCACGGTGAGCTTTAGCTTTATGATAAAGGTTGGCCTGTTACCTCGTTTAATCTTCACAACTGCCCCATCAGCTAGGTACTCTTACTGTCCCCAGTTTATGCATGAACAAAGAAAGCTGAGATACGGAGACGAGTGATCCGTCGAGATAATAAACGGCACAGGTGGGGTTTGAACTCCATCAGTTTGATTGCAGAGGCCTGGAACAACCCTACAGGCTTCTCTCAGGTCTTTTCTGGACCTTTTTCTATGCGCTTTGGTAAGTGTTATGTTACACGGAAGGTCCACAAGGGACACAGAAGTTGACTTGCCCAAGATCACATAGCTGTTTGGGTGGATCTGGGATTTGACTCTGATATCTGTGACCTTTCCATTTGTTAAAACAACAGAAAAAAAAATTCCACATTATTGGCAGTTCCAGTATTCCCATGTCAGGAGTAGTGAGTAGCACGTTTAAACCCCATGCATCTTCCTAGCTGCAGGAACTGATCAGGACTCTTGGTGGCCTCTAGATCCAAAACAGGGCCCAGCTACCAGGGGTCCAATCAAAATTCCAGAGATCACAGGTTTATGGAGCAACCTGCCGTTTATATACCTGGGGTGGGGAGTGACAGGGTGGGATGGGGAGAGGCTGGAAAGGTCCTGCAGCCCTCACTTCAAACTAGTAGATATGGCAGGGGAGTTTTCAAGAATTCACCCACTAGGTGCTGGCTTGATTTCATGGCATTCCCTAACCGTTTGTTGAAATACCTTTACGGGCCTGGCGCAGTGGCTCACGCCTGTAATCCCAGCACTTTGGGAGGCCGAGGCGGGTAGATCACTTGAGGTCAGGAGTTCGTGACCAGTCTGGTCAACATGGTGAAACCCCGTCTCTACTAAAAATACAAAAATTAGCCGGGTGTAGTGGCACGTGCCTGTAATCCCAGCAGCTACTTGGGAGGCTGAGACAAGAGAATCGCTTGGACCTGGCAGGCGGAGGTTGCAGTGAGCTGAGATCGTGCCACTGCACTCCAGCCTGGGTGACAGAGTGAGACTGTGTCCCTAAATAAATAAATAAATAAATAAATAAATACCATTATGTGTAAAGCTTAATGCTGAGCAGGACATGGAGAGAGCATTCTTGTCCTCCACCTCCTGGGGAGGGGACACATTCAAGGAGGACAGTGAAAGGGCCGAAACAAGGCTACAATGTATAAGGGAAGGAGACAACCTGAATAAGGAACCACCTTTAATGTTCTTTCTGATCACAGAAAAGAGTACATGCTTGAGTAAGAGATTCAAATATCACCAAAATGCATAACTTAGAAAGTGAGCCGGGAGCGATGGCTCACGCCTGTAATCCCAGCACTTCGGGAGGAAAACACAGAAGTGTTCCTATTCAAATCAGAAGTGAGACACTGATGAGCTATTACTGCTGCTAGACAATGTGGAGCTGTAGTCAGAGCCAGTACCACAAAACAAAATTAACAATTGTATATGTGGAAAAGTAAAATTGGTCATTATTTATAGATTATATGATTATCTAGAATCCCCAAGAAAATAAATGACCAAGCTATTATTAGAACTGATAGGAAGGGTAGCCTAATTTAAAAAACACTGACTTTCTTGTACAATAATCACCTAGAAAATATAAAAGTAAAAAGGTTCTTATTGACCATTTTTGGTTTGGGTAAAAAAGAAAAAATAGTAAAAAGGCTCTATTTACAAGAGCAAGAAATATTGTTAAATTTCTAGTCATGAACATGTGAGACACCTAATCTCACTTTAAATACGAAAATGCAAGTTAAAAATGAGATACCGGTTGGGCGTGGTGGCTCATGCCTGTAATCCCAGCACTTTGGGAGGCAAAGGTGGGTGGATCACGAGGTCAGGAGTTTGAGACTAGCCTGGCTAAAAATACAAAAAATTAGCTGGACGTGGTGGCGGGCACTTGTAATCCCAGCTACTCAGGAGACTGAGGCAGGAGAATTGCTTGAACCTGGGAGGCGGAGGTTGCAGTGAGCCGAGATCGTGCCATTGCACTCCAACCCAGGCAACAAGTGCGAGACTCCATCTCAAAAAAATAAATAAAAAATAAAAATGAGATACCTTTTCTTTTTATTTAGCAGATTAACAAAAATGGAAAAGATGGGTAATATCAAGTGTTGGAGAAGGCTTGGAGTAATGCAAGCATTTTCTGGAGGCTAAAGCAACTCCATCTGGGAAGCTAATCTGCCATGTTGACTTTTCAACAACCTGTTCCAGGAATGACTCTAAATTTTCTGCTTTACCTACTATTACCATAAATCCTGCGCTTAGGCAGATTTACATAGCATTCATGACTTTGCCTGAGGGGTCAACTTCAATTGTTCAACGCATTCTTTCCCTATGGTATGTAAGCCCTGGGTTTGCAGGGTAATCCACAATTTCATCTCTGAAACTATAGCCTCTATTCCTAAGTCCCTATGAAATGTTTCTTTCTGAGAGACTGGATATGTCAGCCTCTTTCTTCGGCTTTTCAGCTTCCCTGAACTTTGGGGGTATGTTTGCATAGACCTGCTCACCCCAGAAGACCTTTATACCCAAATTTCTGTGGTATAAATGTTCCCCATGGCCGATTTCAAGCTGTCGAGATGATGTCACTGAACGGAGTTGGGAAGAGCTGTGCGGAAGCATGCCATTATGTAGATTTCCACCATGCAGACACAATAGATAGAAATAACATCAACAGCATAGATTTAAGAAGGCAGTAAAATGTTTGGAAAAGTGATGGATTTTTGGTTTTTATTATCTGTAATATAATTTATTTAATTGTAAGTGTATATAATTTAGTTTTTTTAATGATTGCTGTTTAACAACAAGCTCACCAAATTCCTGGAAAATTGACAATCAGTTCTCATGAGCTTGTCCAAGTTGGCCCCAGCATACTACTCCACCCATACTGTACATCTTTGCTACTAAATGTGTGATCTGTTGACCAGCAACATCAATAACATCTGGGAGCTTTTTAGAAATGCAGAACCTCAGGGCTTACCCTAGAGTTATAGAATCAGCATCTGCATGTTAACAAGATTCCTAGATGATTTGAATGCTTGAGACACAGTATTTTAAAGTGCTGTGTAGCAGTTGATAAAAAAAAAAAAAAGGAGGTCAGTCTTTAGGAATTGTTACAGAAAAGAATTCCAAATATACTGCTGAGTGAAAAAAAAAAAAGCAATTTCTAGAATGTAAGGTGAGGGCATTTAGATAAAACTCACACAGTGAGCTAAATTTATATTTCTAGATGTTACATAAATACATATGTAAATGGATAGAAACAGCTTTGGAAGGATAATAGTCACCTCTGGATAAGGGAATGGTAATGAATTTGGAGTTCAGGTGCAAAGTCATGGGATGACTAGGGATCAAGAAAGAAAAAGTTTCTGAGAATCATTCTTGCGCTTGGCCTTCTGAGAAAATCTTCCCCAGCAGATCTTAGCTGATGTTTACAATGCTACCATTATTCATTCATCTTTTTGGTTTAACACATATTAAAGTGCAAATACTTTGGCGCGAACATAGCAGTCAGTTACATACACTTCAGTGTGAGTTGATAAGATACATATGTCTTTTTTTTTTTTTTTTTGAGATGGAGGCTCGCTCTGTTGCCCAAGCTAGAGTGCAGTGGCACCATCTCAACTCACTGCAATCTCCGCCTCCTGGGTTCAAGTGATTCTCCTGCCTCAGCCTCCCATGTAGCTGGGTTTATAGGTGCCCGCCACCACACCCAGTTAATTTTTATTTTTTTGAGACGGGGTCTCACTCTGTTGCCCAGGCTGGAGTGCGGTGGCGCTATTTTGGCTTATTGCAACCTTCTTTTCCTGGGTTCCAGCGATTCTCCTGCCTCAGCCTCCTGAGTAGCTGGGATTACAAGCATGCATCACCATGCCTGGCTAATTTTTTGTATTTTTAGTAGAGACAGGGTTTCACCATGTTGGCCAGGCTGGTCTTGAACTCCTCACCTCAGGTGATCCACCCACCTTGGCCTCCCAAAGTGCTGGGATTACACGTGTGAACCACTGCGCCCAGCCTAGAACTACAAACTATTGATCCTACCTTTCCCTATTCCTCACTGCTGTCTTCATGTCTCTCCTACCTAGGATGAGCCATACATTCCACTGTTGTACTCACTCCCTTGCACACACCTTCAAGTGCCTGCTCTAGATTTTCGGACTTGCCTGGCAAAACCCCAACCATGACTGCAACCGGCTCCTCCCCTGCTCCAACCTGTATGGCTGGAGAAACATCCAAGCTGCGCTGCCCGGTCTCACTTTAAACCAGGAGTGTCCGGTCTTTTGGCTTCCCTGGGCCACATTGGAAGAACTAGAATAGTCTTGGGCCGCAAATAAAATACACGAACACTAACAATAACTGATGAGCTAAAAACATTTCAAAAAAATCTCATAATGTTTTAAGAAAGTTTACAAATATGCGTTGGGCTGCATTCAAAGCTGTCCTGGGCCGCATGTGGTCCATAGGCAGTGGGTTGGACAAGCTTGCTTTTTTTTTTTAGTTTTTTTGAGACAGAATCTCGCTCTGTTGCCCAGGCTGGAGTGCAGTGGCACGATCTCAGCTCACCGCAACCTCTGCCTCCCGGGCTCAAGCGATTTTCCTGCCTCAGCCTCTCAAGTAGCTGTGATTACAAGCATGAGCCACCATGCCAAGCTAATTTCTGTATTTTTAGTAGAGAGAGGGTTTCACCATGTTGGCCAGGATGGTCTCGAACTCCTAACCTCAAGAGATCCATCTGCCTTGGCCTGCCAACATGCTGGGATTACAGGTGTGAGCCACCGCACCCAGCCAAACAAGCTCGCTTTAAACTCAACCACTAACCTAAGTGTGTTCTTTGTACTGCCCAGAGGTCCTATTGCATCTCCTGGACCGTTTGCTGCTTTGCTCTCCTGGAGGACAGTTTCATCCAGTGTTCTCCTCCATCCCCACTCTCAGCCGAGGACCATGGTTTTCATTTTACTGTGAAAATAGAAGCCTTCAAAAGAGAATTTCCGCAAGTTTTAAGCTGCCACGCCTAGGCTCCTACCAGGATCTGAGCTCCATATTCTGCTGTCCTCATTTCTGTGGGTGAACCAACTGTGCTCCTATCCAAGGCCACCCTCTCCACTCGTGCACAAGATTCCACCCCTCTTGCTTACGTAAGGGCACCATGTCAACTCTTCTTCCCTTTCTCCTGCATTATCAATCTCCACAGTTCTGGTGGGTCAAGCTGATTAGCATATACATGTGCTATAATTTCTCCCAAGAAAAAATAATCCTCCCTTAATCCCCAGTCTCCCTCCAGCGGTGGCCTCATTTTCCTTCTCCTCTTTATGTAAATCTCCTCTTTTAAAAAGAGCTATCTAATCTTATGTTTTCCTGATTCCTCTTCTCCCATTCTCTTGTAAACCCTCTAGAATGAGGTTTTACAGCTATCATTCCACCACAACTTTTCTTGTCAAGGTCAAAAACAACCTCCACAATGCTGAACCCAATGGTCGATTTTCAGTCCTCACTGTCCTTGACCCATGGGTCCCATTTGACATAGCCGCTTGCTCTCCTGGGGACACTCTCTTCACTTGGCCTCCCAGACACTTACTACCCTCACCACCACTCCTTTGGGTCTCTTCTGGCTCCTCCTCATCTCCCATCTTTAATGTTATTATTATTTATTATATTCATGTTTTTAAAATAGAGATGAGGTCTCACTATGTTGGCTAGGCTGGTCTCCAATTCTGATCTCAAGCGATACTCTTACCTGGGGCTCCCAAATTGCTGGGATTGCAGGCATGAGCCACCGTGCCTGGCCTCATCTCCCATCTTTAAATGGAAGGCCTCAGGGCTCAGTGCTTAGAAATCTCTCTACCCTCACTCCCTTGCTAATCTCCAATCTCATGACTTTAAATAGTATCCATACCCTGACAATTGTCAAATTTACATATCCCTAGCCCAGATATCTCTTCTGAACTATATGTATTCTCATATATCCAATTGTTTTTGCACAGTCTCCATATGTGTGCCTAATAGGAATCTCCAGTGTAGTATGTCTTAATCTGAACTCCTTGTTCCCCAAACCTATTCCATCCACATTCTTCCCGTCTCAGTGTTGTGCTGAACCCCTGTCCACTCCAATAAGGAAGGCCCCAGGTTCAAGAGGCCAAAGAAGAGACCCAGAGCCAGCAAACAAGACAAGGTTTTTTTTTTTTTTTGAGAGGGAGTCTCTGTTGCCCAGGCTGGAGTGCAGTGGTGCGATTTCGGTTCACTGCAACCTCCACCTCCTGTGTTCAAGTGATTCTCCTGCCTCAGCCTCCTGAGGATTACAGACATGCACCACCACGCCCAGCTAATTTTTGTATTTTTAGTAGAGACGGGGTTTCACTATGTTGGCCAGGCTGGTCTCGAACTCCTGACCTCAAGCAGTCTGCCCTTCTCGGCCTCCCAAAGTGCTGGGATCACAGGCGTGAGCCACTGGGCCCGGCCGACATGAGGTCTATTGAGGAGAACTTACATACGAGATGGTCCAGTGGTGGCGAGCTGGACAGTAGAACCGCTGTCACCTGCAGAAAGCACGCATTTTCACTCAACACCTGCTCCCTAACAACCTCCACCTGGCAACCTTCATTTAACCCAAAACAAAGCTCCTCAATCCCCTGTATGGCCCTTGTTCCACAGGATGGGAAGGGGGCTCAAAGGTTCCTCATAGATGAGGATCTCTAGGTTGGCCACTCCAGGATTTCTTAGCTCAAAACTGCAAACACACATCAAGTATATCTGCCATTCCGGGTCATTCTCAGGGTGTGCTTTGGTTATTGCTGTCAGGTGCATCTACCATACATTCAGTAAATGACAACTTTGTCCTCCAGTTTCAGGTCATAACTCTTGGTGTTAGCCTTGGTGCATCTCTTTCTCTTGCACCCCATGTCAGATCCATCAGCAAACCCTGCCTCCCGAGCTCCTTCACAAAGCCTTCCCTAGCATCTCCAGAGGGAAGTGCTCAGGGAGGCCAATCCTCCCCTCCTAGCGCCAGTATCATCTCCTGTCTTAGGATCCACAGGAAGAAGTCTCTGTCAACTGGAAGTAACCTGCTGGCCTGTGACGTGTAATCAGTTTTACTTTGCTGCTGCAACCCTCGGTGCCTGGCAGGTAGTGGATATACAATAAACACTACTGAATTAAAGAAATTTTGAAAAATAATTGTTCTTGGTGAAAAAGGGCCTTCATGGGATAATACTCAGCAATAAAAAGGAACAAGTGGTTGCTAAATGCAACACTGTGGATGGATCTCAGGTGCCTTATGCTGAGTGAAAAAAATGACAAAATTATAGAGATGGAGAACAGATTAGTGGTTGCTCAGGGCTAGGGAGGATTTGGGGAGGGATGTGTATGACTATGAAGGAGTAGCTCAGGAATATCTTGATGGTGATGGGTAGTTCTATGCCTTAATTATAATGGTGGTTATGACTCTAACCATGATAAAGTTAGGGTTGCCAAATGAAATACAGAATGCCCAGTTTAATTTGAATTTAAGATAAACAAGGGCTGGTCATGGTGGCTCACGCCTCTAATCCCAGCACTTTGGGAGGCCAAGGCAGGCGGATCACTTGAGGTCAGGGGTTCGAGACCATCCTGACCAACATGGTGAAACCCCATCTCTACTAAAAATACAAAAATTAGCCGGGCATGGTAGCGGGCACTTGTAATCCCAGCTACTCGGGAGGTTGAGGCAGGAGAATCGCAGGAACTTGGGAGGTGGAGGTTGAAGTGAGCTGAGATTGTACCACTACACTCTAGCCTGGGCAACAGAGCGAGACTCCATCTCAAAAAAAAAAAAAAAAAAAAGATAAGAAATAATCTTTTCAGTATAAGTATGTCCCAAATATTGCATGGGATATGCTTATACTGAAAACAAAATTTAACTGAGTTTCCTGTATTTTCATTTGCGAAATCTGGCAAACCTAGAAAAAAATGGCATCAAACCCTATGCACACACATTTTACCTATGTCACCTTCCTGAGTGTAATACCGTGCTGTGTTTATCTAAGATGTAACCATCTGGGGAAACTGAGTGGAGGGCACACAGACCTCCGTGTACAATTTCTGCAACCTCTTGGGAAGGTAAAATTATTTCCAAATAAAAAGGTTTTCAGAATGGCCCTCAAAGGGAAACCAACTGCTCCTGTTAGTGACGAAAACAAAGAGGTATAGGAAAGTGCTTGTTACCTTGCAAGTTTTATGGAACACTGTAAAACTGGCACTTCACGAAGGTCTTAAGATGTATGCCCCTTGAATGTCAGTGCTCTTGTATAGTTAGTGACACCGGGATCCACACACATGGCTCACATCCTGGCTCCTGCATTTATTAGCTGTGGGTCGTATTTGCCGTGTTGTGCCAGAGCCAGCCCCCTCCCCTCCCACCCCCGTCTCTTTCCTGTTCCACGTTCAGAGACATCAGGCAGGAAGCTTGAGACAGGCCTGCAAGTATTTACACTACTGAGATTGGCAAACACTACAAATCAGGGCATTTTTTTTTTCTTCCAGAGAGCTAGTTGGTTTTTTGTTTTGTTTTGTTTTGTTTTTTGAGACAGAGTTTCGCTCTGTTGCCCAGGCTGGAGTACAGTGGCGTGATCTTGGCTCACTGCAACTTCTGCCCCCTGGGTTCAAGTGATTCTCGTGCCTCAGCCTTCCAAGTAGCCTCCACATGATCAAGAATGTGGGTGGAATAAATTTGGGGAACAAGGAGTTCAGATTAAGACATACACTGGAGATTCCTATTAGGCCCACACGGACACTGTGCAAAAACAATTGGATATGTGAGACTATATACAGTTCAGAAGAGATATCTGGGCTGAGGATATGTAAATTTGACAATTGTCGGGATACAGATGCTATTTAAAGTCACGAGATTGGAGATTAGCAAGGGTTACAGGCATGTGCCACCATGCCTGGCTAATTTTTGTATTTTTAATAGAGACAAGGTTTTGCCATGTTGGCCAGGCTGGTCTTAAACTCCTGACCTCAAGTGATTCACCTGCCTCGGCCTCCCAAAGTGCTGGGATTACAGGCTTGAGCCACTGTGCCTGGATGCTTTTCTTTTTTTTAATTTTTAATTTTAGATGGAGTTTCACTATGTTGCCCACGCTGGTGGCAAACACCTGGGCTCAAGCAGTCCTCCCATCTTGGCCTCCCAAAGTGTTAGGGTTACAGTTGTGAGCCATCACACCTGGCCCAGAGAGCTAGCTGTTAAACATCTACCATCACACCACAGACTTAGAGCCTTAGCTTCCTTATCTGTAAACAGGAGGAATACAGTCATAACCTCATAATGTTATGAGGAGTAAATGGGATAATGCATGTAGGGTGCTCATCACTGAGTTCTTCAAATAGTTAAGTGGGCAGTACTTGTAAGCTAGTATTATCTCTTATTTTAAACTGTGAGCAACTTAAGGATCTCTGTGCTACTCATCTTGATATCTTTAGTGCCTGGCCTGACATGTAGTAGGTTCTCAATGAATGTTTACTAAATTAGTGAATAAATGGCAAATAATAGTAACTTGGGGCCGGGCGCAGTGGCTCACGCCTGTAATATCAGCACTCTGGGAGGCCAAGGCAGGTGGATCACCTGAGGTCAGGGGTTCGAGGCCAGTCTGGCCAACATGGTGAAACCCTATCTCTACTAAAAATACAAAAATGAGCTGGGTGTGGTGGTACATGCCTGTAATCCTAGCTACTTGGGAGGATGAGGCAGGAGAATCGCTTGAACCCAGGAGGTGGAGGTTGCAGTGAGCCGAGATCCCACCACTGCACTCCAGCCTGGGTGACAGAGACTCCATCTCAAAAAAAAAAAAAAAAAAAAAAAAAAGTAACTAGGGGTAATATGCCTCTAGAAAACCTGGACTTTTTCAGAAGACTTTTAGGACACACTTCTTAATCTTTAAACATGAGGGTTTTTAGGCCCTGTGGCAGGATGCCAGGGGGGCCTGGGGTGCACTCCTACCACCCAAGGGTAATATCTGCCCTTGCAGGCCCGGCTCTGAGCCCCCAAGGAATGCAGCTTCTGACGCACCCCCTCCAGGTGGCAGGCACAGGCCCTCGCCTTCCTCCGGGAGCCAAGATGGGGCATTTCTGGCTCTCAACCTGACTAGAGGTCATTTAATCCTCGCGGATTTGTCTTGTTTATTTTAGTGAACAGGGCTGTTTACTTTCAGTTCGTATTTCTAGGGATGCTTACTCATTTTGCTTCCCGTTTATTTACTCTTTGCAAGCACTTGAGTTTGAATAAATATGTCTATAAAGTTCCAGGGACTGGGTGATTCTGTGTCTGCTATTTTAATGGCCTTTAAACAGTGTCTGCTCAGGTAGGCATTTTATAGATGGGTTGAAAAGATAGGAAATTCTGTTCTCAGTGGCCTCTGACTCCTTTCCAAGCTGACAGCTGGCCACCAGCAGCTTATGAATCATGGCTTCTCATCAGTAATAAAAATATCAAAGGCCAACACCCATCTCAAACAGAAACCGACCCACCCTGGTCCACCAGGCATGGGGCTTGGAAACTGGCAGGTGTTTAAACTCTAAGGCAGTGTTTAGGGTGCAAATCCCCCGGAGTGCTATTTAAAATGCAGATTCATGAGCCCCGTACCTGAAACTCCTGATATGGAAGATTTGGGCTGAGGCCCAGGGATCTCCACTTTTAACAGGTGCTGCAAGTAATTTTGCCATCTTTAGATCACCCTGAGAAACACTAATCTAAATTATCAAAAAACACTTGTGCCGATGGGTGGGCTGCCCTTGAACTCAGTTGTTGGGCAACGTGGAGAGAATAGGGCACCAGACAGGGTTGTTTGGAAAGATTAAATCCTCCAAAGTTGGCCAAGATGATGAGTATTATTCTGTTAAGCCACTTGCTCGAGGTCTAGTTTGTTAGCAGACTGAGAGCAGGGGACCGTATCTCATTCTTCTCTTTATCCCCATAATGCCTAAGCCAGTGCATAGCTCACGGAAGGCCGGCGCCCAAGAACATGTGTCTGCACTGGCTGGGACACTCCCGCTGACCACAGAACTAGACAGGCCCCGGTTACCTTGTGGTAGGCATTGAGCCAGCTGTTGGGGACGAACATGGTGGAGAGGCTCCGAGCCATGGTGACCTGCTCGCCTCCTCCCAAGGCCGGAGACTGGGTCTGAGTGAACAGGGCTGAACCGGGTGCCTTTGTTGCCGGATCCTCCCCCTGCCTTGGGCCCCAACTTCCAGGGCTCTCCGTCATTCCTAGAGCCCATTATGACATCACCAGTGCAATTTGAAGCAGTAACATCCTCAGGGCACCCCAAGCCACAGGCTGCCGTATGGTGGCCAACGTCTAAATGTTGACACCTGACCTGGGGGCGGGGTGTCTTGTATTCTGGGAGGCTAAGGATAGAGACTTTCTTCTTTCCTTGAAGAACTCCTCCCTCATTCTCTATTTTGGCCCCTTTGTTTGCTTCCTGCCAGCCAATGCTCTAATTATTTCACTTATCCGTGTTTACTTTTTTATTATCTGTCTCTCCCATCAGAATGTGAGCTCCAGGAGGACACGGCCCTCCCTGTTTCCTTGTTCCCTGCTGTGTCCCAGTATCAAGTACAGTGTCTGATGTAGTAAGTGCTCAATAAAGACTTCTGGGGCATGAAGACATGAATGCGAGGCTTCACTGGCTCCGGTCATCCATTCATTTATTCACTCGAAATGCATGCTTGGTGCATCTGTTGTGGGCCAGGCTCTTGTCCACCTGAATAACTCCCATTTCTGCCCTGAGGAGCTGCCAGCCTGGTGGCGGGTTGCCGGAGACACATCCTTTGTGTAATGCACTCCGACAGGGGCTATCTCTGAGCTCTAACAGAGATGGGGTTGCTTGGAGGAGCGCGCTGTGGCAATGACAGGCTCTTAAACCAGAGAAATGGTATCTCGTCTAGCAGGATTTCCCCCACCTGATTCAG
Organism: Pongo pygmaeus; assembly: GCF_028885625.2. Classification (NCBI taxonomy): domain Eukaryota; kingdom Metazoa; phylum Chordata; class Mammalia; order Primates; family Hominidae; genus Pongo; species Pongo pygmaeus. The sequence goes on from NC_072384.2 coordinate 119,868,183, forward strand.
GGAGCCCCATCTGCCCCGAGGCCTCTGCCTGTGCTGACAACCACTGCTGCTTGTTTCTGCTAATATTGCAGCAGGGTGCTTCTGTAGAAGCAATCTATAAAACACCATTTACAGCCATAACTGAACCACAAAAATCAATCCCCAACACTCACTCCCATCAACAAACATGCTTTGAGGGCCTCCTGGGTGTGGGGCACAGTTTGATGGTGCCCTGGGAGACAGAGGGATGAGTAAAATGAGGACTCTGCCCCTGGGGGAGGAGGGGTTTCGAATCTCCCAAGGGAGACAGGCCACATGGGAATGGGATAATTACTGGACTCAGCAAAAGCGTGGATGCCAAGTAGAGAATGAAGGCTCTAGAACTGTGCTGGCTAGTACAGCAGCCACCAGCTATGCAGGGCTATTGAGCCTTTGACATGTGGCTACACCTTCAAGTACCTCTCACATTGAGAAGTGCTATACCTATAAAACAATGTACCACTGGATTATGTACAAAATGTATGAAATATCTCCATTTTAAGATATTGCTTATAGGTTAAAATGATAGTATTTGGGATACATTGTTAAATATACTATCATTGCTATATTAGTAACATTAATTTCACCTGTTTTTATTACTTTTTTTTTTTTTGATACAAAGTATCGCTCTGTCACCCAGGCTGGAGTGCAGTGGCACCATCTTGGCTCACTGCAAACCCTCCCCTCCTGGGTTCAAGCAATTCCCCTGCCTCAGCCTCCCGAGTAGCTACTCAGCCTGCCGAGTAGCTGGGATTATAGGTGCCTGCCACCATGCTTGGCTAATTTTTGCATTTCTAGTAGAGATGATGTTTCTGCATGTTGGCCAGGCTGGTCTCGAACTCCTGACCTCAAGTGATCCACTCTCCTTGGCCTCCCAAAGTGCTGGGATTACAGGCGTGAGCCACTGCGCCCAGCCTGTTTTTGTTACATTTTAAAATTGCAGCTACTAGAACATTCAAAATGACATACATGGCTTCCATTGTATTTCTGTGAGACAGCACTGGTCTAGGAGTAGAGGACCCAGCCTTTGTGACTGCAGCTGCAAGAATTCTGAGGAAATGGGACAATGAGGAGCCTGCAAGGGGAAACTGAAGGTGGGTGTGGGGAGGACATTTGAAAAGTTTGATCATGAAGGGAAGGAGGGAGGCAGCAGTTCCGGGAGGCCACCAGGGTCCCAGGGACAATCAGTAATAGACGCTCACCAGGTCTTCCTCTCCCTCCTGCCATCTTCCAGAAAGATAGACCCTGGGCACTTGCAGACACCCCCCGACCACCTACCCCCTGCACACCCCTGGCAGTGCTCTAGAGTGAGGCTCCTTCATTTCAGTCCTTGGCAAGGGAGAGTGAGCCAGAGATGGCATTAAGCTGCACGTGGCTGCTAAGTCATGGTAAGTAACAGCCTTGGCCAGGCCATCCATTGCAAGGTGGGTTAAAAACACATCTCTCCTCCCTGACTCCCAGCTCTGGGCTCTGGGTAAAGGGCAATGGGGAAGGAGAGATCAGGGATTCTGATATAGGTGCAGCTGGGAGTTTGGTCAGTGTTTGAGATCAGGGAGGATTTTTCAGAGCAGCAGCGTGGCCCAGGAGGAGGAAGTCAGTTCCCTGACCTAGCCAGACAAAGCTCCCATTATGGACACGTTTCGTCAGGGGAAATCAGGCAGCCTGGATCTGATGTTCATTTCTCTGCCTGTTCCCTCCTCCCTCAGCCACACAGAGAAGCTGTAAACACTCGAATACAAGGATTAACTCTGCGTGTGGTGTCTGGGACATTATGAACAACTCTTGGTGGCTGTGTTTGTGTCTGTGTTAAATTGATCTTTTTAACCCCCAGCACCTAGGACGTGAGGCTGCCAAGCTCGGTATTCAATAAATATTGACGGATGAAGGAACAATGGAAGAAAGGAGTGCATGGGTAAACAAATGACAAATATGTCAAAGCACAGATGCAGATTCTTAGAATGGGCTAATGCTATTTTCTGCTGGATTTTTGGATGTGGGCAAGCGAGTTCTCTCACTATACAGATCCACAGTGTCTGGGTCAGAGGAGAACTGATGCTCGGCATGGCATTTCACCATTCTGCCTGCCTGCCTGGGGCCCTGGGCCCACAGGCTTTGAGGACAGTACATGGCCAGGCTGCAGCCTTCCTGGGATAAAGCTCTGCCTTTTAGTCTCTTATCCTACTTTTTAGAAGCCCTTTAAGGTCTTTGTAAAAGGAAATCTAATGTGAAGAATTCCAGGAAAACTGGATAAGCCTGACTATGGGTGGGCGTGGCTGAATTACTTCCTGGGCTGGCTAAGGAAGGGCTCCCCCTAAGTGCATCGGAAGCCTGCAGCTTCTCCTTATGGCCACTGGAGGGCACTTGGACCATGAAATACCAGATCGTCTCGGCGTCCCAGGTCTTTGGAGATATGTGATTCAATTCAACAAAAGTTTCAAAATCATCACCATAATGATAGTGCTTTTGTGTTGAATATCCAATATGGCGCTAAACACCTTATATATATGTGTGCGTGTATATATGAACTTGCTTAATATTCACTACAATTGTTGTGAGTTACTTAGGCTATTTAGGAAAAAAAAAATCAAGGCTTAAAGAAGTCAAAGTACTTACCCAAGAATGCTTAGCTAAATAAAATTTGGGAGTAAGGACTTGAACTCAAGCCCTTGGGCACCAACCATAAGTAATAGATGCACACAAAGCTGAAATGAGAACTCTCTTATAAGCAGGAAGACGCACACACCACACAAATATTATTGTTCCTGAACAATTTACACATTCTGAAATTGGAAGATGACTTACAATTTGTACATTACATGGTAATGTTTCTTTTTTCCCTTGAAATAATGTTATTAAATAAATGAAGTGTCTCACAATTCATGGTGTCTTAACTTAGAGGAAATAAAGTCATAGTAATACAAGGCAGGGAAAGATAATTTTCATTTAACATTTAAATAGCACTTACTATGTCCCCAGAACTATTCAAAGCACTTTACATCAAGGAACTCAATGAATCCTCATAGGCACCCTCTGAGAAATGCATTATCACCCTCATTTACAGATGAGGAAATGGAGACACAAGGAAGAAGGCAATTTGTCCAAGGTCACACAGCGAGGAAGAGCTGAGACCAGGGTCTCTGGTAGTCTGTTTCCAGTCTGGGCTCCAAACCACTCTGGGCTCTGAGAAGAACTTGGGAAATGAGGCTGGAGCTGGCCGTGAGAGGGAGACGAGAAGTGTTGCACTGTGGTAAGAAATGCCCTGTGGAGGTGAGGGTGTTCCAGGCAGAGGAAAAGCATGAGCAGGCCAGGCGCGGTGGCTCACGCCTGTGATCCTAGCACTTTGGGAGGCAGAGGCAGGCGGATCATCTGAGGTCAGGAGTTCGAGACCAGCCTGGACAGCATGGCAAAACTCCGTCTCTACAAAAATATAAAAATTAGCTGGAAGTGGGTGGCAGTAATCCCTACTACCAGGGAGCCTGAGGCAGGAGAATTGCTTGAACCCAGGAGGCAGAAGTTGCAGTGAGCTGAGATTGCGCCCCTGCACTCCAGCCTGGGCAATAGAGCGAGACTCCATCTTGAAAAAAAATAAATAAATAAGAAATGCCCTGTGAAGGTGAGGGTATTCCAGGCACAGGAAAAGCGCAGCAAAGCCTGGGAAGCAGGAAAGCACCAGGTGAGGATTTGGGCTGGGCTTGGAGATGGGGGCTTGGGCCTCAGGCCTGGGCTACTTAGAGGCGGGGACAGCAGAACAGAGTCTTGCAGAGCCAGAGCGCCCTGGGGCCTCCTAGGGGTGGGGAAAAAGAGAGGAGTAGAATGTTGGGGCAGGAGGGTGGCGGGTGTTTCAGTCCAGGGAAGAGCTGAGGCCACTCTGCCCCGGCCACTCTCCAGGGAAGGGCCATTTGGGAAGTGCAGTGTGTGCTCAGGAAATGGCCGGATTGGGTTACCGGCAAGACTAAAGGAGCTAAATCGGGCCTGGGCTTGGGAGAGGTGTCCAAGAAGGGAACTGCACAGGACCAGCAGCTGGAAGGCCAGGAGAAGCAGCCTGGGACCTAGGGGTGGGGGCAGGGATCCTAGTCCAGGCCGGAAGCCCTCTCAACACCAAAAAGCTAGAATGTGGGGTCACCAAATAAGGGCCTCCTCACTTAGATGGAGCTGGGGCTGGGGTGGAGCCCCAGAGGAGAAAAGGAGAGGTTGGGATAATTTGGAGCATAGATTCAGCCCCATTCTGAGCTGGTGTCTGGAGCTCCAAGCCCTGTTCTGGCTGGGGAGTGGGGGGCACTATTGCTTGTAGGGTGTTGGTGGGAGAGCTCACTGCACAGCACAGAGGAGCTGCTGGAAACAGCCTGGGGCCCTCCAGCGCCCTCTCAGTCCCAGCACCAGCATGTCCGCTCCTCTCTGCCCGATCCCTCCCCCAGCCTGAGTGGCAGCACCGGCTGTGGCCCCTCCCAGCCCCAAGGGCAGGCGGTCAGTGGTCTATTCTGGTACCCAGGGTGGCTGGGGCACCTGGAAGATGGCAGAGGGAGCACCTGCCCCATCTCTTTGAGGCCGGATGAGGTGGGGGCATTAGGAGGGCCCTTTGGGATGGTTGGGGTATACCGTTCTGACCGCTGTGGGTGGGAAGAAAGAAGGCCAGCACTCTGCTTTCAGCAAATTGTAACTCTGGGGATCTTTAGTTGGGAAGGGAAGTGTATCTGGGACACTCCGGATGCGCCCTGGGAGCATCTGGCACTCACGAGCTTGGGCAGTGGGAATCCCCAGGGGCTGGCAGTGGACCCCGGAATCTTTTTGGAAACTTGAGGCTGCAGATCAAGCCTGGACTTTGGTCTCAGTCCTCCTGGCAGCCTCTCCAGGACAGAGGTGTGCATGCTGCTACGCGAGGCTGCTCCCAGGCCGGTTGGGGGCAGTCTGGGGCCAGGGTGGACTGAGGGGAGCCTCTGCAGCCTTTGGGGAGCCCCATGCCTGGCTGGCCTGTGAGTGGCATAGGGCAGAAGAGCCCCCACTGGGTTCTTTATCCTTCAGATGAAAAATTTCCAGCGTCCTCCCCACCCGCCTTTCCTGAAGGCTAAAGTTCGGACTCCTCTGTCAATGGGGCCTGACTCCCTGACAGCCTCCCCCTCCATGCCTAGACCGTTTCTGGAGGGCAAGGGTTTTGGGGAGAGGAGCACAGCAGAATGTTAGGAGGGACTTGTCCAATACTGGACAAGGGGCTTTTTCCATGGAGAGCCCCCGATGGGGCCGAGTTAAAAGGGGATGAACCGAGGGCTGTGTCTGCCAAATCAATATGTGGTAAGGCCTTGGAGACCACACAGAGAAATAAGCAGGACTTCTAGGAGACACTGACTAGGGTTAATCCAGGCTTTGTTTTTTACTTGCTGTGCAACCTTAGGAAACTTACCTAACCTCTCTGAGGCTAGTATCCACAGCTCTAAAATGGGGGTAAGAGTTACTTCAGTGTTGTAAGGATTAGAGATACAGTGATTCCATGTGGCAGCTATCCATAATACTGTGCCTGGTATACAGTAGATGCTCAGTGAGTGGTAGCTGTGTTATTCTCAGAGGCACCATAGCCCATAGGAAGAGCTAGTGCTTTGGAGTCAGGCAGTCCTGGTTCTGAATCTTGGCCTTGACCTGCTGACCTGAAGCAAGGACTTGAGCAAGTCCTTGGCCCCCACTGAACCAGTTTCCTTATTGGTCAAAAGGGGATACAAAAAATACTCATGATGGCTGGCACTTATTGAGTACTTGAAGTGTGCTAGGCACTGTGCTAAGTGCTTTGCAGACAAGTTTCTCATTTAGTCTTCCCAACGACCCTATGCTGTAATTACCATTTCACAGACGAGGAAACAGGCTCAGAGAGGTGAGGAAACTAACCCAAGAGTGGGAGATCCAGGATCTGAACTCCGGCCATGGCCTATCAGATGCTTCCCAAATTCCTCCCCTTGCCCACACCTCTGCAGAGTCCAGTGGAACTGAGGTCATGGGCTGCCTATCTGGCAGGTGTGAGAAGACAGAAGGATGAAGGGCTGGGCTATAAGAACATACAATGCTGAGGGCCCAAAAAAGGGTGTTGTGTAGAACCCAGCATTCATCTTCATTGTGTACTTGGATGGTTCAGAGAATAAAGCATCCTGCACAGCGGCAAGAACAGTTCAGGATGCTGTGGTGGATTGGGGTCTGGAGTGGCAGAGAAGGCCGTGGGGTCTGAGTGGACCCCAAGCTGACCATGACTCAGCTGGTTAGAGGAAGAGGAGGATGAGCCTATAAGGCTATAAATAGCAGCTGTGCATAGTGGCCCTGTGAGGTCATTGCCAGCCTGCTCAGGCCCTGTTTAAAGCCTCACAGCCTCAGAGGGATGTAGGAAACCTGGAAGGGGCCCAGGAGGGCAGGGATCTGACCAAACTGGAGGGGCTGAACCAAAAAAGCCTATGAGACAAGATGAAAGGAATGGGGATGAATCAGGAGGAAGAGAGAATGGAGTGATGGCACTGAGATCCCAACAGAGAATTCCAAGGAAGGGGTGCAACCCCTTTTCTTCATCTAGGTTGAAATATAAAAAAGAAAGAAGGGGTCCGGGTGCAGTGGCTCACGCCTGTAATCCCAGCAGTTTGGGAGGCCGAGGCAGGTGGATCACTTGAGGTCAGGAGTTCCAGACCAGCCCGGCCAACATGGTGAAACCCTGTCTCTACTAAAATATAAAAATCAGCCGGGCGTGGTGTGGGAGCACCTGTAATCCCAGCTACTCGGGAGGCTGAGGCAAGAGAATCGCTTGAACCTGGGAGGCAGAGGTTGCAGTGAGCCGAGATTGCATCATTGAACTCCAGCCTGGGCAACAAGAGTGAAACTTTGTCTCAGGAAAAAAAAAAAAAAAGAAAGAAAGAAACAGACCTCTCTCATCCCTCTCTTTGGGGTCAGAGTAGAGAGGTATGTCCAAGGATATTTCACTTTAAGCAAGGATAAACCGAGACCCAGAACGGGGAGGTAACCAGTCCAATGTCACACAGCTTGTCTCAGAGCTGGTCCAGGACAGGTCCCCAGTTCAGACATGTACTCCCAATGCATCAAGAAGCCTTCCCTGGGGTGTTTTCTTTTTTTTCTTTTAGAGACAGGATCTTTCTCTGTCACTCAGGCTGGAGAGCAGTGGCTCAGTCATAGCTCGCTACAGCCTTGACCTTCTGGGCTCAGGCAATCCTCCTGCCTCAGCCTCCCTTGTGCAGTGGACTCCAGGTATGCAGCACCATACCTGGTTAATTGTTTTAAAAAAATTTGTAGAGACAAGGTCTCACTTTGTTGCCCAAGCTGAACTTGAACTCTTGGGCTCAAGCAATGTTTCTGCCTCAACCTCCCAAAGTGCTGGGATTACAGGCATGAGCCACTGTGCTGTCCTGGGACCTTTCTTAATGCTACCAAAGCCCCCTCCCCTTCCGTCCACCCTTCTGTCCCATCCTCTCCTCCCCGTCATCTCTTACTGGGTGAATAACACCTGAAATGTACAGGGTACTGAGAGTCCACAAAGCCCTTTCATCTCTGTCATCTCATGAGCTCTTCCCCCTTGAGGCCCAGCCTCCTTCTCCTCCTAGCCTCCTTCCTGGGCTGAGCTGTCCTATTTGGTGGGAGAAGTTGGGGGTTGGGGAGGAGGTGAGATTAGCCCCAGACTTGTCCTACTTTGGCAGAAAGTCCACAGCACTCTGTGTCTGTAAAAGGAGCGTGGGGCAGGAGGGGGCAGGAGTCGGGGCTGTGGGGCCCTCCTTGGAGAAGGAGCAAGGTCGGGGTGTGGGGGCGATGAGGACAATGAAGGAGGGGTTGATGAGAATTGGGTGGGGGTGCCAGTGAAGGAAGGGGCCCAGGAGAGGGTCTGGGGGCTGGAGATGGAAAAAGTTAAGAGAGGGAGGATATGGCCCGAATGTCTTAAGCCAATGAGATGTGGAGCGTGGCCGATGGGAGGGGGGTGGATTGCTGGCTGAGCCTGGGGAGGAGGCAGCGCAGCAGGAGAGGGATGAGTTTCAGGGAGAATCCTGACGCCATCCCGGCTGGGCCCCCAACTCTCCAGCCTCCCCCCTGGGTGATATCAGGGAGAAACAGCCGCCTCTGGACATTCCTTCCCTTTTACAGTCACTCCGGCTCCTCAGCAGCCTGTGGAGGTCAAGCAGCTGCTCCAGCTGGGGGAAGGTGGATGGAGGGGATGGGGGTGCATGGGACGGGGCTGCTGGAGGGAGGGGCTCTGGGCAGGGAGGCCAGGGGACATCAGACAGTGAGTCCCAAGAAAAAACTCAGCTGAGACCACCCCCTGCCGGGGCCCAGAGTCTCAGGTTGTCAGAAGTTGAGGGGACCCCAGAGGTGACTTGGCCTTGTCCCCTCTCTCACATTGGGATCACAACAGGGCCGAGGCCAGGGACTTGCCCAGGTAGCCCAGGTGGTCAGCTGGTGAATCCCCAGGATGTCCACCTGTATCTTCGCCTCCAGTTGACCACTCTACCCCCAACCCCTATGCTTGTGCCTCTTGCCACCACCACCTCCTCACCCCTCTGTCAATGACCCAGTGCTACAGTTGATGATGAGGGCCTAGGCCCCCAGAGTTCATCCTTGCCATGCCGCTCCCAAGGCTCTGTCATGCAATGGCTGCCACCTGGCCCAACCCAGCCCAGGGTGGAAGCACGAGGTCCCCAGCTGGAAAAAAAGAGAGAGGAGAAGAGGGGCCCTGGAAGAAGGAGTGGAGGGCACCCCTGTGGGTGGGTATTAGTCCACAGAGGGAGGGCGCACTGCAGGAGGAATTAACACTGCCTCACACCTGGAATGCCAGGGCAAGTGAGGCTCTCTCAGACAGGGTAAAGGGCCAGTTCTCTCCTTTTTGAGTTCTTTCAGTTTTTCCTAATCCAAATGCCCTATGCCGGCCAAGCCACCTCAGCTATCCACCCATACTAGCCACCTGTCCTCCATCCAAGCCATTCATGGAATCTGGGGGCTCCTAGATAGAGCCAGGGCCCTCATTTTCCAGAGAGCCCTCTGTGAGGTTCAGAGATCTCCCGGGGCATCCTGAAGCCCTCCAGACATTGCGCTCGGGGGACAGCAGGGAACAGCAAAGGCCAACGTCTGGAGGCTGGAGAGAGCTGGGCAGCCTCACCCAACAGAAAGGAGGCTGAAGCAAGGGGAGTCTGAAGGAGAGGTGAGTGAGCTGCAGTTGACAAGGTGGGCAGGGCCAGTCCTGTGGGGCCCTCAGAGGTCATGACAAGTTTGGGTCTTGCTAGTTCAATAGGTCAGGGAAAGGAGAGAAGCTGGGAGTGGCGAAACAGGCAATGTTCCCAAAGGCACGAGCACTGCCCCCAAATGTTTGCAGGGGTTCTTGCTCTGCTTGGCTCCCAGGTTAGAATATGTGGCATAGCAGAGACATATCATCTGGCTTTGAGTATAAGGAAACGTTTTCTTTCTTTTCTTCTTCTTCTTCTTTTTTTTTTTTTTTAATTTTGAGACAGAGTTTCGCTGTTTTGCCCAGGATGGAGTGAAGTGGTGTGATCTTGGCTCACTGCAACCTCCACCCCCAAGGTTCAAGCGATTCTCCTGCCTCAGCCTCTCGAGTAGCTGGGATTACAGGCCCGTGCCACTACACCTGGCTAATTTTTGTATTTTTAGTAGAGACGGGGTTTTGCCATGTTGGCCAGGCTGGTCTCAAACTCCTGACTTCAGGTGATCCGCCCTCCTCAGCCTCCCAAAGTGTCAGGTTTATGGGTGTGAGCCACCGCACCCAGCCAAGGAAAGGTTTTCTAACAGCAGAGCTGCGGTGGAGACATGTTAGGTATTCAGGGACTCTTCAGGAATGGAATGTGCTGCCCAGAGACAGTAAGTTCCCAGGGACTGGAGGGATTCAAGCTGATCAAGTGCTTGCTGGAGCCACAGTGAAGAAGACTTCGGACTTCAGTGAGAAGTGGGAGCATGAGACTGGTCAGCCTCATGACCTGCTGAGGTCCAACTGTAAGCTTCTAAAACTCTGAGGTTTGAATAATCTGGAAATATTTCAAACAGAGAGCACGACTAACTTCTTTCCATAATTCATTTAACAAAAGTTATTGTCAGTACCCACTGTGCAAGGCACCATCCCACATATACAAATTTATAAATTGTCCCCTTTTCTGGTAAATGCTGAATGAAATCATCTGTCCTGGTGGACCTTTCCATTTCCAATATCAATTAAGGAAGAGGCCTGACCACTAAATAATGTGACTTTTATGTTTTTTTTTTTTTTTTAAAGTGGCTGGGCGTGGTGGCTCACGCCTATAATCCCAGCACTTTGGGAGGCTGAGGCAGGTGGATCACCTGAGGTTGGGAGTTCAAGACCAGCCTGACCAACATGGAGAAACCCCATCTCTACGAAAAATACAAAATTAGCCGGGCATGATGGCGCATGCCTGTAATCCCAGCTACTCAGGAGGCTGAGGCAGGAGAATCGCTTGAACTGGGAGGCGGAGGTAGTGGTAAGCCAAGATCACGCATTACACTCCAGCCTGGGCAACAAGAGCAAAACTCTGTCTCAAAAAAAAAGTACCAAAATTTATGTTCAAAGGTGTCCTGAAGGTGTTCATGGCAGCATTGCTTATAATAGCAAAACACTGGAAACAACATAAATGTCTATCAATAAGGAACTGGCCAAATAAATTATACCAAGTCTATACAGTGAAATACAAATAAAGATGTTAAGAAAAAGGACTCAAAACCCCACAACAAAGAAAAGTGCAGGACCAGATGGCTTAACTGGTAAGTTCTAACAAGCATTTAAAGAACTAACACCAGGCTGGGCATGGTGGCTCACACCTGTAATCCCAACAGTTTGAAAAGCCAAGGTGGGAGGATCACTTGAGCCCAGGAGTTTGAGATCAGCCTGGGGCAACATAGGGAGACTCCCTGTCTACAAAAAAATTACAAAGTTTGCCAGGTATGGTGGCACACTCCTGTGGTCCCAGCTACTAGGGAGGCTGAGGTGGGAGGGTGAAAGGGTTACTTGAGCCCCGGAGGTTGAGACTACAGTAAGCCATGATCACACCACTGCACTTCAGCCTGGGTGACAGAGTGAGACACTGTCTCAAAACAAACAAACAAACAACCTAACACCAGTCCTCAAACTCTTCCAAAAATTAGAAGAGAAAGGAATACTTTCTAGCTCATTCTTTTTTTTTTTTTTTTTTTTTGAGACAGAGTCTCGCCCTGTCGCCCAGGCTGGAATGCAGTGGTGCCATCTCGGCTCACTGCAACCTCCACCTCCTGGGTTCAAGCGATTCTCCTGCCCCAGTCTCCCAAGTAGCTGGGATTATAGGCATGTGCCACTACGCCCAGCTAATTTTTGTATTTTTAGTAGAGATGGGGTTTCACTGTGTTGGTCAGGCTGGTCTCGAACTCTCGACCTTGTGATCCCCCCACCTCGGCCTCCCAAAGTGCTGGGATTACAGGCATGAGCCATCGTGCCCAGCCACTTTCTAGCTCATTCTATGAGGACAGCATTATCCTCATACCAAAGCCAGACAAAGACACTACATGAAAACTACAGACCAATATCCCTTGTAAATATTGATGTAAAAATCATAACAAAATACCAGCAAACCAAATTCAGCAGCAAATTTAAAGGATTACACACTATATTCAGGTGGGATTTATTCCTGGAATGCAAGGATAGTTCAATATATAAAAGTCAATCAGTGTCATACTTCACATTGACAGAATGAAGAAAAACCCCACATGATCATCTCAATGATAAATGAAAACAACTGCATTTACGATAGCATTAAAAATGATAAAATACTTAGCAATAAACATAACTAATGAGGCACAAAACTTGTACACTGAAAATTATAAAATATTGTTGAAATAAATCAAAGAAGACAAAAATAAATGGAAAGACATCCCGTGTTCATGAACTGGAACACTTAATATTGTTAAGAATACCATTACTACTCAAAGTGATCTATAGATTCAGTATAATGCCTATCAAAATGCCATCAACATTTTTGCAGAAATAGAAAAATCCATCCTAAAATTCATAAGGAATTTCAAGAGACCTCAAATAGCCACAAATTTTTGAGAAAGAACAAAGATGGAGAACTCACATTTTCTGAGCTCAAAATTTACTACAAAGGTACAGTTATCAAAACAGTGTGTGGTACCAGCATAAAGACAGACATACGGACCAACAGAATAAAATAGAGAGCCCAGAAATAAACCCTCACACATGTGGTTAAATTATTTTCATCCCAGGTGCCCAGACCATTCAGTGGGGGAAAGGATAGTCTTTTCAACAAATGGTGCTGAGAAACTGGATATCCACATGCAAAAAAACAAAGCTGGACTCTTACCTTATACCATACATAGAAATTAACTCAAAATGGATAAAACAGCCAGGCGCACATTGGCTTGTGCCTGTAATCTTGGCACTTTGGGAGACCGAGGTGGAAGGATCGTTTGATCCCAGGAGTTTGAGGTTGCAGTGAGCTATGATGGCACCACTGTAATCCAGCCTGGGTAACAGAGCAAGACCCTGTTTCAACAACAACAACAACAACAACAACAAACAGACATGATACCTAAACATAAGAGCTAAAATATAAAATTCTTAGAAGAAAACAAAGAGGAAAATCTTCGTGACATTGGATTTGGCAATGATTTATTGAATATGACACCAAAAGCATAGGCAATAAAAGAAAAAATAGATAAATAGGACTTGATCACAATTACAAACTTTTGTTCATCAAAGGACATTATCAACAGAGTGAAAAGGCAAACCACAGAATGGGAGAAAATATTTGCAAATCATATATCTGATAAGGGATTAATATCCAGAGTATATAAAGAACTCCTGCAACTCAACAACAAAAAATCCCCAAACAACCCAATTCAAAAATAGGCAAAGGATTTGAAGACATTTTTGCCAAAGAAGATATACAGATTACCAATAAGCACATGAAAAGATGCTCAACATCACTGATCATTAGGGAAACGCAAATCAAAACCACAATGAGCAGCCAGGTATGGTGGCTTGCTTCCATAATCCCAGCACTTTAGGAGACTGAGGCAGGAAGATCGCTTGAGACCAGGAGTTTAAGTCCTCAATGAGGTATGATCATGCCATTGCACTCCAGCCTGGGCAACAGAGTGAGACCCTATCTTTAAAAAATGAAATAAGGCTGGGTGTGGAGGCTTACAACTATAATCCCAGCACTGTGAGAGGCTGAGGTGGAAACATCACTTGACCCCAGGAATTTGAGACCAGCCTGGGCAACATAGGTTTGGAGACCTCATCTCTATGGAAAAGTAAAAAAAAACTAGCCAGGTATGGTGGCTTGCACCTGTAGTCCTAGGTACTTGGGAGGCTGAGGCAGGAGGATCGCTTCAGTCCAGGAATTTGAGGCTGCAGTGAGTGATGATCGTGCCATTGCACTCCAGCCTGGGTAACAGAGTAAGGCCCTGTCCCTAAAAACAAAACAAAACAAACAAACCATAATGAGGTACCACCTCACACCATTAGGAGGGCTACTATTAATATTATAAAACAAACAAACAAATAGAAAATAGCAAGTGTTAGCCAGGAGAAATTGGAACCCATGTTCATTGCTGGTAGCAATGTAAAATAATGCAGCTGCTGTGGAAAACAGCATGGCAGTTCCTCAAAAATTTAGACATAGCATTACCATATAACATAGCAGTTCCATTTCTGAGTATCTACAGAAAAGAATTGAACGTAAGTATTTGAACAGATATTTATATACCAAAGTTCATAGCAACATTATTCACAATAACCAAAAGTTGGAAACAACCCAAATATTCATCAACAGATAAACAAAGTATGGTATATACATACAATGGAATATTATTTAGCCTTAAAAAGGAAGGAAATTCTGACTCATGTCACAACATGGATGAACCTTGAAGATGTTATGCTAAGGGAAGTAAGCCAGTCACAAAAGGACAAATATGGTATGATTCCACTTGCATGAAGTACCTAGAGTCAAATTCGTAGAAACGGAAAGTAGAATGATGTTTACCAGGGGCTGGGAGAAGGGGAAGGTGGAGGGTTATTTTTAATACATATGGAGTTTCAGCTTGGGACAATGAAAAAGTTCTGCAGATGGATGGTGGGGATAGTTGTACAACAACGTGAATGTACTTGATGCCACTGAACTGTATACTTAAAAAATGGCTCAAATGGTGAATTTTATTTTATGTATATTTTATCACAATGTAAAAGTGACTCAGCTGTCAATGTACTAAAATGGAACCATCTCTAAGCTGTATGTCATTGAAAAAAGATTGATTCAGAAGTGGGGACTCCACATAAGAAAATGTGGTTGTGTGTACATGAAGTATCTCTGAAAGGAACCGATAATAACCAAAACCTGGTTGTCTCTGAAGCAGTGTTTGGGGTGGCTGGGTGTCAAAGTGGGAAGGAGACTTACTTTTCATTTTATGCCTTTTTGCACATCTTGAATTTTGTACCATATACACTACCATCCAAATAAACTGTCGGTATTTTTAGTGCGTCCCATCCTGAGTGATCCTCTCGGGAGGCTGAACTCTCCCTCCAGTGGTGCTGCCCAGCTCACAGCATGTTTTGGAGTGCTCCTCTTTCACCTGCCTTCCAAGCCTCGGGGTGTTGATTTGCAGCCCTCCATGGTAGCAAATCCTCAGGGGTGGAACTGAATTTTGAAAACAGTCCCAGGTGGTTCGGGGCCAAGTCTGGTGGTTGTTGATTTTGACTAGAGAATAGATGGCATGATTTATTTGTGTTCTGCCTCATTTCACCAAGGAACTGAGGCTTTGGGCTGGTCCAAAGACCAATTTCCTTACGTGGTCTGGAGATCATTCACAGATAAGAGCTCCAGAAATGTTATCCCAGTAGCATCACGGAAATAGGTGTAGAGTCCCCTTCAGAAGATTGATCTGGTTCTTTGGGCTGTAAGTAATCAAAGCAATACCAAGTGCCTTAAATTTAAAAAAAAAAAACAAAAAACGGAAAGTTTGTTGGCCCAAGGCCAGGAAGGACAGTGGGGGAGCTCAACTCACAAAGTTGAGGGAAGCACTGCGGGAACCAGGGGGCTGGCCTGCTCCTCCTCTCCAGCCTCCTGTGCTTCTTGCATATTGACCTCTCTTTGTTCCTACTCCCCCAGGGGGGCAGGAAACATGGCTTCCACAGGTTCCAGTTGAAGAATCCCAGTTCCATCTATAAATTCCAGGGAAGGTCTCTGATTGGCCCTGCTCATGCCCAGGCCCATTCCTTGACCCAGTCACTGAAGTCAGGGAGATGCAGTAACAAGACTGGCTGGAATCAGGGTCTTTAGGGGTGGAGGGATGGGGAGGAGGCACAGCGTGTCATCAAAATAAGGAAATTGCAAAAGAAAGCTTGCAGGCTACTTTGAATGACAATGAGAAAGACGATGCTGCCTGAGTGTGTTAAGGATCCACATGGTCTCCAAAATCCTCCAGGAGCATACAGTCTAGTCTGGAAGATGAGACACAAAAATAACCAGAACACAACAGCTTGCAGTGACTCGAGGGCTGGATAAGAATATCTGGAACTCCCCCATCTATTTCAGAAGCTTGTCGCTTGGATTGAAAATTAGACAGTTAATGGGAAAGGGCTTTGAAAAGAGTGCAGTAACAAAGCCCCCTTTACAATTTACCTGGCACATTCACACCCATCCTGAGGCCAAAGCCACAGGCTGTGAGGTCTCACCGCCTCAGCTTCCTGAGCTATAAAATGGGAATGATGCTAGTCTCTACCTCCTAGGGTTGGAGATTTGGGGGTCATGGGTGTGAAGTGCTCAGCAGCTTGGCCCACACTAGGTGGTCAGTACATGTAAGGTACTATTGTTGCTACATACATTAGTAGGGCCTGGGCCTCTTTAAACCTTTACAGGGTAGCATGGCAAGGCTAACCATCCTCACTTTATATCTGACAAGCTGGGGCTCAGAGAGGACGTGCCTGAGCTGGGGCTCAGACAGGACACACCTACTAGTAACCCCTCCAGCTGGTGATGGCAGGTCTAGGGTAGGACCAGTGACTGGCTCCTAATCGAGCACTCTATTTTCAGGGTTTGCATTCCAAAAGGGTCAGGTCCAAGAGGGGCCTGGAGTGCCAGGTGGAGGTGTAGAGGCATGGCCAGTGACCATGGAGAATGGTGGATGTCCTTAGGGGTCAGCAAGTGCCCTGTGCTAAGGAGGGGGCTTTGGAGGTTGGGCAGGCCCTCTGTGGGGCTCCATTTTTGTGGGGGTGGGGGCTGGAGTATTATAGGGGGTGGGAAGTGATTGGGGCTGTCACCCTAGCCTTATCTGACGCTCACCCATGCCTCCTCAGGTACCCCCTGCCCCCCACAGCTCCTCTCCTGTGCCTTGTTTCCCAGCCGATGCGTTCCCCTCTATAAATACCCGCTGTGGTATTTGGGGTTGGCAGCTGTTGCTGCCAGGGAGATGGTTGGGTTGACATGCAGCTCCTGACAAAACACAAACCCCTGGCGTGTGTGGGCGTGGGTGGTGTGAGTAGGGGGATGGTGTGAGTAGGGAGGGGGCGGGGGACCCAGGGGGCAGGAGCCACACAAAGTCTGTGCGGGGGTGGGAGCGCACATAGCAATTGGAAACTGAAAGCTTATCAGACCCTTTCTGGAAATCAGCCCACTGTTTATAAACTTGAGGCCCCGCCCTCGACAGTAAGGGGGAGGAAGAGGGCCTGCACTAGTCCAGAGGGAAACTGAGGCACAGGGCTAACTCGCCCATAGACACGCATGGCAGGCAGGCTTTGGCCAGGATCCCTCCGCCTGCCAGGCGTCTCCCTGCCCTCCCTTCCTGCCTAGAGACCCCCACCCTCAAGCCTGGCTGGTCTTTGCCTGAGACCCAAACCTCTTCGACTTCAAGAGAATGTTTAGGAACAAGACGGTTTAGGGCCTTTCCTGGGAACAGGTCTTGACCCTTTAAGAAATGACCCAAAGTTTCTCCTTGACCAAAAAGGGGACCCTCAAACTAAAGGGAAGCCTCTCTTCTGCTGTCTCCCCTGACCCCACTCCCCCCAGGACGAGGAGACAACCAGGGCTGAAAGAGGCCCACCTGGGGGCTGCAGACATGCTTGCTGCCCCGCCCTGGCGAAGGATTGGCAGGCTTGCCTGTCACAGGACCCCCACTGGCCGACTCAGGGGCGCAGGCCTCTTGCGGGGAAGCTGGCCTCCCCGCCCCCACGGCCACTGGCTGCCCTTTCCTGGCAGGACAGCGGGATCCTGCAGCTGTCAGGGGAGGGGCGGCGGGGGCTGATGTCAGGAGGGATACAAATAGTGCCGACGGCTGGGGGCCCTGTCTCCCCTCGCCGCATCCACTCTCCGGCCGGCCGCCTGCCCGCCGCCTCCTCCGTGCGCCCGCCAGCCTCGCCCGCGCCGTCACCATGAGCCAGGCCTACTCGTCCAGCCAGCGCGTGTCCTCCTACCGCCGCACCTTCGGCGGGGCCCCGGGCTTCCCGCTCGGCTCCCCGCTGAGCTCGCCCGTGTTCCCGCGGGCGGGTTTCGGCTCTAAGGGCTCCTCCAGCTCGGTGACGTCCCGCGTGTACCAGGTGTCGCGCACGTCGGGCGGGGCCGGGGGCCTGGGGTCGCTGCGGGCCAGCCGGCTGGGGACCACCCGCGCGCCCTCCTCCTACGGCGCGGGCGAGCTGCTGGACTTCTCACTGGCCGACGCGGTGAACCAGGAGTTTCTGACCACGCGCACCAACGAGAAGGTGGAGCTGCAGGAGCTCAACGACCGCTTCGCCAACTACATCGAGAAGGTGCGCTTCCTGGAGCAGCAGAACGCGGCGCTCGCCGCCGAAGTGAACCGGCTCAAGGGCCGCGAGCCGACGCGAGTGGCCGAGCTCTACGAGGAGGAGCTGCGCGAGCTGCGGCGCCAGGTGGAGGTGCTCACTAACCAGCGCGCCCGCGTCGACGTCGAGCGCGACAACCTGCTCGACGACCTGCAGCGGCTCAAGGCCAAGTGAGGGCCCGGCACCCCAGACTCCCCTTTCTGCGGGCAGGGCACAGGGGGCTAGGCCTGGGGGCTGGGGTCCCGCTGTCAGCACCTGCCTTCTCCCAGGGCCCGGGACCCTCTCCTGCCCCATGCGGGGAAAGGGTCCTCCACCCCTGTGTTTCAAGGGGCCGTGACCTCCAGGTCTCTCCCCCTGCGATCCCATCTTGCACAGGAGTTTTCTTGGGGACATAGATCAGGGGATGGATATGGGAGAATTTAGGGGACCCGGTGCCCTGTGGACAGCCCCTTTAAAAAGCATTTTAAGATGCTGGGGCGATGTTTATGAGGTCAGGTAGTTGATGGGCAGAGGAAGGGCTGCAGGAGGCCCAGAGGGCAGTGTAGCCAGAGGAAGAAGGGAGGCTGATAGGAGACAGGGAAAGCAGGGCAAGGGCCCAGAGTCCAAGCAACAGCTCTCAGCTCAGCTGTGATGAGGCCCTGGGGAGGGGGGTGGAGTGGGGAGCTTGGCCCTGGGGCCTTGCCGAGACTGTGTCTTTTTACAAGGTGAATAGACAGGCTGGAGAAAAAGGGAGTAGGTGGGGGCCGCAGCTCTCAGAGAGCTTGGGAGGACCTGACTGTAGGCTTCACCAGGCTCCGGGAACGAAAAGGGCAGCAAGTATGGCATATTTGTTGGTCCCACTTCTGACAGGCCAAGTGAGCAGAGTCACCCTCCTGCCACCAAAGTCATAAATATTAATTGAGCAGCTATACTGGCCAGGCTGGAGCTGGGAACCAGAAACACAGAGGTGGATAAAATAGACACAGTTTCTAACCCCAGGGAGGTCACACAGTCTGGTGGGGACATAGACTTCAAGGGTGTGGCTCCTGGGCAGAGATTGGGCCACTTCCTGTGCCCTCCCTGGGTGGGTGGGGCCTCTCCACTCCCTTTCTCTCCTGTCTCTACCCAGCAGCCAGGCTCTCCCCCGCTGTCCTGGACCCACTCACTGGTCAGCCCCCGGCCAGTCGTTTCCACTGCCAGCTTTATCGCCCGCAACTGTCTGTCTTTCTGTCTGTCCCACCCAGGCTGCAGGAGGAGATTCAGTTGAAAGAAGAAGCAGAGAACAATTTGGCTGCCTTCCGAGCGGTGAGTGCCCTTCTTTTCCCCTTGCATGGCCTCTGGCCTTGCTCTGCCCCACCTGGGTGGTGGTGACGGTGTCCTTCTTGCTTGGCCTTTCCCAGGATGTGGATGCAGCTACTCTAGCTCGCATTGACCTGGAGCGCAGAATTGAATCTCTTAACGAGGAGATCGCGTTCCTTAAGAAAGTGCATGAAGAGGTATGCCTTGGCCCCTCTTCCTGGGGTCACTGGGCCATGGGGAAAGCAGCCGGAAAGTGGGGCTGGGGTGAGGCTCTGGCTGGGAATAGGGGTGTGAGGGTGCTGTGTGGGCCCTGAGAGGGGACTGAAGCCCAGTCATGCCCTATAGGAGATCCGTGAGTTGCAGGCTCAGCTTCAGGAACAGCAGGTCCAGGTGGAGATGGACATGTCTAAGCCAGACCTCACTGCCGCCCTCAGGGACATCCGGGCTCAGTATGAGACCATTGCGGCTAAGAACATTTCTGAAGCTGAGGAGTGGTACAAGTCGAAGGTGGGTGGCCTCGCCCGGGGACTGGCTTCTCCGTCCCCCTGAATGTGCTGCCTGTGGTACCATCCGTGGGAGGACAGCCCAGAGGCTTCATGCTCCCTTGCTCATCCCTACCCATGCCCTGCATCCTCTTCATTTTTGGGCCCCTTTCTCTGCCCTTAGGTGTCAGACCTGACCCAGGCAGCCAACAAGAACAATGATGCCCTGCGCCAGGCCAAGCAGGAGATGATGGAATACCGACACCAGATCCAGTCCTACACCTGCGAGATTGATGCCCTCAAGGGCACTGTGAGTCCCTGCCCACCTGGCCAGGCCCTGCCCCTTCCTGTCTGCAGTTCACACCCTCACTTTGTGACCTTGGGCCCATTATAGATCCTCTCTGGGCCTTCATCTACTTAAATCTACAATAGGGATAAAACCAGACAAGTGGATTCCAGTTGGATGCTAAGGAATCAGGGGTTCCTGGGGCATCTGCCTGTGTGGGGACTATGAGGCTGAATGCAAATGTTCTTTTTATCTATTTTATTCTGAGTGTTCACATATAGACTTAATTTGAGTTCAGGGTTCAACATGGCCTGGACCTGACCATCTGGAGTTGCCTGCCAGCCCCAAAGCTTTCTTTGGGCTGCTAGTGTCCTCTTCCCTTCCTTGACCTGGGTTCCCCCTCTCCTGCAGAATGATTCCCTGATGAGGCAGATGCGGGAACTGGAGGACCGATTTGCCAGTGAGGCCAGTGGCTACCAGGACAACATTGCGCGCCTGGAGGAGGAAATCCGGCACCTCAAGGATGAGATGGCCCGCCACCTGCGCGAGTACCAGGACCTGCTCAATGTGAAGATGGCCCTGGATGTGGAGATCGCCACCTACCGGAAGCTGCTGGAGGGAGAGGAGAGCCGGTGAGGGGCCAGGCAGGAGCCGAGTGGGAGGTGCGGGGTGCTGGGTGGCCCATTTCTGTCCCCAGGAGGCTCGAGATTACCGATTACCTCAACAAGACCTGGAAAGAATTTTTTTTTTTGAGACAGCGTTTCGCTTTTGTTGCCCAGTCTGGAGTGCAATGGCACCATCTTGGCTCACTGCAACCTTCGCCTCCTAGGTTCAAGCGATTCTCCTGCCTCAGCCTCCTGAGTAGCTGGGATTACAGGTGCCTACCACCACGCGTGGCTAATTTTTGTATTTTTAGTAGAGACGGGGTTTCACCATGTTGGCCAGCTGGTCTCGAACTCCTGACCTCAGGTGATCTGCCTGCCTCAGCCTCCCAAAGTACTGGGATTACAGGCGTGAGCCACTGCGCCCGGCGTGGAAACAATTTTATACAAGAGGCCACTGCTCTATTAATTGCAGAGAATTAACCAAGGCCACCTGGGTAAAAAGCAATTTAATTAACAGCATTTATAAAAAGAGAAATATAAGTATTCCTTTATCCACCTTCAGAATTAAGAACCAGCAGCAAAAAAACCATATTCAACAACCAATAATAAAATATTACTGCCAGTTAAGGGAGAGATGAAAGCAGAATGGGAAGTGATGAGGAGGGAAATGGAGGGAGCAGATAGAGACAAATAGAGAGAGGGAGGGGGAGAAGCCTTGCACAGGGATAGGCTAAGAGAAGGTAAAGAGATGCATACAGAAGGCATGAGTTTGCACACACATGCACACACATCAGCATATGCACATGCTCGGAGGAAAAGACACAGCCGTCATGCTCAGAGCAACCCACCTCTAGACACAGAAAACAACATACAACTGGAAAGGGACACCAGGGAACCTTGTGGGATAATAGAAATGTTCTATATCTTTTTTTTTTTTTTTTTTTTTTTGAGACAGAGTCTTGCTCTGTCGCCCAGGCTGGAGTGCAGTGGCGTGATCTCAGCTCACTGCAACCTCTGCCTCCCAGGCTCAAGCGGTTCTCCTGTCTCAGCCTCCCTGGTAGCTGGGATTACAGGCATGTGCCAGCACACTCAGCTGATTTTTTGTATTTTTAGTAGAGATGAGGTTTCACCATGTTGGTCAGGCTGGCCTCTAACTCCTGACCTCAAGTAATTCGCCTGCCTCGACCTCCCAAAGTGCTGGGATTATAGGCATGAGCCACTGCGCCTGGCCTAGAAATGTTCTATATCTTGATTTGGACTGGTAGTTACACAGACGTGGACATTGATCAAAACTCATTGAATTGTACATTAAAGATCTGTGCATTTCACTGTATGTAAATTTAACCTCAATTTAAAACAGATCAGTTACTCCAAAAACTGGTACCCCTTGATACTCATAAAAATAATATCTGAAATTTTTAAAAAGCAGCAGACATGTTTAGATATAGGTACACACATAAAAAGAAACTTCAGATTTTGTAAAATGACGTCTACATATGATGTCTTTGAAGGTAGCTAAAGGCATGTTCCATTTTCCCAGCATTAGGCCTAAATAGTAAGCTCTCAGAACTGGCCTGGGCATGAGCAAATGGATATCACCCACAGCTGCTACTGGTACGAACTTGAGTTACAGGAGCAAGAAGGAAATCCTGGTGCTCTGGAGGGCGCTGTGGGGTTGCACATCCTAGTGTCATGCCAGCAGTTCACAGTTGAAATGAATGATCCTTCCAGAAGAGACTATTCCTGGGACAGCTCTAGCTGGCCTTCGACCCCATTCCTTGAGCAGTATGGGTGGTGGGAGTGCTGGGGTCCGTGGGACTGGGACAGCTGAGGATCGTGTTTAGAAAGGACCAGGGTGAGCCTTGATGGGCAGTCTCAGGGAAAGATGGGAGGGTTCTTTTTTTTTTTTTTTGATACAGGGTCTTGCTCTGTCCCCCAGGCTGGAGTGCAGTGGCGCGATCTCGGCTCACTGCAAGCTCCACCTCCCGGGTTCACACCATTCTCCTGCCTCACCCTCCTGAGTATCTGGAACTACAAGGCGCCCGCCACCATGCCCAGCTAATTTTTTGTATTTTTAGTAGAGACGGGGTTTCATTGTGTTAGCCAGGATGGTCTCGATCTCCTGACCTGGTGATCCGCCCGCCTCAGCCTCTCAAAGTGCTGGGATTACAGCCGGGCCCAGCCGATGGGAGGGTTCTTAACTCTTAGGAGGTTTTGTCTCTTCCCTTTTAGGATCAATCTCCCCATCCAGACCTACTCTGCCCTCAACTTCCGAGGTGAGTGTCTGCTGACAGGTGGAGGCTGGAGTTGCAGGGGCCAGGAGTCCAGCATGGGCACTGCCCAAGGCCAGCCAGGAGGGAGGATGGAACCCTGGGGCTAGGGACAGACCTGGACTCTGGGGGAGAAAAAGGGGGCCACTGCGGGTAGGTGGGGGAGTTTAGGTAGAGGTGGATGAGGCACCTTATGACAGAGACAGCTTTTTATGTGATTATATTGTATTGCATTTACCATGTCCCCTGCACCTTCTTGGAGTATTGGGCATCAGAAAGCAGCCTCTGTTCGGAATCCCAGACTCTGAAAGTAGCAGGAGTGTCCTTGGGGACCTGGCTTCAGGAACATCTCATACCACCTGCCTTCTAAGGCACCCACGGCCCATTGTCTGCTTGGCACATTGCCAAGCCCACCTTGGCTGCTTGTTGAACACCTCCAGTTTGCTGGAGCAAGATGTTGGATGCACGTTTGAAAAAAAAAGCCAAATCTTACCAAAGCCAAACAATGAAAAGAATGAACTCTTAGGGCACTCTGCCATTCTGCCATTAGTAATACGCAGATCGGGTGGCTTTCCAACCCCAGAGAGCAGAGAAACACATGATAATGATGCATTAGGAAAGCAAGTCGGAGTCCTTGGCAGCTTCTGCTTTCCTAGAGCAAACCTTTTCTATCTTCGATGTGCATTTCCATCAGGAAAAAATATACGCTGTGCTCCGCCGAGTCACAACGTTCATCACAGGCTAGTTGCTAGCTAAGGAAATTCGTGAACACCAAACTCATAATACTAAGGACCTCCATTTGACCTTTCCTACACAACTCAGAAGCTCTCTTTTCGGTTAGTTGTTTATACGGACAAGTATGAGTCTTGCATTTAAAACTTCATAGTACAAAAAAACCCCAACTACATTGCACAGTGCTTTTCCAAATCAATAGCTTTGTGGCCGTGATAGGGCAAGTATGGTTGGTACCACTTCACTCTGTGTCCTCAGTGAGGAAACTGAGGCACACAGAATGGCAAGTGACTGAGCATCAGCACAATGAGTCAGTGCCTTATTCCTGCTCTGTCTCACTTTAAGACATCAAGTTGCTCATCTGAACTTTTTTTTTCTTTTGAAACGGAGTCTCACTCTGTCGCCCAGGCTGGAGAGCAGTGGCGCAATCTTGGCTCACCGCAACCTCTGCCTCCCAGGTTCAAGCGATTCTCCTGCCTCAGCCTCCTGAGTAGCTGGGATTACAGGCGCGTGCCACCACGCCCGGCTAATTTTTGTATTTTTAGTAGAGACAGGGTTTCACCATGTTGGTCAGGGTGGTCTCAAACTCCTGACCTCATGATCCACCTGCCTTGGTCTCCCAAACTACTGGGATTACAGATGTGAGCCACCGCACCTGGCCCTGAAATCTTAAAGGGAGATGGGTACTGTAAGGTCCTCTAAAGAGTGTCTTGAGACTGGGCTTTGGGGTTCTATCTTGAAGAAGGGGAGTCCCAGGAGACAAATGTGTGCAGGGCTCTCCTGGGGCCTGGGGGTGGAGAGGAGCTAGGAGGGAAGGGGAACGTCAGTGCTGTGCAGCCTGGGCCTCAGGGGTCCCCTACCCTCCTGCACCATCCTGCACGTGGAGCAAATCTGTTGGCTCCTGAGACCGTCTAAACTATGGGACAGGCCCTAGGGACTGCAGAACCACCTGCTGGGTGCTGGGCTGAAGGAAAGGTATTAAAGTCTTGAAGAAATAACAAGCCTGTCTTGAGGGGGGTTGGGGTCTGCTAGGGCTCTGCCCAATGTGGCCCCAGATGGACTCCCAGCCCCTGGTACAGCCCAGCCTGGACTTGGTCAGGCTGAGTGTGCGATGGACCCTATTACAGAAACCAGCCCTGAGCAAAGAGGTTCTGAGGTCCATACCAAGAAGACGGTGATGATCAAGACCATCGAGACACGGGATGGGGAGGTGAGTGGTCTGTCTGGGTTCCTTACCCTTGGTGGGGGCTATGGATGTGTCTGGGGGGACTGTCTTCCACCCAGCTGTGCTGGTCTAGGTCCCTGGCTAGTGGGGCAAGAGAGATCCTGCAGCCCTGGGGTGGGGATGGCTCAGGGCTGAGGCTCCGTTCTCTGGCTAGCACATGGTTGGACTGGGCTTCTCTTCCTCTCTAGGTCGTCAGTGAGGCCACACAGCAGCAGCATGAAGTTCTCTAAAGACAGAGACCCTCTGCCACCAGAGACCGTCCTCACCCCTGTCCTCACTGCTCCCTGAAGCCAGCCTTCTTCCATCCCAGGACACCACACCCAGCCTCAGTCCTCCCCTCACAGCCTCTGACCCCTCCTCACTGGCCATCCCTCGTGGTCCCCAACAGCGACGTAGCCCATCCCTGCCTGGTCACAGGGCATGCCCCAGCCGCCTCTGCGGACCCCAGCCGTGAGCCTTGGCTGTTGGCAGTGAGTGAGCCTGGCTCTTGTGCTGGATGGAGCCCAGGCCGGAGCAGTGGCCCTGTCCTTCCCACCTCTGTGACCTCAGGCACTAGCCTTTGGCTCTGGAGACAGCCCCAGAGCAGGGTGTTGGGATACTGCAGGGCCAGGACTGAGCCCCGCAGACCTCCCCAGCCCCCAGCCCAGGAGAGAGAAAGCCAGGCAGGTAGCCAGGGGGACTAGCCCCTGTGGAGACTGGCGGGCTTGAAATTGTCCCTGTGGTCTCTTACTTTCCTTTCCCCAGCCCAGGGTGGACTTAGAAAGCAGGGGCTACAAGAGGGAATCCCCGAAGGTGCTGGAGGTGGGAGCAGGAGATTGAGAAAGAGAGAAAGTGGGTGAGATGCTGGAGAAGAGAGGAGAGGAGAGAGGCAGAGAGCGGTCTCAGGCTGGTGGGAGGGGCGCCCACCTCCCCACGCCCTCCCCTCCCCCGCTGCAGGGGCTCTAGAGAGAAACAATAAAGAGATTCGCACACAAGCCGAGCTGGCCCCTGTTGTCTTGACTGCCAGGTCTCCTGTGGGGCCCCTGGGGCCCTGTGATACCACCTGTCACCCTGAGATGGACTATATTGACCTCCCACCCAGCCAGACCTTCCCCAGGGCCTCGCACCTGCTTCTGTTCCCAGAGCCACCTGGCCTTGCTGTCTGTATGCAGTGTATGGGGCAGGGAGGGCTGGACAGGGCTTTTGTTGGGGAACCACAAATACCTCTCGTTAGGCCCCAGTTCCAGGACTGCACCCCTTATGCTCTCTACTGCACCTTCCGGTCAGCCAGGCTAGGGGACACCACCTGCTATTCCTTTTGAAGGATGTAGCTGCTCCCCACTGACTGGCTCTGAAGTAGGGCTCCCCCAGTCCCTTCTCCAAAGATGCCAACAGCCCCTTTTTTTTCTCTCTCTCTTTTTTTCTTTTTGAGACGGGGTCTTGCTGTGTCACCCAGGCTGGAGTGCAGCAGTACGATCACAGCTCACTGCAGCCTGGACTTCCTGAGCTCAAGCGATCCTCCCACGTCAGCATCCCAAGTAGCTGGGACCACAGGTTCACACCACCATGCCTGGCTAGCTTTTTATTTTTTGTAGAGAAAAGGTCTTTCTATGTTGCTGAGGCTGGTCTTGAATTTCTGGGCTCAATTGCTCCTCCTGCCACCTCAGCCTCCCAAAGTGTTGGGATTACAGATGTGAGCCAATGGCCTCTTTCTATTAACTCTTTCCAATACCATTTTTATACACAGGAGCCAATTCAGGAAAAATAATGTTTGGAAAAATGGAAAGATCTATTCTGTGCTTCGATAAGAAGGTTCAATACTCTGAAGAAGTCAGTTCATTCTCCATTCATCTATAATTTCAATGCCATGCAATCTCAATTGAAATACCAAATAAAAATTTTAAGAGAATTGGAGAAGATGGGAGGGGAGTGTAAGACATATGAAAAAAATTAGGAGGCTGGGCACAGTGGCTCCACCTGTAATCCCAGCATTTTGGAAGGGCGAGGCAGGAGGATCTCTTGAGCCCAGGAGTTGGAGACCAGCTTGGGCAATGTAACAAGACCCTGACTCTACAAAAAATAAAAAATTAGCCTGGGATGGTGGTATGAGCCTGTAGTTCCAGCTACTTGGGAGGCTGTGGTGGGAGGATAGCTTGAGCCCAGGAGGTCGAGGATTCAGTGAGCTGTGATTGTGCCACTGACTCTAGTCTGAGTGACAGTGTGAGACTTTGTCTCAAAAAAAGAAAAAGGAAAAAAATTAGGAAATCATAGAATAAGACATCAAAATATATTAGAAGGATATGATAACAGATTTGTTAATGAAGAGGAAATATACAAATATTAATGAACAAAATAGTGTGTTTAGAACAAGACTCACATACATGAGACATACATATGTTAAAGGAGGCATTTGGAATTTGTGGGGAAACCTTAATGATTCAGTATAAGGTTTGGAGCACTTGGATAGCTAAGAGGTGGGGTAGGGGGCAGAGTGAAGGCTGTCTCTCTTTTACTCCTTCTAAAAAATATATTCTAGTGGATCAAAGATGTAGGAAACGATGGATCCATGTAGGCCTCAGCCTTCAAGTTTCTCCTCCGAGATTTCAGGGATTATCCTTTAAAGGAGGCAGGAAGCCGGTAGAGATCACCAAGATAATAAGCTCAGACAGTTTGTATGTTAAATAAACCTCAGGAGGTTTTAGTCTTAAGGTCCTTAATCTGACCTTCCAAACTGACTTTTCCAGCAACTTCCAAAAGCCTCTCTGGTGTCTCTTTCTTCCCTCCTTTAATGGGGCCCTGGCTCGCAAGTCACTCCTCTCTCTACGAAGGCCCCTTCTCTGTTTTATTCTTCAGCTTTGCCCAGGGAGGACCTGGGGTGTAGCCCCGTGTCCCTCCCTCTGCCACTGGTGACTCATGGTCATTTCCTTCCCCTCAGTCCTCAAATAGGGTGAACCCTACAGTCCCCAGAACTACCCCAATCAACCTGTAGAGAAACTCCACAATGACCCTCACAGGAAATGAAATTGAAAGTCTCATTTCCAATGTCTTTGTACTGGGATGGAGGAGGAGGGATGGGTAAGGGGCTTCTTATTCTTGAGTCTGTTGGGGGCCCTGGAGTCTGAGCCAGCTTCTCTGTGTTGGAAACACCTGGACAGGGCTGGGCTCAGGTGGATTAGAGGGGGTGTGTATATCTGTGAGTAGTTTCTGGAATCCTTCTTTCCCCTGAATGAGTTATGTGCACTTTATCTGTCCCACAAAGGATAAAGGGACACATGGGTTAGGGGAGGTTTTGGAGGCAGTTCCCCTCCCACCCCCGACCTCACCAAATGCTTAGGTACAGACTAGTTACTAAGGTGGAAGGAATGTAGGAATCTCAGGCTCTCAGAGTTAGACCTCAGAAGGCTCCCAGGCAATGATCCTTGCGGTGCAGAAACCCCCTTCTCAGCCCTGCCCCACATCCTTCATGAGCATTCCTCAAACTCTGCCTGAATGTCTCCAGAGCCCGAGAACTCACCGCTTCTTTGGTGGCCCCTTCCAGCTGGGGACAGTTCTGAAATAAAGCTCTTCCTTCTCAGCACACCTGTCTCCTGTGATTGCTACCCACTTGTCCCCAGAGAAGAAAGAAGGCCTAGAGCCACCCTCTATCCCCCAGGTGGGGAAGGATTCTTGAGCACAGCCTGCCTGGAACTAGAAATTCTGTTTCTAACTTTGCCTTTCTTCATAAGAGCTGAGCAGTGACCAAGGGAACCCAGGGAATGGGCAAATACAAACCAAAACAGATTTGGGTTTCCACCAGGTGTAGTGGCTCACATATATAATCCCAGCACTTTGGGAGGCCAAGGTGGGAGGATCACTTGAGCCCAGGAGTTTGAGACCAGCCTGGGAAACTGCAAGACCTGGTCTCTACAAAACAAAAACAAAAACCCAACAACAGGGGTGGGGCACGGTGGCTCAAGCCTGTAATCCCAGCACTTTGGGAGGCTGAAGCGTGTGGATCACGAGGTCAGGAGTTCAAGACCAGCCTGGCTAACACAGTGAAACCCCGTCTCTACTAAAAATACAAAAAAAAAAAAAAAAAAAAAAATTAGCTGGGCGTGGGGTGGGCACCTGTAGTCCCAGCTACTTGGGAGGCTAAGGCAGGAGAACAGCGTGAACCGGGGAGACGGAGCTTGCAGTGAGCCGAGATTGTGCCACTGCACTCCAGCCTGGGCGACAGAGGGAGGCTCTGTCTCAAAAACAACAACAACAACAACAACAAAAACAACAACAACAACAACAAAAAACCCCAACAACAACAAAGCAAGCAGGGCTTGCTGGTGTGCACCTGCAGTCCCAGCTACTTGAGAGGCTGAGGAGCAGGATCATTAGAGCCCAGGAGTTTGAGGTTGTGGTGAGGTATGATTGTGCCACTGCACTCCAGCCTGCATGACAAAGTGAGGCCTTGTCTCTTAAAAAAAAAAAAAAAAAAAAAGATTTGGGTCCTGTGTGTCCATACACAGACAACCAGCTCTTCAGTGTGCCCCTCCCCAACACATACCCACACATACCCCATCACCTCCACGGCAAAGCCTCTTCCTGCTCCTTAGGCTCTGGGGTCTTACCCTTCAAGACTCTGAACATCAAGAAGTAACAGGGCTCATAGAATGCTGATTGGCTTCCCACCGGACCCAGGGGATCAGGCCCAGACCAGCTCTGACCCCAGCAGACAGGGTGGAACGGAAGGGATCATGGAGGCAGATACCATATGCCAGGACTGATGGATCAGCAGACACTTTCCTGCCTGTCTGTCCACTCCAGGTACATTTTCACCCCCTGTCCCTTGAGGTCCCTGTCCTATTCTACTCATTCACCCCCTCCCTCCTTCCTCTCACCACAAGCTCGCCCAAGGCACATCTGCAAATGCTTCAATAACCTTCGATTTAACACCTAAAACGTCAGCTACCTAAGGGTAGACCTTTAATCCATTTTATTCACTATTGTATCCCAAGTGCCCAGAAGAATGCCCAGAAGAATAGTAGGTACTCATTAAATATTTAAATACTTAATGAATGAATACCTACTGCACACTTTTACTTACTTTTCTCTAAATTAAATATTCACCAGGAAGGGCTGATGGCCCCCACTTTATTCATTGATTCCATGAACATTTACTGAGATTTTTCCCATGTGCCAGGCATGTGGTACATCATTATGGCTTAAGAAGTGCCCAGTGGCACCTCCAGAGAGGTAGGGTGACCTGCCAAGGTCACACAGCAGTCTGTAGCAAAGGAGGACTGGGCTCCAGGCTCCTTGGCCTCTGGAGCTCAGATCTCTTTCCATGACACCAGAGGCTTGTGATCGCAAGGCAGGGCAGACTGGCAGCACACACACCCAGCCAGGCGCCAGGCTGCAGGGCACTGTGGGGCCCACACTGAGGGACAGACGAGTGACTTGCAGCCAGCTGTCCCAAGTGCCTGGCCTGGCCAGAGCCTGACGGCTTCCAGCTGTCACAGCTAGTGTGGGCTCCTCCCAGAAGAGGGCACCAGTGACTTGCATGGACCTGTGCCCTCCCTACCCAAGCCCACAGAACTCCTGCATACAAATCAACGAATGCCCCCATTATGGATCTAGGAAGGCAGAAGACAAGTCATGTTCCAGGCTCTGTGCCAGGCCCTTTTAAATAGTTAATATTCATTTGAATATTTAATATAATAATTTAATGTCATCACTACAACGTAAGTCAGATCATGTAATTCTTCTGCTCAAAACCCTAAGATGACTTCTCATTTCACCAGAAGCAAAAGCGCCGTGGCCTGCAAAATTCTAGGCCATCTGGCTCCTGCTGCCTGTCTGACCCATTTCCCTCCACTCTCCCCTTGCTCCCTCCATCCTCTCTGACCTTCGTCTTGGAGCCCACCAGGCATATCCCCACCTCTACCAGAAGCAGCCCTCCCCAGATATTTGCATCATTTGCTTTCTTACTCAAGATTGGCTCAAATGTTCCCAGTGGGGCCAACTCCAGCCACACCCTATTTGAAAGTGCAATCTCCCACTACACTCACATTTGCCTTAAGCTTTGTCCACAGTGCTTACCTCCTTGTAACAATCTTTACAGGTTCTTTCTTTTCTTTCCTTCCTTCTTTCTTTCTTTCCTTCCTTTCTTCCTTCCTTCCTTCCTTCCTTCCTTCCTTCCTCTTTCTTATCTTTCTTTCTTATTGAGATGGAGTCTCACTCTGTCGCCCAGATTGGAGTGCAGTGGTGCCATCTCGGCTCACTGCAACCTCTGCCACCGGGGTTCAAGCAATTCTCCTACTTCAGCCTCCCAAGTAGCTGAGATTACAGGCACGCACCACCAGGCCTGGCTAATTCTTGTATTTTTAGTAGAGATGAGGTTTCACCATGTTGGCTAGGCTGGTCTTAAACTCCTGACCTCAGGTGATCCACCTGCCTCAGCCTCCCAAAGTGCTGGGATTACAGGTGTGAGCCACCGTGCCCAGCCTATTTCTTTGTATTTGTTGTTCATCTCTCTTCTCAGGTAAAAGCAGCACGGGAGTAGAAATCTTTGTCTGTTCACTGCTATATCCCTAGTCCCTAGCACAGTGCCAGTACATAGTAGAAACTCAAAAATATTTGTGGATGAATAAATAAAAAAATTATGGAGGAATAAATAATTAAAACCCTGAGTGGTGCTATCTCTGTTCTATAGATGAGGAAACCGAGGCTGAGAGATGCTAGGTAACTTGCTTGAGATCACATGGTTCATTGATTCAACCAACTAACTAAACAGCCAACATTTACAGTCTACCCACTGCATTCCACACACGTTTAGAGGCACAGTGTTGGGTGGCTTTGGGTTATTTGTTTTTCAAAATAGTCTCTATTCCTTTTTTCTTGATGTACCATCTGTTTGCAATGACTTCCCCCATATTGTCACCTTCTAGAATTCAATTTACACTTTAGAATTCGATTCATCATCAGTGGTTGCCAGGGGTTGGTGGAGGGGGTCTATGGTAGAGTCTATGACTCCAAAGGGGATACACAAGCTAGTATTTGGGGTGATGGAATTGTTCGGTATGGTCCTGGAGTGGCAGACACATGATTCTATGCATTTGTCAAAACCCAGAGAACTGCACCTCATAAAAAAATAAACTTTAGGCCAGGCACGGTGGCTCACACCTGTAATCCCAGTACTTTGAGAGGCTGAGGCAGGCAGATCACCTGAGGTCGGGAGTTCCAGACCAGCCCGACCAAAATGGAGAAACCCCGTCTCTACTAAAAATACAGAATTAGCCGGATGTGGTGGCGCATGCCTGTAATCCCAGCTACTCGGGAGGCTGAGGCAGGAGAATTGCTCGAACCCGGGAGGTGGAGGTTGCGGTGAGCCGAGATCGCACCATTGCACTCCAGCCTGGGCAACAAGAGCGAAACTCCGTCTCAAAAAAAAAAAAAAGCTTTAATGTATGCAAACTATAAAAAAAAATTCCTCAAAGTTCTTAACCTCTATGGATGTAATTCAGTGTTTAAATGGTTCCTCCTATACCTTTTACACACTCTCTCTCGCTCTCTCTCTCCTTCTCTTTGACTTCAGTATCCCAGAATGAGGATGGGGAAGAGGAGGCAAGGGGAAGAGTAACGTTCTCTGCCTCTGAATACTCATGGCTCCTCTCAGCCCTTCCTGGACTTCATCCCTCGGGGCTCGAGGTCAGGCCTGGGTCTCCTACTTGGACTTCTTAAAAAATTTTTTACTTTATGATAACTAGATTCACAGGCAATTATAAGAAATAATACAGAGAGATCCTGAATTACCTTCACTTGGTTTCCTCCTAGGGTAACATCTTGTATGACTATAGCATAGCATCACAACCAGGAAAGGGGTGTTGGTATAATCCACCTACCTTCTGCAAGTTTTACCGGTGTTACATGTACTGTTAGTGTTGCGTACAAGTGCAAATGCACATTTAGTTTTATGCAACTTTATCACTTGTGTAGATCCACACGACCACCACCACTACCACTGTCAAGATACAGAACTGTTCTGTTTTTGCTTTTTTTTTTTTTTTTTTGAGACAGAGTCTCACTCTGTTGCCCAGGCTGCCAGGCTGCAGTGCAGTGATGCCATCTAGGTTCACTGCAACCTCCACCTCCCAGGTTCAAGCGATTTTCCTGCCTCAGCCTCCTGAGTAGCTGGGACTACAGGCATGAGCCACTACACCTGGCTAATTTTTTGTATTTTTAGTAGAGACAGGTTTCACCATGTTGGCCAGGCCGGTCTTGAACTCCTGAGTTCAAGTGATCCACCCACCCCCGCCTCCCAAAGTGCTGGAATTACAGGCGTGAGCCACCACGCCCAGCCAAGATACAGAACTGTTCTATCACAAAGGTCTCATCTGGACTCTTGATGTTGCTCAACGCGTAACACTTAGACACATCAGAATCAGTTGAGTCATTTGTTAAATGTGCAGATTCCTCCCAGCTCAGCTACTGAACCAGTGTGGGGCAAGGAGGCTGGGAATCTGGCCTTTGCTTGAATTGGCCCTCATTTCTATCCATCCTCCACTTTCTGGCCGCCATGAGGAGCCTCCTAAGACACAGCTCCCACCTTGTTTTTTCTGCCGCTTAAAGCTGTGTAGTGGCGCCCCCTGCTTTCAGGGTAGAGAAACCAAAGCCTTAGCAAACAAAGCCTTCTCCAGGCCCCACCTCCCTTCTTCCACTCACCCCACCCACTACGGTTCAATCCCTCCAAACCTCTCTAATTCCCAGAACACCTTTGTTTTCATCAGGCTCATTTTGTTCATGACGTTCCCTCTGCCTGGAATGTCCTGCCCACTCTTTTCTGCCTATTGCAACCCTATTCCACCACCCATTCTTACAGATGAGGACTTGGAGGTTGAGAGAGGTTTTGTGTCACCCAGCAAGTAAGGGCAGGACGCACTGGAGGCCCCAATCCACCTGACTCCCAGGCTCCTGGTCTTACTGTTCGCCAGCTGTAATGGAGGCGCTGGGGGAGGCCATGGTCCCTCTTTGGAGCTGTCTGCTCACCTCCACTTGGGCCTGCCTCCCTATCCACCTCTCAGGCATCTCACCAGGACCGTTCCTCTTCCTCCCCTCCCAGCCGAGCCCGGCAGGGATGAGGGGTCTGAGAGGAGGGAGGAAGGGAAATGGGATTGAGCCCAGGGGTAACCTGACTCCCTGCAGTGGGTCGTGTGGGGGCCAGGCACACTACGGAGGAGAGAGCCTGGAACAAATACCGAGGGACTCCCTTAAGCCGGGCCGGCGATGGGGGCTCCTGGAGGGAGAGAAGGAGCCGAGTGGAGTCAAGTCCCTCCTCTGCTGCCCCCTCCCTCCACGGCTCCCTCGCAACCCGAGCCGGGGGGCCTAAAAATAGCCCCCAGGCGCAATCGCCGGCCGCCTCGGTGACCTTCTGGGTAGCACAGGCCGAAGGCGGGCGGGCAGCAGGAAGGCAGGCCGCCGGCCCCCCAGACTTGTCTCCTAGGGCACCGTCCCGCGGGTGCCCCAGTGGCCGCCCAATTCCGGCGTCCCCCCAGCCCAGCTCTCAGTGGCCATGCAGAAAGCCCGGGGCACGCGAGGCGAGGACGCGGGCATGAGGGCACCCCCCAGCCCCGGGGTGCCCCCGAAGAGGGCCAAGGTGGGGGCCGGCGGCGGGGCTCCTGTGGCCGTGGCCGGGGCACCGGTCTTCCTGCGGCCCCTGAAGAACGCGGCGGTGTGCGCGGGCAGCGACGTGCGGCTGCGGGTGGTGGTGAGCGGGACGCCCCAGCCCAGCCTCCGCTGGTTCCGGGATGGGCAGCTCCTGCCGGCGCCGGCCCCCGAGCCCAGCTGCCTGTGGCTGCGGCGCTGCGGGGCGCAGGACGCCGGCGTGTACAGCTGCATGGCCCAGAACGAGCGGGGCCGGGCCTCCTGCGAGGCGGTGCTCACAGTGCTGGAGGTCGGAGGTAAAGGGCAGGTGGGGGCCGCGCCCGGCAGGGGCAGGGTGCTCAGAGGTAGAGAAGGGCTGCCCAGGCCACGTGGGTAAAGTACTGGATATTGGTTCCTCCGCCTTCTTCCCAGGTGCCCTGGCTTCTCGGCTGCCCGGCCCCAGAAGTGAGATGAAGAGCCAAGTGCAGGGAATGGGGTGTCAAGGAAGAGAGGCTCCCCACAGGAAGGTCAGAGGTCAAGGGGCAGCAAGCAGTTGATAAGCCAAGCCTGAGACCCACTCCCGCCTCTCAGGGAATTCTGGGGTGGAAGTTCTTATCCTCCTGTAGAGAAAAGCCTCCTGGGGGAAAGGGTGTCCTTCAGTTCCATAATTTAAACGTGAGATTGACACTCCGAACAGCCCCTTAACAGGGGAGTGCATGTCCCAAGGAGGGGGCCAGCTCCTCTGGTCCAGGCTGCACTGTTGAAAGGATGGCTCAGAGCTCCCTGCAGGCCATTGCTGTGGCAGGGTTGATGTGGTCAGCTCTAGGCAGGGTGTGGAAGAGGCCTATGGGTGGCCACGTGTGAACAGGGTCCAGGGTAGGAGGAGGTGGAGCCAGGGCCAGGGCCCCATGGGCATGAAAGGAGGTGAGTGCTTGAGAATCCACATGCAGGTGTGTGCCTGCATGGGTGCTGTGGAGGGCCCTGGATTCTGTGTGGTGGTACAAACAGGTGAGGTATGGGCACATGGAGCTGGAATGGGAAGCTCGTGGACCATGTCTACCTGAGCTTCCAGAGTGGATGTTTCCAGAGCATGGAAGGGGGATGCTATGGACCATTGCTTGTCCCCCGCCCATAGATTTCCAGGTGCAGTGTGAAGAAAAGGCTGAGGGTCTGAGGCAGAAGGGGAGGGCAGGAGGCTGGGCCCAGTGCTCATGGTCCAGCTGGGGCTACCATGGAGGCCAGGCCAGGGCTGTTAGCCTTGGGTCCATTTGGGGGCTTCCTTTTTGATTTCCTCAGCCCTTGAGTAAGCCAAGTGGTTCTTCTCTAGCCAAAGGCAGAGCCTTGGGCAGGCTGAGCCTTGAGAAACAGAATTCTGAGGAAGTAGGCTACAGCTGGGAGAGATGGCAAGGAGCTGGGGGTTCACTCCCCTGGGCGTTTTTAAGAGGGACATGTCACTCCCCTGGGTGCTGTTGTGCAGGGGTAAATCCTTGGAGGCTGGGGAGGAGGCACAGGGAGGAAAGCCCTTAGCAGTGGGTGGTCAAGAAGGCTCTAGGACACAGCCGAGTCAGGAGAGGGAGCTGGGCTGGCTCCCTCCATCGGCATCTCCTCTCCCCCAGCCCTGCTCTGCCCACCTTCCTGGAGTCTCTGTGGCCAGGCCTGGGCCAGAGACAGCCAAGGCTGGCATCTCCTGGTTGGCCTAGCACCTGGACAGGTACAGGCTTCCCGAGCCTGGGGTCAGGGGATGGGGTGCATTCTAGCAGACTTCGGAGCTGGGGAAGGTGTGGACTCCTTGGGGATCTCAGCTCTGGTCCCCCCAGGGGCAAAGAGGGCTGAAAACAGAACATAGATCAAAGGGTAAGATAGATGAATTGATGAGAATATGACTGGGGGAGAGATTAGGGAAGGGAACAAAAGAGCTGACAAGGAGAGTAATGGTCATAATATAAGTTAAGTTTGGAAAGGACCACATAGAACTGCAGCTGCAAACACATCCTTTCACAGGCAAGGACACTGTGGGCCAAAGATCAGGGAGCTCTGCCTAAGATGTACTAGTCTAGTTAGAGACATAGCTAGTTATGGCCATCCCAGAACTAAGAACCCAGTCCTCCTGGTTTTGGCTCTGGGGCCTTGTACTCCTCGAGAAGTTCTGGAGAAAGAGGAGAGAGCGAGAGAGGGAGGGAGAGTGCTGGGAAAGTAGCTGTCACATGATTGGCCCAGGCCTGGCATTTCTCAGGATGGGTGCCTTCCGGCCTGCCTTGGTTCCTCAAAGTGGGAAGCAGTGATGAGGTGTGAGAGCCCCCAGCAGGGCTGTTTGCTCAGCCCCTCTGTAGTCTTGGTGGTGTGGTCAGCAGCGCTGAGCCTGGCTGGGCGTACCTAGACAGAGGCCAGGCTGACAGTGTGCAGGCTGGGCTGCTCTGGTGGAACAGCAGGCTTGAGAGGCTTGGGGTGAGAAAAGGGCCCTGGGTGCTGTGAGGCTCGATCAGGGGCCCTTTGACATTCATATGAGAATAGGAAGAGGATTGGGCTGCAGCAAATAACCTTTGAGAACATGTCCTGATTGTGCAGATAGAAGGTAGCAGAACAGGTGGAGGCCTCAGTCTGTCCCACTGCAAAGAACCATGTGTGTAACTATTACACCTATCCCACATGCTTTGGAGGAGGGAGGTGTTTGCTTTGGTGATGTTGAGGGACTGACTGGGTGAATCTGGCTTCCTATCCCTTCTGTTGCCCACCCCCACCAGCCCCTGCCCAGTGATAGCTCCTGCTCCAGGGCAGCCAGGCAAGCAGCTCGGCATTGCTCAGACTTACTCATGGAAAACTTTCTTGGTTGGAAGCAACAGCAGGAGGACTTCAGGGTACTCGAGGAAGCCAAGCAAGGACCTGGCTGCAGAGGGAAGGACACGCTTTCCTGGCTGGGATTGCTAGCTCAATAAGACAAAGTGATGCTAGGTTCCTGGCACTCCTGAAGCCGGATATGTCAGCTCAAGGATGGAAGGATTTGGGCATGGCTCTGGGAAGTTGGGGTCATGAGAAGGCGAGTGGGTTACAGCCTGGAAAGTTTGGAGGATGGGAAATTGGGGGTGGTGGTGCTGAGATTTGGGGGATGTAGAAATTAGGAAAGAACAGGAAACAAAGGGGGTGAAGATAGCAGAAATGTAGGATACTTGTAGAATCCTTAACATGCGTAAGCACCCTGTCTCATTTAATTATTTAATCTTCCAAACCCTAGGTTATTCATATAGAAAAACTGGGGTTCAAAGAGGAAATTTACCTAAGTTCTCACGGCTAGTGAGGCACCAGAGCCAGGTCTGAAAGCCAGGTATCTGAGTCTGGGTCCATACTGCCTGTCCACAGAAAGAGAAATGTGGGAAGACTGTCAAGGATTTGTCATCGTCACCATCTTTCTCCGTCAATATCTCCAAATCCATCTCTGGCCTAGTCTCCAAGATAGGCAGGCATTCTTCTTTTTCAAAATATCAGGCTCCCACCTGCAAAGGCTGAGGAGCCACATGCAAATCCAGTGACCACGGCAAGTGCTACCCTCAAAGCTGTGGGTGTGCATGTGTGGCTGAAGGGCAGACCTGCACTAAAGGACAGAGGGGAAGCAGGAGAAGGCACAGCCGAGAGAAGAGGTGAGCTGTTGATTCTCACATGGTGTGTTAGTTGGAGCTTCATAGCCAGGGTCTGGAAGATTCTGGTGTTAATCAGAAGGGCCAAAGATCAATACATGGTAATGAACCATCCTGGGGACTTGAAGGCTTGGAGGGGAGAGCTTAGACATAGGGAGAGAGGGCCAATTTAGGCAAGGAAAGGGTAGAGGAATGTACCAGAACCTGTGTTGAGGAATATTCTGCAGTTATTCTTTTTCACCTGGAATTTAGAATGTCTGGCTAGAGAAGCCAGGTGAAAGTAGCATGGAGCTGGGAGTGGGTATGGGGAGTGTCAACATGCATGCATGCCAAGTGCTGACCAGTGAGCGGAGGAGAGGCCAGAGTGGGAGCAGAGAGGAGCTCTGGGACCCTCTCCAGGGGAATCCTGAGTGGAATGAGAGATGGTCACTTTTCTGGCTAAAGACCTCTGGGGACAGAATATGGATTAGGACAGAGAAGGGGGAAGACTGGATGAATGGAAGCGGTTGCAGGAAGATTTACTGTCCCCATTCCCATCACTGCTTACCCTCTCCACCTGCAGCTCTGCCACCACCTCCCATATTTATTGAGTGCCTACTATGTGCTTTCGATACACGAGTCAGGGGGTTGAGGGAGACCAAAATTTATGTCCTCCAGGGGATAACTTTCTAGTGAAGGGAGACAGACAATACACAATAAACATAGTAAATAGGTAAATTACATAGTATGTCAGAAATACAGAGCAGGGTGGTAAATGAGGGAAGGGAGAAACTGAACTGAGGCAGGAAAGAGGAGACAAAAGGGAGGTGGGGTGGGAGCTTGTGGCATAGGATGGAGATTTGGATTTTCTCTGGTTAGAGGGAAATGCTGGCAGTGCAGAAATTGGAAGTCTGGGTTTGGGGGAGTGACAGGGAGACACAGCTGCCTAGCTATGGGAGAAAAATGGGGCAATCTGGGGCCAGCTGGGGAGGCCCACCCGGGGAGCATGTTCCAGGCCAGCCCTTCAGGAGTGAGCAGTGCCGACCCAGAGCAGGAACACAGAATCCTGCCGGCCCCTCCTGGGCCCAGCTGTCCCGTCACTCACGCCCGCTGCCCATTGGTTATTTTTGCTACGGAATGTGCCAGCCCCTCGGATTCTCCTGTGGAACAGGGGCTCAAGTTACCCCCTCTCGTCACTCAGCTCCCCATCTGTGAGTGGGTGTGTTTAGGGGTGAACAGGGAAAGTGCCCATGGGTGTCCAGGGTCCTCTGGCTGCAACAAGTGTGGACACACATATGTGCCCTCTCAGCACACGTCCCTGTGCATGTGTCTGTACTTGTAATTTGCTCTGATGCTCTAGGAAATAAGAACACCTGTATGCACCCAGAATGTACAAGACATGACCTAAACTTTAGAATGAAAGAGCAGCCAGGTGTGGTGGCTCATGCCTATCATCCCAGCATTTTGGAAGGCTGAGGCAGGAGAATAGCTTGAGCCCAGGAGTTCGAGACCAGCTTGTGTAAGATAATGAGACTTCATCTCTACTTAATATTTTTTTAAAAATTAGCTTGGCATGATGTCATGCACCTGTAGTCTCAGGTACTCGGGGGGCTGAGGTGGGGGGATCTCTTGAGTGCAGGAGGTCAAGCTTGCAGTGAGCCATGATGGCACCGCTCTCTCTAGCCTGGACAACAGAGTGAGACCTAGTCTCTAAAATAATAAAGAAATCTAAAACAAGATAAAGGAGGCACAGACTCAAATAACTGCAGGGGTCAAGTAGAAACTGAAAATGAGGGAGGTGCGTTGAGCTCAGGCATGATTGCTCCAGCCCAAACATTGTGCAGGCTGAACAAAACTCATCAGTCTGTCCCTGTATTTTATTTATTTATTTATTTATTTATTTATTTATTTATTTATTTATTTGAAGCAGAGTCTCGCTCTGTCACCCAGGTTGGAGTGCAGTGGTGCGATCTCTGCTCACTACAACCTCGCCTCCTGGGCATAAGTGATTCTCATGCATCTGCCTAGGTTGGAATTCTGGCTCCCTCAATTTATTGGCTGTGTGACCTTGGGCAAGTAACCTCTCTGTGTCTCAGTCTTCCTCTTGTCGTGAGGATTAAATGAACTCATTCACATAGAGTGCTTAGCACAATGCCTGGTACATACCAAACATGCAATAACTGTTAATAGTTACTTAGTAGTCACAGCTCAGAAACCAGGATTGGCACGACCTTTGGTGAGAAACCAGGATTGCTCACTGGGATGATAATTCCCATCTCCAGGACACATGGAGTCCTAGAACCTGTATGGCTTTGACTAAGTGATAGGACTTCTCTGAGACTCAGTCACTTGTCAGTTAAATGGGTATAGGATTATTCATAAGGGTTTCAAGCTCATGGGGTTATTGTAAATGAGGTAACTCTTGTAAAGTGTCTGGCACTTAGTAACTGCTAAAGAAACATAGCTATAATGGTCATGGGGAGGATAGAACTTTGTGTATGCAAAGTGTGCATAGTGCTGAATAGGGCAGGGGTCGGGTGGAACACACAAAAAATTTGGTGAGTGTGCTTCCCTGTAATTGAGAACACTGGCCAACTTTGTGAATAATGGGGGTACCTCTGTGCACCTTTGCTTGTGTGTGTGAATGTATGGGGGTAGGGGGCCGCGCATGGGACAATCGAGAGGTAAGGCAAGATAAAGCCCTCTCTGGCTTTCTTGAGAAGCCTTAGGGTTTTCACAGTCTGAGTCCATGTTAACACGCCTCCCACACCCGCCAGGACCCTTGCCCTGCCTGCGTTTGACCTAGGCGCCCCCACCCGGCGCTGTGCCCTTCGGCGAGTTCGGTTCTGCCTGGCACAGTGTGTGTGCGCGCATGTTTGTGGAATGAGCAAGTCGAGATGCTGCTGACCTTCCAGAGAGGCCCCGCGGGAGGAGGTGAGGGTGGGAGGAGGCTGCGCTGGGCTGCCAAAAAGTGGCCTGAGCTAGAGGCCATTGCACCCCTTTCTGTGCCTCAGTTTCCTCATGTGCCTAGGGCTCAGGAGGCAGATGCAGGGTGGGGGTCCGTGGCTCTCGGCGTCAGGAGGTGACCGGTGGTCGTGTAGGGAGGCAAGTGAGGGCCTCCCCGGGGGAAGTAGGGGGACAGGACAAGGAAGGGGCCCCAGGTGGGGTGCAGGCTGGCGAGGGAGGGGCGGACTCCAGCGCCGCCGCCGCCGCTGCTGCCGCCGCCGTCGCCGCCTTACCCCCACCCGGCTCCCGAGGCCCCAGGCTCCTTCCGCCACCCGCGCCGGCTCCCGCCCGCTCCCCAGCTCGCCCCCGGCCCCGCCTCCGACTCCGCCCCGCCCCCGCCCGTCCCCTCCTCGCCCGGCCGCCGGCCCGGCCCCCTCCCCCGCCATGAAGAAGCTGTGGGTGAAGAAGCGTTTCCAGGTGAGGGCTCCGGGGGCGGGCGGCGCCGGGAGGGGGCAGGGAGGCCTGGGCGCCCCGGAGGGAGGGCGGGTCACCGCAGCTGGGCCCGGTAGAGGGGGCGCTGGATCGGCGCCTGCCCCACCCGAGCCCCGCCGAGGGCGGCGGGCCGGGCGCGATTTAGGGGAGCCCAGGTCTGTGTCCTGAGCGCGCAGGCCCCTCCCCGCGCTGAAGGGCAGACCCCCCGCTCCCCGATCGCCCTCAATCCCCGCGACCACCGGGGAAGGCCCCCGCTGCAGCGTTCGGCGTGGAGCGCCCACTTGCTTCTTTGCCACATCTTCTCTCTCCTCTGTCCAACCTCAACCCCGGGCCCCGGCCCCCCGCCCGGCCTGCCCCAGCCCCCCACTCTGGAGCTTTCCATTTTCCGGAGCTCCTGAAAGCAACGCACACGGATTCGCGCTGAGCTCAATACATTCCCCAAGCCCTGTCCTGTCCTCCGCGCACCTGGGCCTCCTGCATTCGTGAGGCTCTGGCCCTCTGCCCCCATCATCCCTCCCCCACCCCCTTGACACCTACCCAGGTATCTGTCCTCCCCCCAGCTGGAATCTGTGCCCTCGTTCCTCCATCTCCCAGTCACTCAAGCACCCCGCCCCCCGCATCCACATCTTCTCCTCCTCACTGAGCCTGACTACCTCGTCTTCTATCCTCTTTCTCTCGGGCTGTTGCCCTGGTCCCAGGCTGTGAGCCTCTGTCCAGTGGGATGTTCCAGCTTCCACTTGCAGCCTGCCGTTCTCTCCTTCCTCCCCCGTTCCTCCCAAGAGCCCAGCTGGGTACCCTGGAAGAAGGCAGGGGAGCCATTCCCTACAGGGGAAGCTGGTCACTCTGGGTCTCTGCCCACCTCCCCTCTCACACACACACTGGCCAAGGAATGAGTTTCTGCTTGATGTTGCAGGTCTGGATGGGAGGCACAGGGACCTTAGGAACAAGCCTCCCCCTCAACTACTCATTCTGGCTTTTCTCTTTCAGAAAACCGGCCATTCCCGCCGGGCCTTTGGCCGACTCACCCATGGTGCGTGGACCGTGGGCGTCCTTGCTCTAGCCCAAGCCTACTCCTCCTCTGGGTCCCTGTCCCTCTGTGAGGCATCGAGGCCCTGAAGACAGCCCATGAGATGTGGGACCCTCCCACACACCCCCACACTTATCTACCACCCACCTGACCAGGCCCCCTGTGCCCTACAGCTGAGAGAGGACCCAGCAGAAGGGAGGGCGGCTCACTAGCACACCCCTGCATGGACTGGGTGCCCTGTTCTCCATGTGAGGCCTAATGGGAAGGAGTTCATTGCCATGCTTTGGCAACCAGTACGTGGCTCCTGCTTGTCATGGCAGCCAGAGGGAAACTGAGGCACAGAACCTGCTAGAATCTGGGAAAGTTGAAAATACTCCCAGGAACCTTTTCTCCTAACCTAACCACTGGGCATCTTTGAGGACGATTCAACAGTAGAAGAGAGGGACCTTGAGGAAGGTGCCTGTCACATCATGATGCAGACAGATAAGGGGTTGGTTTGCAAGGAGGGGTCAAAGCACAATGCAAATATTTTAATAGAGAGTGGGTCTGACTCCTAATGGGAGGCCCAGGTCTGCGGCTGGCCTGGACACAAGCTGGTGTGTGTGTGTGTGTGTGTGTGTGGCCAGTGGCAGCACCAGTAAGTGCCAAGGATACCAGAACCACTGGGGCAGCTGGA
This sequence comes from Pongo pygmaeus, assembly GCF_028885625.2. Taxonomy (NCBI): domain Eukaryota; kingdom Metazoa; phylum Chordata; class Mammalia; order Primates; family Hominidae; genus Pongo; species Pongo pygmaeus. Next base: position 119,911,225 of record NC_072384.2, read on the forward strand.
ATAACAAGCCCAAGTATGGGGGTCCCCAGTGCTGGGCACATCCCAGGTATCTCCCTCCCCACCCATTGCCACAGGGCACCTCTGGGGACTGGGTACCTCACGCCCCTTCTGTCCTGACTGCCCTCCATGCCCTGCCCCACAAACGCTCTGATAACAGTCTGTCCCTGTCTCTCTCCCGCTGCTCCTATGGAAGCGAAGTTTTCCGCTCCTGCAGAAAGCAAAGTTACGGTAGGAAACTGGCTCCTGCTCTAGCCCCCCGTGTTCCCCGCTTTCCCACCTGGCCCCGCCTCTCCTCACCCTGCCTCAGCTGCACCTGATGCCTTCCAGCTGGTTTGGGGTAGAGGACAGGCTGGCCCCGTGGTTGGTCGAGTGCCCTGGCAGTACGACTCTGAGGTGACTCCTCTTTGTTCCTGGGGTACTGGAACCCAGACTTTAGAGCCTTGGAACCTAGGACCTGATGATTTTGGGGCTGCACAGGGGCTTAAGCTTTCACTGACAAGGGGAGGAGGGAGAAGGGAGGAGGCCCTGATAATCCATTAAGATATTGGCAGGCGGGGAGGGGGTGGCAGTTTGGAGGGCCCTACGGAGGTAAACGTGAGTAACCAGGGGCCCAGAGATGGAGCCAGGGCACTGGCATGGGAGGGGTTATCCTGAGCAGCCCAGGCTGGGCAGGGGATGTGGGGAGCAAAAGAGAGGAAGTGCTGGAAGCCCTGCCAGTGATAAGATGGAGCCTGCTGTTGGCAGGGAGGCAGAAGGCAATAGGGAAGAGTTGGAGGCAGAGGGAGGAGGGCCCTGCCCACACAGACCCCTTCTTCTCCAGACTCAGAGACGGCTGAGGATGACATCAGCGATGTGCAGGGGACCCAGCGCCTGGAGCTTCGGGATGACGGGGCCTTCAGCACCCCCACGGGTGAGCTCCTGGGGTGTACAAAGAGCAGGCAGGCGGGTTTCCCACAAGGGGTGCCTCAGTCTCACGGTGCTCCTTTCTCTAGGGGGCTCTGACACCCTGGTGGGCACCTCCCTGGACACACCCCCGACCTCCGTGACAGGCACCTCGGAGGAGCAAGTGAGCTGGTGGGGCAGCGGGCAGACGGTCCTGGAGCAGGAAGCGGGCAGTGGGGGTGGCACCCGCCGCCTCCCGGGCAGCCCAAGGCAAGCACAGGCAACCGGGGCCGGGCCACGGCACCTGGGGGTGGAGCCGCTGGTGCGGGCATCTCGAGCTAATCTGGTGGGCGCAAGCTGGGGGTCAGAGGATAGCCTTTCCGTGGCCAGTGACCTGTACGGCAGCGCATTCAGCCTGTACAGAGGACGGGCGCTCTCTATCCACGTGTAAGTAACGGCCTTACCTGGGCCCGAACTGCCCCATCTCACCACGCTGTCCTGCGCTGCCCTCACTGCTCAGTCAGCCTCCACCCATCGCCCTGCCCCATCCATCTCTCTGTGCACTTCTTCACCCCCTGCTGCCACTCCATCTTCCCACACTGCTCCCTCCTCCTCCTGAGCCATCACCGCCCACATCCCCCTGCTCCCACCTGTCCTGGCTCACCATGCCATCTCCATGGTCTCCTGGACCCTGCTGTCCCTTCCTTGTCTCCTCCAAGATCTCCAGTTTCTCAGGGGCCCTCTTCTGCCTCACCCATTCAGGCTCCAGTTGTCCCCAGGATCCCTCCCCCCACCCGGGGGCCCCCTCCGTGCCTGCTGTCTCAGCAGCTGCTGCCTTTTCATCTCTCTGCACATTCCTGTTCCCATGTGGGCCTTTTTCTGGGAGGAACAGAACCTTTCCACACGGCAGCTCCCGGGAGAGCAGGAGAGAGCAGGGGAACAAGCCAGCGAGCAGGAGAGAGAAGAGAGTGAGGTGGCCAGGGGCAGATGGGGCAAGGGGCCTGTGAAAGCAGGAGGCCATGGGCTGGGGGCGGCAGGTGGCTGGGAAAGGGCGGGGCTGGAAATGGGGCCAGGCCAGAGGGAGAGGGTGGGAGTGATGGTGGCAGGGGGCTTGCAATGATTTCTCTCATGGGAAACCCCTAAGTCCCCGAGGGTGGGGTTCAAGGTTGTCCCAGGAGGGGGTGTGAGGAGCGGAGGTGTTGGAGGCACTGGAGCCATTTTTGGAGATTTGGGGCTCGCGGATACAGGAGGGAGTGCTATAGTGGAAGAGGGGAGTGGCTGAGGATAGAGGTACTGGGGGCATTTGGGGAGCTGAGGGGGGCCTGGTTTGTGATGGGTATGGGTGTGGGGGCAGCTACCACCGTGCAGGAGAAAGAAGGGGCCTGGCTGGGGAGGCTGCTTTGAGGGTGGTTAGAGTAGGGCTAGCGGTGGGCAGGGGAGAGGGCCAGGGCTGGGCCACGGCCAGAGGGAGGCTCCCTTGGCTTATCTTCTTGGCCTTACCCGGTGTTTCTGTGCCCTGGACTTGCCTTTCCCTCCCTGCCTTTCTTTACCAGGCCCCAGCCGGAGCCTGGAGTTGCTATGGCAACTTCGGAGGAACCCATTTCCTTAGTGATGTCTATGGTACAGAGACTGGCCTGGAGCTCAGAGCTGCCGGCAAGAGGCCTCCTCTGCTGTCCTCAATTTCTCTCCAGGCCTCACCCACTTCCCAGAGGCCCTTCCCTGGGGACTCTGCGGCCCTTCCCCCAGAGAAGACACTTCCTCCCTGCAGGTGGCTGGCTGGGGTTTCTGTCTCTCAGGCCACTCTGCATTGCCACCGCCCCTTTTAGCCCCAGTCAGAGGCGGGTCTGTCGTGTGGGTGGCTGACTCAGGTAGGCTAAAACATCCTTAACTCGGGACCCCTAGAACTGCTCGTGGCTGGCACCCTACTACTTGTCCTCCCTTCTGTGCCCGTGGAAACCCAGACACTTTGGAGGGAATAAGGGCTCAGGATTCTGACTGCCTGGGTTTCAATCCTAGCACCAATCATTTCCCAGCTGTGTCACCTTGGTAAGGCACTTAACCTTTTTTATGCCTCAGTTTCTTCATCTGTAAATGGGGGTGATCACAGTTCTTACCTCACAGGGCTGTTGTGAGTATTAAATGACTCAATGCATTTTAAGCACTTGGTACAAGCCTGGCACTCAGGAAATATTCAATGAGCCATTTTACATATTTTTATTAAGCTCTCTCTGATGTGTCAGGTATGATAATACATCTAATTCCTTTTTTTTTTTTTGCTAATCTTTATGTGTGATGTGCCCCCTCACCCGCACGCCCCACCCCCTGCAAGCGTCCAGATGGGGAAAACTAAAACCCAGCTCTTGGGCACAAAAGCTCTGTTAAGTGAAAGGGATACTCTGGGGTGACCGGCTCCTTCCCTCCTCCTTCCCTCCTCCTTTTCTCCCACACTCCCTATTCAGGCTCACTTAGTAGCTATTTCTGAGCTGAGTTATTTCAGAGCATACCCCTGTGGGGGGCCTTCTGTGCTTCTCAGGGGGGATTTCCAAGGACTCAAGATAGCTTTCCCAGGGGAAGTGCAAGTCAAAGGCCTATCGGGGGCAGACTGAACAAGGGGAGTAGGAGCCTGGGCATCCCGTTGCCACCTGCTGTGTCCCATCAGTGCTCATGGTGGCGGCAAGTATAGGCTCAGGTCTACACAGCAGCTAGGGAATCCTAGGGATGGGGCACTGCCCCCCAAAGGCTCCTGCCTGGTCCAGGAGGCTGTTGCTTGGCTTCCAGGGACCACTAGGAAGGGGTGTGCCCTACTGATGATGGGCAGGGGTGTGGGGGCCAGCTGGGGGCTGGAATGAGTGGGTGGCTGCATTCCTGAGAGCGCCCCTCCCCACCCCACCCTCTTGTCTTCCCTCCCCACTTCATCCTTTGGGTCCTAAGCCTCATTCTTTTCTCTCCCTCATGCTCAGTTCTGTTTCCGCTGTTTCTCGGCTTCCAGCGCTGGGGGGAGGAGGCTGGCCCGAGTCCTGGGGCTGAGTCTGTACCAAGACCCAGCCATTAGCCCAATCTTGTGGTTCCAGAGCCGCCGGCCTCTCCCCAGCACCCGCTCTGGCTGTGCGCTCCTCGTGGGGGTGGGGGGTGGGGGGCAGGAGGATCTGGCCCATGTCACCCCCAAGCCTGCCCAGCATGCCCACCACCCAATTCCTGTCACAAGCTAAGGGTCTAGGAGAGGAGGCCCCCTGAGTCTTCTACCCTTCTCCATCTTGGTTCTGCAGCAGCGTCCCTCAGAGCGGGTTGCGCAGGGAGGAGCCCGACCTTCAGCCTCAGCTAGCCAGCGAAGCCCCACGCCGCCCTGCCCAGCCGCCTCCCTCCAAATCCGCGCTGCTCCCCCCACCGTCCCCTCGGGTCGGGAAGCGGTCCCCGCCGGGACCCCCGGCCCAGCCCGCGGCCACCCCCACGTCGCCCCACCGTCGCACTCAGGAGCCTGTGCTGCCCGAGGACACCACCACCGAAGAGAAGCGAGGCAAAAAGTCCAAGTCGTCCGGGCCCTCCCTGGCGGGCACCGCGGAATCCCGACCCCAGACGCCACTGAGCGAGGCCTCAGGCCGCCTGTCGGCTTTGGGCCGCTCGCCTAGGCTGGTGCGCGCCGGCTCCCGCATCCTGGACAAGCTGCAGTTCTTCGAGGAGCGACGGCGCAGCCTGGAGCGCAGCGACTCGCCGCCGGCGCCCCTGCGGCCCTGGGTGCCCCTGCGCAAGGCCCGCTCTCTGGAGCAGCCCAAGTCGGAGCGCGGCGCACCGTGGGGCACCCCCGGCGCCTCGCAGGAAGAACTGCGAGCGCCAGGCAGCGTGGCCGAGCGGCGCCGCCTGTTCCAGCAGAAAGCGGCCTCGCTGGACGAGCGCACGCGTCAGCGCAGCCCGGCCTCCGACCTCGAGCTGCGCTTCGCCCAGGAGCTGGGCCGCATCCGCCACTCCACGTCGCGGGAGGAGCTGGTGCGCTCGCACGAGTCCCTGCGCGCCACGCTGCAGCGCGCCCCATCCCCTCGAGAGCCCGGCGAGCCCCCGCTCTTCTCTCGGCCCTCCACCCCGAAGACATCGCGGGCCCAGAGCCCCGCCGCCGCCCAGCCGCCCCCTCCGAGCAGCGCGGGGAAGCCGGGGGACGAGCCTGGGAGGCCTAGGAGCCGCGGGCCGGCGGGCAGGACAGAGCCGGGGGAAGGCCCGCAGCAGGAGGTTAGGCGTCGGGACCAATTCCCGCTGACCCGGAGCAGAGCCATCCAGGAGTGCAGGAGCCCTGTGCCGCCCCCCGCCGCCGATCCCCCAGAGGCCAGGACGAAAGCACCCCCTGGTCGGAAGCGGGAGCCCCCGGCGCAGGCCGTGCGCTTCCTGCCCTGGGCCACGCCGGGCCTGGAGGGCGCTGCTGTACCCCAGACCTTGGAGAAGAACAGGGCGGGGCCCGAGGCAGAGAAGAGGCTGCGCAGAGGGCCGGAGGAGGACGGTCCCTGGGGGCCCTGGGACCGCCGAGGGGCCCGCAGCCAGGGCAAAGGTCGTCGGGCCCGGCCCACCTCCCCTGAGCTCGGTAAGGCCTCAGGAAGGGCTGACAAGGTGCCTGGACCCCGGTCGGGGGGGGCGTTTGTGGAGAGCGAGACTGCTCAGCAGGAGCGGGGGGGTCGGGGATTTCACCTGGGGCTGCTAGCCACCTGCAAGGGTGGGTTTGCCAGAGAAGGCACAGACACAGGCTCGACTTTGAGTGAAGAATTGTGAAAGTCCTTGTGCTAGGACTGCCACTGGTGAGGCGGAGCGTGAGTGTTGTGATGGAGGCTAGGTGAGGCTGAGATGTGAGCTAAGACTGGTGCCCAGATGTCCGCCATAGCTCCCCTGGGTCCAGTGGCCTGCTAGGCTGTTGGATCAAGAGCCACTACTGGGGGGGTGCACTGGTGGGAACCTAAGGACCCCCCTCCATACCCCCAATCCCTCTGTTGGGGAGAGATGGTAGATGGTCTGAAATAATTTGCAAATCCCTGTTACAGACACGCTTTGTGCTAGATAACTTTTTACTCTGCCTCTCCCACCTGGGCACCATCCCCTGACCCATGTGTGGCCACCCAGCCTCCCCTTCTAGCCTCCTCACCCCAGGCTTACACCCCGCATGGCTGAGCTGACTGTGGTCCCTACACAATGCCTGCCTGTGTGTTGTCTCCCAACCTTCCCATGGATGATGACCAACATCACCAGCAGGAGAACGGCTCTGCACCCCACCCCTCATCTTACACATCAACTCGAGGCCCACTCCTGGAGAGAGGCAGAGGAAGGCGTCCTTGACCCACTTCCACTGCTCCTCCAGAATAGAAGCCTCTACCTGCTGCTCCTGGGAGACCCTGCCAGGATCTCTTTCATTGCACTTACTACACTGTATTTTTCTTCATCAAAATTATTTTGCATTTAAGTATTACCACCTTAGAATCTTTAGAGATAATTAGGCCCCTGTCCATCATCCTCCTGGCCACCATTATTGCAAACACACAACTATGTGCCAGCATTGTGTTAACTAGGCCCTTACAGATGTTATTTCATTTCAGCCTGTATGTCAGTTTCAGAGGGTCTTTTCTCCTCCATCTTACAGATAACAAAACTGAGGCTCAGAGAGGCTAATTTGCCCAACGTTTTGTAGCTAGGAAACAGCAGAATTGAGATTTTCACCGCTTTTTTGGCTACATACATTGTCCTTTATCTAGCTGATGGAATTTCAGAGTTGGAGAATGCCCAGAGAGACCCATGATAGTGGAGTTTGTCATCTCTCTGTATGTGTGAGCTTCCTGTAAGCAGGGACCACTGGTCCTTCCTCTAGTGTTCTTGGTACCTATACAGTTCTCAGTATGCTGGGAGTACAGGGTCACTATTTGGTGAACGGATGAAATCAAATCTGATCTTCGTAGGCCTCTCAGACTGCCTACCCTTCACTCTTTTGAACCTGATGGCTTCACACATTTGACAATTCATCTCGTGTTGCCCTGTGACACTGCTGTTATTGCTTAAGTGTTGGGTTGCTTTTAGCTTGTCCTTTGTTTGAAAGCTTGTGCCCCTCCAAGTGCCTTGCACAGGGCCTGGTACGCCATACATGATGGCTGATATATTAAAGACATACACAGTGCGGTCCTGTCTTTCTCCGGAAGCCAACGCTCTAATTGTGGATGAAGTTGAGGAACAGCTACACTAACATGGAGCCAAGGCTGCCCTGACCTCTTTTGAGAATGCTCCTTCTGACTTCCTTTGTTCCCTAAGTACATGCAGGAGGCAGACCCTCTTCTCCCCAACTCTCTGCTTTCTAGAAGCCCCTCTGACTGGGTTTGGCTTTCTAGGATGCAGGCCACCAGGACTCTCTCTTCCGCTGTCATCCCTGCAGGGATCATGGCCCCTTACCCCGTTATTCCTGTGTCCGGCAGAGTCTTCGGATGACTCCTACGTGTCTGCTGGAGAAGAGCCCCTAGAGGCCCCCGTGTTTGAGATTCCCCTGCAGAATGTGGTGGTGGCACCAGGGGCAGACGTGCTGCTCAAGTGTATCGTCACTGCCAACCCCCCGCCCCAAGGTGAGCTCCAGCACTGGGCCAAGGTGAGGTCGAGGTTGGGAGGGGGTGTGTGAGAAGGGAAGGGGAGGTTCCCCCGGACTCCTCCAAGGGAGGGATGGGAAGGAGGGGAATTATCCCCTCCATGGGGGCTGCCCTGACTTTGTGTGTTTAGGGACATTTCTCAGGACCCCCGAGAGAGGAGAGGGCAACCTGAGCTTCCCGAAATGAGGGCAGACTCTTCCGGATTCCCTGGGGTGCTGAGAGGAGAGGTTTGGGCTCCTGTGTGGTGTGTGGGGTAGGAATGAGAGATTCTCAGTGGGCGCCTGTGGGCTGTGGCGAGCCGGGTCCCTGTACCTCCCCACAGTGTCCTGGCACAAGGATGGGTCAGCGCTGCGCAGTGAGGGCCGCCTCCTCATCCGGGCCGAGGGTGAGCGGCACACCCTGCTGCTCAGGGAGGCCAGGGCAGCGGATGCCGGGAGCTATATGGCCACCGCCACCAACGAGCTGGGCCAGGCCACCTGTGCCGCCTCACTGACCGTGAGACCCGGTAGGGAGCCCATCAACCCTGGGGCTGGGTGGGGGCAAGCTGTGACTCTTCCCTGGCCCAGGCCCCAGTCCCCCTCCCTCCCCACTCTCAGCCTTGAGCTTGGGCACCCCGCCAGCATATGCAGTCCATGCAGTCCCTTCTGGGTGTCGGCAGCTCTGGTGAAAGCATTTTAAATGGCCCTGGCCTCAGGGCAGGGGCCAAATCCCCAAGGCGCACACAAGGTTGGCCAATTCATGAAGTCGGTGAAATTTGTGTTTAGCCGTCCTCTAAATGCCATCCTCCCATGGCATTTCCCTGAACAGGGTCCTATGGGGAAAGCAAATTGTCCTTGAGTTTCTGAGAAAAAGAATCTCTCCGCTCACAGGGCTTAAGCGCCACCACAAGCCTTCTGAAGTCATTTCCCCTGTAAGACAGTCCCCCCTCCCAGTAAAAAGAGATGCTTTCAAGTGCCACAAGCCACTTCCCCCCTACTTTTCTTGAACCCAAAGTCGTAAACAGGGTACAGCCAAGAGCACTTCTCGGGCTGGCAGTGCCGAGGCCGCCTTGTTTTCTATTTTTGTGAAAGCCCTTACTTGGTGTCAGACTACTTTCTTTGGGATTCAGCCCAGTTTCTTTCTGGTTCAGCTGGATCAGTGTCGGTGTACATGGCCAGTTCAGCTCATTCAGCTTGCTGGGCCGGACAATGCACTGACCCCGGGCCTGGGGTTCGGGGAGGTGAGGATGGTCAGGGGGCATTACAGAAGGAAAACACACTCAGCCCTCAAGGGGGTTCCCATTGGGTGACTATACCTGGATCAGAGGACCGAGGTTGGGGGACAGTGTGGAGCAGATGAATCTAGTGCCGAGGACATCCGAGTAGTTGCTTAGTGTTCTGGGATGCCTGCGCTGAGAGACGTTGGCGCCCTGAAGGAGGCTGGGATTTAGACCAGCACGGGGAAGGCGGGACATGCCAAGAGGGGGAACAGCACATGGTGTTCTGTCCCTTTCTTCCACGAAGTGCTGCAGGAGACAAGATGGCAGAGCCTGTGTGCCCATCCCAGGGCCTCAGCACCTGAGCAGTGAGGGAGTTCTTGATGCATCTGATCACAGTCTCGTGCGCCAGTAGAGCCTTTGGTTGCACGGTCTGGCTTATGCCACTGCAGGTCTTCATCCTCCTTAGCTGCATATCCCTCCCAGGGGCCCATTTTCCAGCCTTTCTCCTCCTCCTACCCCTCCTGCCCCGCTGAATCATGCCTGTCCCTCCACCACATGCTTCTGTCCTTCCATCACCTCCGGGATCTGGCTTTTGACTCAGCTCCCGGCTCCCCTGAGGGGGCCCAGGCCTGGCTCCAGGACTCCAGTCAATACCTGGCTTGGGCTGAAATTTGGCGAGGGGTGGGATGGAGGGTGCCCCGATACTGGCTCAGGGCCATTTGGGAGCCTTTTATGGTTGGAAAGGCAGCTTGGGGCGAGGCAGTTGTCAGCCCTTGACTGAGAGTTCTGTATTTGCGGCATAGAACCTCCTGAGCTTCAGTTTCCTCATTTGTAAACCGGAGATAATGACACCGTCCTCACGGATGAAAGCGAATGTGTGAACGAGCTTTACGAACTGTAAAGCTGTAGACAAATGTTAGTTGTTAGCGTTATTAACGCGTGGTGTTGTGTACAAGAGCTCAGGTTTCTACGAGGATCTGGGAAGTGCCTTATCCTTCTCTGTCCCTTTCTTCAGCCCATCTGTGCCTTAGGGACTCCACCTCTCCCCTTGGAAAGCCCATATCCTGCAGACCCTCTGTATTTCCCAGCCCCTGTGTCCTCAGCTCATCACAGCATCTCTGCACCTCTGCCCTGGGGAGCCAGAAAGGCTTCATTGCATTAGTCTGTTGCATCAGGCATTGCAGCAAGACAGCCACCTCCTTAAGTCAGGCTGGCTCAGGGGCCCCAGGGCCTGGGGGGCAGGCATGTGGGTCCAGACTTGGCTCTGGCTGTTGTGGAGCAAGCTGACTTTCTTACCCTACAAGGCACTGTTTAGTCCAGAGTGGCTGGATGGGCGCCAGTGGACTTGAGAGCAGCAAAAGTGGGTGGAACCTGGGGATGGCACAGACATCTGACAAGCGGTGGTCCCAGGCCTCGAGTCTGCAGGCAGTGAGGGGTGGGGCCAGGGGAGGGAGTCCAGCAGTTTGCCCGTGGGCCTGGTGGGGAGCAGGTAGAGGGAGGCAGTGGGCAGTGTATTGTGGGAAGAGGCCTGCGTGCAGCCACCGCCCTCTCTTGCTCCTCCCCCTCCCCCTCCCCCTCTTGCTCTTCACCCTCCCCCTGCCCGGTGCTGTGGTAACCAGGGCTGGCTGCCCAGTCCCCTCTTGGGGTCCACCCCAACAGGGCCTGTTTTTGAGGGCCCACAGATCTCAATTCCTGGTTGGGAGCCATGGTAACCAGGGAAGGGATAACTAGAGAATGCGGCCCCATGGACCGTGGTTTAGGGGCAGGGTCTGTGCGGGCAGGAGCTGGTCCTCACCACCTCCCCTGGTCCCTCCCACCCTTTCCACCCCACTGAATCATTCTGTTGAGACCACAGCCATTCTCCCAAAGCGGATGTGTGGATGGGGGTGGGTGGCTTGGGAGTGTGAGAAGTGTGCTTAACCAAAGCAAAGCATTCCCCACCACTGCCCACATCCATCACACAAGTATTTATTGAGTGGCAACCAGGTGCCAAGTGCTACAGCTCTCTGAGCAGTTTCTTCTGTTTGGAGAGTGTCATAGACTTTCCCAAGCCCTTTCACATCTCTTCCCTGGTGATAACATTGTGCCATACATATCCCTTGGAGGGACGTGTGGCAGGTGGGGACATTCCCATTTTATGGATGAGAAGACAAAAATGAGGATAGAAAAGTGAGGTAGAGCTAGCACCAGGCCAGCAGCCTTTATTTAGCACTTGCAATCTGCCTAGGGATGTTATCAGCAACAAGTGATTTAGGGTGATGGAAATAACTGCCCATGAAGCAAATAAACTTAGTGTGGGGTGCAAATAAAAGTACATGACCAGGCCAGGCGCAGTGGATCACACCTGTAATCCCAGCACTTTGGGAGGCTGAGGCGGGTGGATCACCTGAGGTCAGGAGTTTGAGACCAGCCTGGCCAACATGGTGAAACCTTGTCTCTACTGAAAATACAAAAATTAGCCAGGCATGGTGGCATACGCCTATAATCCCAGCTGCTCTGGGGGCTGAAACAGGAGAATCACTGGAACCCAGGAGGCGGAGGTTGCAGTAAGCCGAGATCGTGCCACTGCACTCCAGCCTGGGTGATAAAGTGAGACTCTGTCTCAAAAAAATAATAAATAAATAGATAGATAAATAAATAAAAAATACATGACCAGTTAGCACTTATTGTGTGCTTCATATATACCAGGCCCTGTGTTGATTGGATTATTTTGTTTATTCCAGCCTTATGAGGTAGGTTCTATTATTATGCCTATGTTATGGACGAGGAAACTGAGACTTGGAAAACTTTAGCAAACTGCTCTCTGGACACAGTGGCTGACACCTGTAATCCCAGCAGTTTTGTCTGGAGCAGCATTGATCAATAGACATTTCTGTGATGATGGAGATGCTCTCTATGTGTGTGTCCAGTATGGTAGCCCTAGCCACATGTGGTTAGTGAGCACTTGAAATGCAGCTGCGGTGACTGAGGAACTGCATTTTAAATTTAATTTCTTTTTAATAACTGCGTTTAAATAGTCTCAGGTGGCTAGTGGCTGCCTTCTTGGGATGGTCAGCTCTAGGAGCTTAGGGCCAGGTGGAGGCTGGAGCTATGATTTGAAGCCCTGTCTCGGTCTCTCAAGCCTACACTCCTAACCATGACACTATCCCACCCCCCTTTCCTGTTGCTCTGAAGAAGTTTGAGGTTGAGGTGGAACTGAGCTCATGAGCTCACTGGGAGGGCACTGGTGATGCCCTCTGTGGGTGGGTCAGACTGGGGGCTTTCTCTCCTTCCTCTGTTGACTTCCCACCTCCAGCACAGCTGTGGTCCTTCTGTTTCCTTGCATGCCTGATGTGAGCACACCCAGCTTCCCCACCGTGTGCCCCGAGAGGAGGCCCTCTGGGTGCTGGGCAGGAGGAAATGGGAGTGTGGGAGGCCCCATGGGCCTGGGCCTCATTCTGCCCACCTCCAGTCCTTCCCTCAACTACAGGTCTCCTGTATTTGAGCCCAAGATTCTTGCATTTTCCAGCCAAGACCTTGGCCTCTTCATTGTACCTTAGCTGGTCATGGTTTTCTTGGCTGTAAAGTGAGGATCTTCATACCAGCCAGGCTACCTACTCGGTGAGATTCCTGAGGGTCTGTGAGGAGGGCGAGTTGGCTTAGGACATTTGGGACAGAGGATATAGCTCATCGAAGCCCATTCTGGTCCCACTCATAGAATCAACATGACCACAGCAGAAAATAGGTTGTTTACTGGGGGCCATGAAAACAAAAACAAGGAAGAAAACCTTAGCATCCATGTCAGTCCCTGTCTTCTCTTGCCCCTGGTCTCTGGCCACCTGTGGCGTAGTTGCGGATTCTCCCTTGTGATGGCAGTGGCTGCCGTCGGGGAGGATGCCACATGGCCCCCGTCATCAGTCCTCGATGGGGGTTTGGACACCTGACAAAGCAGTGTGGCGTGGTCCCCTTGCCCAAACTCAGCCCTTCCTCTACCCTCCTGTCTGCCAGAAACAGGCCTGCCTGACAGGTGGCCTCCCCGAGGCTGGTACCTAGAACGGGGGCCATCACTCACAGCCTGTCAGAAGAATGGAGAGCTCATTTACTGTTGTTGCAGCCACTTTTTCTCACCTGGAGCAAACTAACATAATCATATGTAAGAAATTAATCATGACCGGGCACGGTGGCTCAGGACTGTAATCCCAGCACTTTGGGAGGCCAAGCAGGGCGGATCATGAGGTCAGGAGTACGAGACCAGCCTGATCAACATAGTGAAACCCTGTCTCTACTAAAAATACAAAAAATTAGCTGGGTGTGGTGATGGGCGTCTCTAATTCCAGCTACTTGGGAGGCTGAGACAGGAGAATCACTTCAATCTGGGAGGCGGAGGTCGCAGTGGGCTGAGATCACGCCATTGCACTCCGGCCTGGGCGACAGTGCGAGACTCTGTCTCAAAAAAAAAAAAAAAAAGAAAAAAGAAAAATTAATCACTTCTGGGGCTAGGTCAGGCTGACCATGTGAAATGACCTGATGGCTTGTACATTTTGAACTAAGCCTGAAACATTCTCAGTCCAAGGGGAAACGTTCATGTCAGCATCCTGTGGAAATGCCCACCTCGTGGCCAGCCGTGTCCTCCCTTTCCCTGACTTTTCCACAGTGGGGTTACCACAGCAGACATTTCAAGAACTGCCTGTGGAGGACCTATTGAAACAGCACATGTGGAGGGCCAGCTGGGAAGGGCCAAGCCACAGGCAAATGCTGGCTAACCTGCAGCCTATCACCCCCTTCCTCAAGAATTGTAAGGAGAAAAAACCGTTTATGGACTGCGTGCCGTGGCTCACACCTGTAATCCTAGCACTTTGGGAGGCCAAGGCAGGTGGAACACTTGAGGCCAGGAGTTTGAGACCAGCCTGGCCAACATAATGAAACCCCGTCTCTACTAAGAATACAAAAATTAGCCAGGTGTGGTGGTGGGAGCCTGTAATCCCAGCTACTGAGGGAGGCCAAGGCAGGAGAATCGCTTGAACTTCGGGAGTGGAGGTTGCAGTGAGTTGAGATTACACCAGTGCACTCCAGCCTGGATGACAGACTGAGACTGTCTCAAAACAAAAACAAAAACAAAAGAATTGTAAACAGTCCGCCTTGCCTACAGAGTAAAGGCTGCACACCTTCGGGTGGCCTCTACCATCTGCACCCGTAGGGCAAAAGGAGCCAGAGGCCTGAAGCTGGCCCTCGGGTGGCAGTGGGAGGCACCTGCTTGAACAGTGGATGCTCCACTCCTTACTTCTTTACCCAGTTTATAGACAGACAGTTGAGCTATAGTCCTCTGCACACATGCCTTTTGCTTCAAACTTTTCTGCATGCACTTTCCTCTGCCTGGAATACTTTTCCCTTTTTCCTGCAAACTGCAATTCCAATACTGCCTCTTCCTTCAGTCCTCTCTTTTTCCCTGGGCCAAAATCATCTCCCACCTTCTGAACTCCCACGCCCCTTACCTGCTGCTGTCTTGCTACCTCATACTTCCTGCTTGCTCTTATAGTCACTTGTGTATCTGGCTTGTCTTCCCCACCACCCAGAAGGCTCCTGAGGACATGACCATGTCTTTGCCACTCCTTAGCACTGGCAGCTGTGCCTGGGGGCCCTCCTGGACAGTTAGGGGTTGTGTGGACTGCAGAGCTGTATGTGAGGTGGCAGTGAGTAGGCAGAGACCCTCATGACTTTTCAAGCCCTTGAACAACGTGGGTGACACACAGAGGTGAGGCTAGGCATGACACCCAGCCACAAGGGTCATGAGGCTCTGCCTATGAGGGGAGCTTGGGAAAGAGACCATGGAGCGGTGGTCCTCAGAGTGAGGCCCCCAGACCAGCAGCATCAGCATCACTTGAGTATGTGTTAGAAATGCAGTTTCTTTTTTTTTTTTTTCCAATAAGCATTTTGCACTCTTAAGAAATGCAGATTATTGACCTCAGCCCCGACCTACTGAATTGGAAATTCCGTGGGTGGAGCCCAGCACTCTATGGTCTAAGGAGCCCTCCAGGTGATTCCGATGCACAGAAAACCTTGAGAACCACTGCCACAGAGTTAGAGATTGTGCCCAAGATGGGAGACCAGGTCGTGCCATGGGAAGCACACGGGCTGTGCAGCCAAACCTCCTAGGTTCAAAGCCCTGCTCTGAGGTTGAATGGCCCAGTGAAGAGGGGCTTAGTTAGTGATACCACCTCTTAGGGCTGTCCTCCTCCCATAAAGATCAGCAGTGGTCCCTAAGCTTTCATGTGCCTAAGAGTCACCTGGGGTGCTTTTTAAAATGCAGCTTCCTGACATCTCATTTCAGAAAATCTAATTCTGCAGGCTGGAGTAAGGTTGAGGAATCTATATTTTAAATAAGCCCGAGGTGGTCCTGAGGTGAGAAGGTCAAGTAACATTCTGAGAAGCCCTGAAGCAAAGAGCTGTGTGTGACACCTTTTATGTACTAGATATTCACAGTGGTGGCTGCAACTCTGTCTATTGTGAGAACACATCAGGGGACACTGAAACAGTTGGGGCTGGTGGATGTGCTGGTCTGAGGGGAGGGAGTTCCCTATGTGCTTCCTAACGCCAGTATTTTCATCAAATGAGTTTGACCTGAGAGTGATGTTGAAAGGGTGGACATGAGCATGGGGTCAGCGTGGGAGATTGGGAGCCAGTGTGAAGGGGCGGTACTTCCGTGGTGGGTTGTTCAGGGCCATTGAGTGTATGTGCCTATTAGGTTTAGGGGGGCACCTGCCCCCTCCTTCCTGGCTGGTGTAACTGTGTTTGCCACAGTGAGAGTTGGGCTTATGGGTGCAGCAGGGCTGGGATGTCAGGGACTGGTTCCAAAGATGGTTTTTGCTATGCGGCCAGGGAAAAAACTAGGTGGCACCGGATTCTGGTATGGAGCCTCAGGAATCCTCGATCAGCTTCCTTGGTCACTCACTTTTGGAGGTATGGAGGGGCAGAGGCTACTGCCTTGTCTAGAAGAGGCCTGGGCTGCTCTGACAGTCTCTCTCTCCAAGGGGCTTGAGGATGGGGGCTCGCTTGGTGGCTGGATGCCCTCCAGCATGCTGTTCCCCTGGGTACCACCAGGGGTCTCTGAGGCTCCCTGCAAATCTTGACCATCTGGCCTTCAGCTCTGCTTTCGCTCCCAGTCACTGGGCCCGTGAGCCTCCTCAGTACTGTCCAGCCTGGAGGTGACCCTGGGGCAGGACTCCAGGCTCCACAGAGGGGTAGGACCGCCCGCCTGCGGGGCCGTGCCTGTGATCTCAGCATCAGCTGCCTTAAGCACCAAATGCCATTCTGACTTCCCTCCCCAACCCTACCTCAAGACAGCCAGCCTGAACCGTGGGCCCCTCCTCTGCCCAGCCCCCAGCCCTCCTTCCTTACTGGCCATGCTGGGAAACACAGGTCATGGCTTGGGAATGTGGCCCTGGGTTGGGGGGTGATGTGATAGGAAGAGGGAGAAGGACATGTGACTCCTGCTCAACAGCCCCCTTCTCTCAGGCTCCGTGTCCAAACCCCTTCCCCATCCCAGATACAAATGGGTTCTCATGATAAGGGGTCATTCGGGGGAGGCAGCCCCCACTGTCCTCCCTAGCGGGGCCAATGGGTGGTGGGCAAGCTGCCAACAGGTGCCCCGGCAGTTTGGGTAGGAAGGCTGGATGTGGGCTTAGGCCCTGGGGTGGCTGCTGGCCAGACCTTCCATGGCAGGGATGAGGGGGCAGAGGTGGGATTCTGGGCCCCCTCAGATTCTTCCCCCACCTCTGTGAAGGAGGGCAAAGATCTTGACAGTTCTCTGATTTTCGGGGCCAAAGAAAACAGGTATGCCCTGGCTCTGTAGTATTTGAGGCTCATTAGCACGTTCCCCGGTCAGGGATCTTGGTGGTTCCGTCAGAGCAAGGGGCAACATTTCCCATGGGCACCTCCTTTGGTGGACATGTCAGAACAAATGGGTCAGGGCAAGTGTCTCGATTGGCACAGCGCAGTGCCACCCCTCTCCTGTCTTGCTCGGGGACGGAGGCCCCACACCTTGAGTCAAGGCACCGCAGAGCAGGCTTTGCTCTTGTCAGGGTCTGAAGCTGTAAGGAGAAGAAAGGCAGATCCCGCGGCTTGGGAGTGAGCAGAGTGGCTAAATCCAGACGGCCGCACTCCGCCCTCCCTCCCCTCTCCCCTCTCCTCCCCCTCCACACCAGGGCCCAGGCTGCCTGTGGTCTCGGCAGGCACCACCTTCCTAGCCAGCTGCCTGCCGGCCTGCCATCCAACCTCCTCCTTCCCCTCCTCAGGCGCCTTCCCCTCCCCCAGGGCCTTCTCCGTGCAGGGCCTCAGCTGGGTCAGCCGAGTGAGTGGGGCTGGGCAGGCTGGACAGGCCGGGCTCCTGCTCCCTGGGGAGCCACGCTGGGGTGGGCAGTGGGCAGGCAGCAGGAGGGCCTGGTGCCAGGGCAGAGCCTTCAGGACAGACACAGGCTGGGGTCTGTGTGCAGAGCCTTGGGGTGAGTTGGGGTACAGCCCTGCTGGGGGCTTGGGGTGGGGGGACCCCGGGGAGAAGCCAGGGGGCTGTGGCAGTTTCATGTCTGTATTTGGCAGTCGGATAGGAGCCAGCTCAGTGAGACTGGGACCCTGGCCAGTTGCAGGGGAGGGCGTCAGGGCCCTGGGGACACCCTTCCCCCAAGGCTGACTCTGGTGCCCCCCTCCTCTTCCCCAGGCTGAGCTGCCCTTTTCTGTGGATGACTCCAGCTCTGCTTTTGTATCCCTGGAGCGTTTGGGGGTTCAGGCTGTAGGGCTGTGGCCAACAGGTGCCCCTGGGGTTTGCACGGCAGGAAGCTGAGAAGGGAAAGGGGGAGGGGCAGGCTAGATGGTGCCGCCTCATTGGCCCTGGACCGAGGTTGGGATGTGACTTGTCTGCGGTGTGTGTTCCTCTGCACCAGGCCCAGCTCGCCCAAGAAATTGGCGTCCTAGCCATGCTGCTCCGGGGTTCCATAGACCTGCTTCCCCTGCTTTTGGAGCCTGCAGTTGGTAGTTTAGGTCCCTAGTCCGTGTCAGGAATGTGGGTTCCCTGCCCCAGTGGAATTCTCCCACCAGGCCCAGGAGTGGCCCCTCTACTGCCAGAACCCTTTGCCCCAGGCCTTTCCCTATGGTGTCCCCTCCTGGGAGGATCAGCAGGGTCAGTGTTGGCAGAGCCAGTGGCAGAGGAGGTTCCAGGGGCTCAGGGAGGGGAAGCAGCTGGGCGAGGTCGCAGGAGTCTGGGGGTGAAGTCAGGGCAGGGCCAGCCTGCGGGGAGCTGCCCCAACTCCTGGGCTCTGGGCGACATTCCAGCCAGCTCTCCCAGGCTCTCTGCTCGTTTTCCTCCCTGGCAGCTATCTCTGTCTCTCTCCAGGTGGGTCTACATCCCCTTTTAGCAGCCCCATCACCTCCGACGAGGAGTACCTGAGCCCCCCAGAGGAGTTCCCAGAGCCTGGGGAGACCTGGCCCCGAACCCCCACCATGAAGCCCAGTCCCAGCCAGAACCGCCGTTCTTCTGACACTGGCTCCAAGGCACCCCCCACCTTCAAGGTCAGACCCCTGAGACGGGCCCAGCCTCCTGTGTGCCCCCCTTCCTTTGGGTGCCCCCTTGTTTTTGGGGCCATGCTTAGGCACCAGCAAGACCTGGAACTTTGCTCCCATTCAAACCCTCTTACCCAGAGCCAGTCTCAGTCTGGCTGTGGAAGAGTCCTCCGTCTCAGATTCCACAGCCCTCAGGACCCAAGGCTCTGCCCTGACTGTCTTCCCCTGACACTTTGGGGTAACCCCTTCAGGTCTCACTTATGGACCAGTCAGTAAGAGAAGGCCAAGATGTCATCATGAGCATCCGCGTGCAGGGGGAGCCCAAGCCTGTGGTCTCCTGGTGAGTAGCCGCACTTTCCACCACCCACCAGTGACTCTATGCCAGGCTTGGCTCTGGGAGGTCTGGCTTTGGGTGGAAGGAAATGGAACCTTGGTGGGCTTCCCCATGATCTGCCTCAGGGGCCTCATCTCAGGGACAGCAGTGTACTCCCCCTGGCACCCCGTCCCTTGCCCCATGTTCCAGGCTTATTTAGGGCTTCCCTTTCTGGGGAGGGGTTTGGGTCTCATGTCTGTCCATTTTTTTTTGGGGGGGGGGATAAATGACCGGGTGCGGTGGCTCACACCTGTAATCCCAGCATTTTGAGAGGTGAGGCGAGTGGATCACTTGAGGCCAGGAGTTCGAGACCAGCCTGGCCAGCATGGCGAAGCCCTGTCTCTACTAAAAATACAAAAAAATTAGCCAGATGTGGTGGTGCATGCCTGTAATCCCAGCTACTTGGGAGGCTGAGGCAAGAGGATCACTTGACCCTGGGAGGTGGAAGCTGTAGTGAGCTGAGATCACACCATTGCACTGCAGCCTGGGTGACAGAGTGAGACCCTGTCTCAAAAACAAAAACACCCCCCTCCCAAAATTAGCTAGGAGCAAGACATTTCAGAGGCCAAGGAAGGAGGACTGCTTGAGCCAAGGAGTTCAAGACCAGCCTGGGCAACATAGTGAGACTCTGTCTCTACAAAAAAATTTTTTTAAATTAGCTGGACATGGTAGTACATGCCTGTAGGCCCAGCTACTTATGAGGGTGAGGAGGAGGATCACTGGAGCCCATGAGTTTGAGGTTGCAGTGAGCTATGATCACGCCACTGCACTCCAGCCTGGACAATATAGCGAGACCCTGTTACTGAAAAAAAAACACGCAACAATTTGTTTCTGAGCTGCCAGCAGCCCCGAGTTAAATGTGGGTCTAAGCAGAGGGGCCTCGCTCATCCCAGGTGCCTGGAACATGGATTACTCAGCTTGCTAATTTTTTATGGTTTGAATTCTGTTTTTCATTTTTAATTGATTGTCTGGTCCCCACTGTGATTTTTTTTTTTTTTTTTTTTTTTTTTTTTTTTTTTTTTTTTTTTTTAGATGGAGTTTCACTGTTTGTCGCCCAGGCTGGAGTGCAGTGGTGCGATCTGGGCTCACTGCAACCTCCGCCTCCTGGGTTCAAGGGATTCTCCTGCCTCAGCCTCCTCAGTAGCTGGGATTACAGGCGTGTGCCACCACACCCAGCTAGTTTTGTATTTTTTGTAGAGGCAGAGTTTCTGGTCAGTCTGGTCTCGAACTCCTGACCTCAGGTGATCCACCCACCTCGGCCTCCCAAAGTGCTGGGATTACAGGCATGAGCCACTGTGCCCATCCCCCACTGTGATTTTTTTTTTTAACATTGTAAGTTTTTTCATACCCCTTTTGGGAAGTGGGAAAGCTATCTGTCCATTATAAATAAATAAAAATAAGACATGGGGAATTTTAAGAATTATTAAGAGCTAAATAGGGTCAGGCATGAGGGCTCAATGTCTGTAATCCTAGCACTTTGGGGAGCCAAGAGAGGAGGATCATTTGAGCCCAGAAGTTCAAGACCAGCGTGGACAACATGGTGAAACCCTGTATCTACAAAAAATACAAAAATTAGCTGGGCATGGTGGCGTGTGCCTGTAGTCCCAGCTACTCAGGAGGCTGAGGTGGGGGGGTTGCTTGAGCCTGGGGAGGTAGAAGTTGCAGTGAGCTGTGATCGTGCCACTGCACTCCAGCCTGGGTGACAGAGGGAAACCCTGTTAAAAAAAAGAAAGAAAGAAAGAAAAGAAAAAAGAGCTAAAAAGCACGGCTCCACTCTGAATGCAGCAGAGTTCCGAGAAGGGAGAGCTCCAGGCAGTTAGAAGTGACCTGGAAGCTCCTGGAGGTGGGTGGGATGGCAGAGTGGGGGTAAAAACCTAGCCCTGGAAACCAGGGATGCCCACGGTCAGTGGGACAGATCTGGGGACTGGGCAAACTGCACAGGGAAGGAGAGGCCTGCTCAATGCTGCAGCCCCAGTTCCTGTGCACGCACATCAGGCCCCTGGGCCCTGGGACTGAGTTCTTGCCCCTCTGACAGGCTGAGAAACCGCCAGCCTGTGCGCCCGGACCAGCGGCGCTTTGCGGAGGAGGCTGAGGGTGGGCTGTGCCGGCTGCGGATCCTGGCTGCGGAGCGTGGCGATGCTGGTTTCTACACTTGCAAAGCAGTCAATGAGTATGGCGCTCGGCAGTGCGAGGCCCGCTTGGAGGTCCGAGGTGAGTACCTGATTTCTCCATGAACACCCACCTGGCCCTGGCCCCTTCCTTCCCCCACTGTCTGCTCTCACACAGCCTCAGTTAGAGGATACCACCACTGAAAGGGCCTTAACGGGCCCCAGTCCAGCTGCTTATATTATTGTTGAGTGAACCAAAGCCCGGAGACAGGAAGTGACCTGCCCAAAGCTGCACAGCACATTGTTCCGTGCTCAGCTTACTACACAACCCCACCTTCCCTGTTGCTCCATCACGGAGCCCTGGCGGCAGCCAGAGACCCTGCACCTGCCACTGGCCAAGCTCTCTCTACACTCTTCTGAGCCTTTGTCACCCTGCTCTGCCCAGGACCCTCCCTCATCCCCCTCCCCCTCTCCTCTCGCCCCTTTGCCCACCCTCCCATCCCATTGCTGTGCAGAAGCTACTGTGAGGTAGCGGTGGGGAGAGTCTGGTGGCTGGACCCGTTCGGAGGGGCCCTTGGGGTGGCTTAGGCTTGGAGCATCACAGGGACCCTAGGGTGCCAGGGTGAGCACAGCTGTGACGTGTGAAGAGGCCTGGGCCCCCAGAGCCTGGGGCATACGTGCAGGGGCCCTCTCAGGCAGCAGGAATGCCAGGCCCTGGCTAGGGGGCCCTCGAGGGCCGTGGGTTTTCCTCACCGAAGTCCACAACCGTTTATCTTGCCTTCCACCTCACCCTTCGCCTCAATGGCTCCTCGCTTCCTCTCCTCGCTTCTCACTCAGCCCCCAGCCCCTGACCTTCCCCAAGGCTCAGAGCTCAGACCCTGACAGTCATGGTCCCTCTGCTGGCCCTCCGCCTCAGTTCCCCTCCTCTGTGCCCGCCGTTCCTGTAGTTGCCACTTCCTTGGTCTCCAGATTCTTCAGCCCTCCTCCCTGGCCTGCTTTCTCTCCAGGGCCTGGCTCTGCCTCGCTTCTCTGTATTAACCCATGTCTCGGTGCTTCTTTCTCTTGGGGATTCCTTCCGACACCCCCAGGCTTTGGGGTGCTCCTGATCCCATGAATGCCTGGTTGCCCGGGCCTCTGCCTGCCCAGGAACCCCGAGGAACCAGTCTCTGGCTAGCTGCCGGCCCTCGCAGCCCAGAGCTGACCTTGGGGGAGCCGAGAGTGGCAGTGCTGCCCTGGCAGTGTGAGAGGCAGCCCTCTATGCAGAAGGGCCCTAGCCAGGTCTGCGTGCCTGTGCGTGCATGTGTGCGTGTGTGTGCGTGCATGTGTGCGTGTGCATGAGTGCGTGTGTGTGCATGTGTGCGTGTGCATGTGTGTGTGCATGCGTGTGTGTGCGTGTGCGTGCGTGTGTGCGCGTGTGTGCGTGTGCATGTGTGTGTGTGTGCGCGCGCGTGCGCGTATGCTGCACTAACCTGCCGCTTGCTGACTGAGGTTTTTGTCTGTACACAGGCGAGTGAGCTCAGGGGGCCACCTGCGCTCCCCCCGCTACCCTCCGAGCCGCGCCCCTGTCTCAGGCACCTCTCGGACCTCGCTGTGTTTCACTGCCTCCTGCCCACAGACCCAGGCCTGCCGGCCCGGACCCGTCCCAGCCTCCCCTCCCCACCCCATGCAGCCCCCAGGGGGATAGCCCATGGGCCCCTGTGGACCCTCCCTCCCCAAGTGGACACATGGCTGTGCAGGCCAGGAGGCCCACAGATGGACTGAGTGCTGGGAAGGGGTGGCTGCGAGGGGTATCAACCCCCCGAGTCTCTCCCTGAAGGGGAGCACCGGGCGAGTGCATGTGCTACTGCTGCTACAGGCCTGTCTATCTGTTTGTCTGTCTGTGTGTCTGTGATAGTCAGGGAAGGATGCCTCGGAGCTGAGGTGGGGTGAGACAGAGTGGGAGAGATTACGGCATGGCATGGAGGGGCCCAAGGAGCAGGGGCTGTTGACAAGGGCCTTACCAGGAAGGGTTAGGACACTGACCATTCTAGAAATGGGTTTCGAATGGCACAACACTTTCTATTCCAAAAAGACCAAAAGCCAGAGGCCCCAGGCTCTGTGCTGATGAGCAGCCTGGCTGAGCCCTGGCCCTGGCAGGTTTAGGGCCCGTTTGGGGCCCCCTCCTTCTCTGTCAGGGCTGGGGTGCTCTGTCTGGGAATGAGGGAGTTAACCAGGTTTGGTGCAGGAACAGGGGCAGGGGGCCACTGTAGTGAGCGTGGAGAGACTTGGAAACACCTATTTCTTAACTCAAATAAAGTCCAGTTTGTACCCAGCTGGTGTGTTGTGTTTTTTTTTCCCCCGCCGCTGTCTCTGCCACCACGTGGCCCTCTCGGTTTCCCCTCCCTCAGTTCCCTCTTGCCTCCATGAGTCACCCTCCCTGGCCCAGCTTGGATTGCCATCTCGAAGCCAGGTCTGGGCTTGCCTTGCTGTCCTGGCCAGGTGGGTGGGCTTTCCCCATCTCCAGAGAACAAAATGCATCTTTCTCTCTGTGTCTGTCTGTCTCTCTGTGCGTGCTTATGTGTGTCTCCCTCACCCTGTGTGTCTCTGCTCTGTGCGTGGCCCCCGTGGCTGCTTTCCCCTCAGCACACCCTGAAAGCCGGTCCCTGGCCGTGCTGGCCCCCCTGCAGGACGTGGACGTGGGGGCCGGGGAGATGGCGCTGTTTGAGTGCCTGGTGGCGGGGCCCACTGACGTGGAGGTGGATTGGCTGTGCCGTGGCCGCCTGCTGCAGCCTGCACTGCTCAAATGCAAGATGCATTTCGATGGCCGCAAATGCAAGCTGCTGCTTACATCTGTACATGAGGACGACAGTGGCGTCTACACCTGCAAGCTCAGCACGGCCAAAGGTAACTCCCCACTCAGGCCTTGGGCTGCCATGGGTGCCCAAGAGCTGGAGGGAGGGGACTGGAGGTGTACAGTAAGATGCCCGGGAAACAGAGCTCCAACCCCTAGGGGAAGGGGAGGGGGGGTGTTGGGAGCTAGTACATTGCCCTGGCCTCAGTAAAATGAGCACTTAGAATAGTGCATAGCACAAAGGAAAGGCCGCAACAGGGTTAACTGTTCCTAGGAGGGAGTGCCTCTGCTGAGGTGAATGTGGGTTCCCACGCCTGCCCTGCAAGTCACCAGCCACGTAACTGTGAACAAGTCACTTCATCTCTCTGAGCTTTAGCCTGTTCATCTGTAGAACAGGGATGGTGATCATTCCTCCTCTGTAGAGGGATTGGTAGGATTAATGAGATAGTGTATGTGAAGAACAAAGCACAGGGCCTGTCAAAGGGCCTTTCCAGGAGAGGGTGGAGCACTGACCATTCCAGAAATGGGTTTCAAATGGCACACCTGCCTAATAAATGCCAGCCATTGTTACCACTGATGCTATCTCTGACCTGGGCCTGCCCTCATGGAAGGGCAGAGATTATGGCACCTGCCTCGCTACGTTGTGGGTGATGAAGACCTAAGCGGAAGCTGGAGGGGCTTTAGAAGCAGGAGGGTGCATCGGGTCAGCATAAGGGACCCTTATCTCCTCCAGAAGCTTCTTTGGGGGTTGGTAGAGTGGGGCCAAGGGGCATCTGCTCTGGGTCTGGGGCAGGTGGCTAGGAGCATGGGCATGACCCCAGCACAGAGGAGAATTCTGAGAAGTAGATGGAGGAGGGGTGGGCTTGGCTTCTAGGACCCTCTCAGAGCTGGGCTGTGCTTCATCCAGGGTGGGCAGGGTGAGGGGAGGAGGGGGGAGCTGGGGCCAGGCCCTGGGCTCAGGCCCTGGGCTCCTATGCAGTCCCCAGCCCACCATGGCAGTCTGCACCCACCCTTGCTGACCTCCACCCTCTTGAGATCTAGTCTCTGGATCTGTGCCCACTTCCTCCCCTGAGTACCCAGAGCCTTTGCTGGGCTCTGCCCAGGCTCCAGCTTCTTGCTCAGCCTTAGGTCAGGAGTGGCGGGTTGGGATGCCTGGGCCTCCTTGGCCTTCCCTATCTCTGAGCTGCCCCCTGCCCCGCAGATGAGCTGACCTGCAGTGCCCGGCTGACCGTGCGGCCCTCATTGGCACCCCTGTTCACACGGCTGCTGGAAGATGTGGAGGTGTTGGAGGGCCGAGCTGCCCGCTTCGACTGCAAGATCAGCGGCACCCCGCCACCTGTTGTTACCTGGACTCATTTTGGTACGGCCCCTGTGCTGCAGGTGTTGAGGGCCCCCCAAGGGCCCAGGCGGGGATGGGGTGCACCCAGAGAGCAGGGCCCCTCACTGTGCCTGCTCTGCATTCCCACCCCTCCCTTCTGCAGGCCGCCCCATGGAGGAGAGTGAGAACTTGCGGCTGCGGCAGGACGGGGGTCTGCACTCACTGCACATTGCCCATGTGGGCAGCGAGGACGAGGGGCTCTATGCAGTCAGTGCTGTTAACACCCATGGCCAGGCCCACTGCTCAGCCCAGCTGTATGTAGAAGAGCCCCGGACAGCTGCCTCAGGCCCCAGGTACCACCGGAGCCCCAAACGATGCCGGGGCTGCCTGTGAGGGGCCAGCCCAGCCCTGGGGTGGGAGGCATGGCCCTGGGCCTCTGGGCAGCCGTGTGGTCTTGCAGCTCGAAGCTGGAGAAGATGCCGTCCATTCCTGAGGAGCCAGAGCAGGGTGAGCTGGAGCGGCTGTCCATTCCTGACTTCCTGCGGCCACTGCAGGACCTGGAGGTGGGACTGGCCAAGGAGGCCATGCTAGAGTGCCAGGTGACCGGACTGCCCTACCCCACCATCAGCTGGTTCCATAATGGCCACCGCATCCAGAGCAGTGACGACCGGCGCATGACACAGTGTATGTGCCTGGGAAGGACCCCGGGAGTGTCCCCTGCAGCACCTTCTTGGCTTGCAATGCCCTGCCCCTCTCCCCAGCTTTCCCCAGGCCTTTCCTCTGTAGCCTGACCAGGGACCGGGTGCCTGGGGGAAGGGAACCGGGAGGGACTGTGAGGTCATTGCCTCCCCTGCAAGCCCACACAGCACTCATCTGCTGAGTCACCCCTCAGTGCCCATTAGCACTGATTGGGCAGGCAGTACAGCCTGCTACTAACCTGCATCGGGCCCATGAGCAAGTTACAGAAGCCCTCTGTGCCTCAGTTTCTCATCTGTAATTGGGTTGTTACGAGACTAAATCAGTTAATGCATATAAGCCCTAGAGCAGGACCTGGCACCTGGCGAGCAGTTGGGAGGTGTGAAGTCTCACTATTCTTGTTTTAGTAGCCATTATCATCAGCGGTGGTACTTACTGGAGACATTGCAATGAAAAAGCAGGTGTGAGCAGTGTCTGGCATGGAAGGGATGCTCTGTCCAGGGTTGCTAACAAATAGCAAATAAAGAAGAAGGGGCCAGGGGAGACACAGAGGAACGTATTTGGGTTGTGGTGTCCTCTTAGCCTGGGATACTTTCTTATGGGAGCATCTCAGTTCCATCCTTGAAGGAATCTGAGTCTTGTGTGAGAAGGTCTGCCCACCTCCCATAAGACAGAGCCCAGTCTTTGACCCACCATGGTTTCCTCTTACGGCTGCAACATGACAAAGATCACCTTCATTAAGTGCTTTCTAAGTGCCAGGTCCTGAGAGCTAAAGGTATGACAAGGACCATGTTACCTTGCCACAGGCCTGTAAGGCGGGTACTATTAGCCCCATTTACAGATGAGGAAACTGAGGCTTAGAGAGATACAGGAAGCTGCCCAGAGGCAAGAAAGGACTGTCTGACCCTGGTGCCCAGCTCTTAACCAGGATGTCCCTGTCACCCATGCTACATTCTCCCTGCCCACCCGCCTGCCCGTCTCCAGTGATGCCACCCCGGCTCCAACCCCTGCCCACAGCTTCCCATGACTGTCATTCTCAGCAGCAGGCCTCCCTGTCTCCCAGTCTGCTCTGAGGCCCTGGGTGAGTGTCTGTCTCAGGATCTAAGCTGGCGTCTCTGCTTCTGCCTGTATCTGGGGTCACTGGCAGCCCTTGGTTCCTCTTCTCTTATAAATAGTGTCAGCAGAGATAAATGAATGGGTGACTGTTTTATGCAGAGATAACTGCAAAGAGAAGGGAGGGGTGTCTAGGGACAGCCCTGACATGAAGGAGGACAGTGCAGGCCTCCTCTCTGTGTCCTCGCCAGAGACAGCCTCCTTAGCATCCAGGGAGCAGGGAGTAGGGAAAGAGCTTTGGAATCACATGGTACCAAGGTCGAGCTATCATTTATTAGCCATGTGACCTTGAACAAGTCAATATCTCTGACCTCATTGGTAAAATGGGGATAATTTTGTAGAGTTGTGAGGATTCGCGGGGGGGAAAGCATGTCAGGTACCTGGTATAGGCTGGGCACAGAGCAGGCAACTCTTGTAATATATCGTAGAATGTATTTGGCACTTACTGTGTATGAGGTTCTGGGTCTGGTGGGACAAGCAGATCTGACAATGTCAGCCCGCTCTTTAAGCAGCTTGCAGGCCAGGTCAGGAGCTATGACTGATGCAAGAGGAAAAGCCCCCGCCTATGAAAAGCAGCGTGGGCCAGTGCCCATCGATGTGCAGGCGAGAGGGTTGGGGTCCTGGGAGGAGTCAGAGGATGAGGGGTAGAGAGCGGGCCAGGGGCAGGGGGGCTTCATGGGCTGTACCTACTTAAACTATGTCTTGAAGGACAAGGAAGCCTTAGGTACGAGGAGAGCATTCCACAAGGGAGGAATGTTGTGAGCAATGACCTGGAGATGGAACTCAGTGGCTCGTTCAGGGGCCTGAGAGTTTGCCAGCATCAAGATGCAGAGGAGCAGCAGAGATGTGGCTGGCAGGGATTTTGGGTTGAGGGCTTTGCTGTCCTCCTGGAGGGCTTCCCTGCAGCTGTGCTGGAGACAGAATGGCAGTGGCCTTGGGGATGGAGAAGAAGGGCTTAGGGGAGGGGCCTTGGGAACAAAGCTTTATTCGAGTTTTGACATAGAGGTTGTGACCATGCAGAGGTGGGAAGACGAGGGGCCAATCAACAGAGGCAGGGACCCCAGAGGGTGGCCCATTGTAGGAGGAAGAGAAGATGATAAGTTGCCTGGCCTGACACACTGGAGGGATAGACCAGAGGGGCCAGGGCAGATGTAGACTTGGAAGCCAGCCTGGGCCCAGACCCAGAGTTTGCTGCACTGTGGATACACTTCCTGCTGCCTGCCCCATCCTTGCCCCATCCTTCCCTACTTGCCTCCTCCCTGCAGTGGATGGGGGTGAGGGACCAGGCCTGGGATGGCATGGGCCTACCCCTCAAGGTATCCTCCGGGCTCAGGCCCAGTGTCACTGTCCCTCCCCCACCAGACAGGGATGTCCATCGCTTGGTGTTCCCTGCCGTGGGGCCTCAGCACGCCGGTGTCTACAAGAGCGTCATTGCCAACAAGCTGGGCAAAGCTGCCTGCTATGCCCACCTGTATGTCACAGGTGAGGCAGGCACCCTCGTGGTCAGCTGCACGCACAGCCTGGCCTCTGGCACTACGTGGAGGCTCAGGGAAAGGGGTCTCCACCCAGCTCCCTTCCCCTCCATCCCCTGGGGACCCTCCTGCCTTGCCCCTGCCCCTGTGGCTGAGCCCCCAGGCCCTAGCCTCCTGCCCTGAGGCTCGGTGATCCTGTAGGGCTGTTGGGCTCTTGGACCCAGCAGACATTCGACCTGTGGCTTTCAGATGTGGTCCCAGGCCCTCCAGATGGCGCCCCGCAGGTGGTGGCTGTGACGGGGAGGATGGTCACACTCACGTGGAACCCCCCCAGGAGTCTGGACATGGCCATCGGTGGGTCAGGGCTGCACAGGGCGGTGGGTGGGGATGGGGTGTGGACAGGGCAGGCTCAGGCAGGGCACCATGGAGGCCAGGCCCCAGAAGCGGATGGGCAGGGGCAGGACCTGATGGAATGCTGGCGGGAACAGCTTTGCCCGTCTTCTCTCCACGTTGCATGGGGCCCTTGCTCTGGGTCAGGAGAGGAGGCACGGGGCACTGCCACATTCCCTTCCCATCCTCAGAGTGGGTGCCTGGGTCAGGACTTGCAAATGCCCTCTCCTCCTCTTGTCCAGGATCTCCTCCCACTCCGCCTCAGTTTCCCTACCTCAGGTATCAAGGAATTAGAGTTCAATTCCAGCCCCATCTGTGCCCGTACTGGTACCTTGTTGGCTCTAAACCTCCCAGGGAAGTGGCTGGGCAAGAGCAGATGGGGGGACAAGCAGGAAGCAACAGCAGAGACTGAGGCACGTCCTCAGAGCAGACTAATGATGAGTTCCGGGGTCCTGGGCCAGCTGGATGGGGAGGGGTTGCTGCTCCTGCAACAGCAGCCTCTAGTAGCTCCTCTACCGCCAGACCCGGACTCCCTGACGTACACAGTGCAGCACCAGGTGCTGGGCTCGGACCAGTGGACGGCACTGGTCACAGGCCTGCGGGAGCCAGGGTGGGCGGCCACGGGGCTGCGTAAGGGGGTCCAGCACATCTTCCGGGTCCTCAGCACCACTGTCAAGAGCAGCAGCAAGCCCTCGCCCCATTCTGAGCCTGTGCAGCTGCTGGAGCACGGTGAGCCTGGGTGCTCCTGTCGGGTGGGGGTGGGAGCTGCTGGGATGGGGAATGGGGCCCTGTGGTGGAGGCTCAAGGGCTGGCCTGGACATGGTAACTGGCAGGAGCAGCCTGGCCGGGCGGGACCTTGGCCCATCTGTACACTTCCTTCTCCCGCCTGAAAGCAGCAGGGCACGGTGGCTGAAGCTCAGGCTTTGGGATCGGGTCTGCTGGGGTCCAACCCCACAACCCCAGCTTTGCCGCTCCCTGGCTGTGTTCCCTGGACAAATCGCTAAACCTTTCTGAGCTTCAGCTTCCCCATCTGTAAAAACGGAACTCAAGTGTTGATGAGGGGTGTTAAAGGAGTGGTGGGTGCTGAGGACCTGGCGTCAAGCCCAGCACAGAGCCTGCGCTCTCCTCCTCCCAGGCCCACCCCTGGAGGAGGCCCCTGCCGTGCTGGACAAACCGGACATCGTGTATGTGGTGGAGGGACAGCCTGCCAGCGTCACCGTCACATTCAACCATGTGGAGGCCCAGGTCATCTGGAGGAGGTGGGCCCCTTTCCCACATGTGGCAGCCCAGGTCTGGCCCAGCCTGGCCAGAATGCCCTGGGGCAAGATCTGGGTGACCTCCCTGTCATGTGACCCCTAGCTGCCGAGGGGCCCTCCTAGAGGCACGGGCCGGTGTGTACGAGCTGAGCCAGCCAGATGATGACCAGTACTGTCTTCGGATCTGCCGGGTGAGCCGCTGGGACATGGGGGCCCTTACCTGCACCGCCCGAAACCGTCACGGCACGCAGACCTGCTCGGTCACATTGGAGCTGGCAGGTGGGTGACAGCGGGCCTTCTTCCTAGCCTCCCTCCAAGGCCCAAAGCTCTCTCCTCACACCCCCAGGTACACAACCTGCCTGACACTGCTGCAGATCCAAACCCATGTCCTCCGGTCAGGCCTGTCCACATCATGGCTATACAAATACCATATTAGTAATAATGACAACAATCATACTCATAAGATTTATTGGCCAGGCGCGGTGGCTTACACCTGTAATCTCAGCACTTTGGGAGGCCGACACGGGTGGATTACCTGAGGTCAGGAGTTCGTGACCAGCCTCGCCAACATGGTGAAACCCCATCTCTACTAAAAATACAAAAATTAGCTGGGCGTGGTGGCAGGCGCCTGTAGTCCCAGCTACTTGGGAGGCTGAGGCAGGAGAATCACTTGAACCTGGGAGGCAGAGGTTGCAGTGAACCAAGATCACTCCATTGTGCTCCAGCCTGGGCAACAAGAGCAAAACTCCGTCTCAAAAAAAAAAAAAAAAAGATTTATTGAGCCTAGTGTGTGCCAGTCTCAGTACTAAGCACTAAGCACTTTACGTGTATTGCCTCATTTTATGTTTACATCAGCCTTGTGAGATGGGGTTGGTTATTATCCCCATTTTACAGATGAGGAGACTGAGGCTGAGGCTAAGAGTAACTGGCCCAAGTTCACAGTACCTAATAAGTACAGGAGCTGGGTTCAAGTGTGGCTGCCTGACTCCTAGCTCCTGTGTTAAACGTAATAGGAAATAGTATCTCAGATATAACAAACATGGGAAGACCAAGTTGGTTTTTAAAGAAACCTATGAGCACATCTTATCACTGGACTGCCAGCCTTGAGAATCCTGGCCGCCCTTCGGCACAAGCCTGTTTAACAGAGCCTCCCAATGTTTGCAGCAAGGATTCTTTTTTTTTTTTTTTTTTGAGACAGTTGTCTCACTCTGTCACCCACACCATCTCGGCGCACTGCAACCTCCACCTCCCAGGTTCGAGTGATTCTTGTGCCTCAGGCTGCCAAGTAGCTGGGACTACAGGCGTGCACAACCATGCCCAGCTAATTTTTTGTATTTTTAGTAGAGATGGGGTTTTGCTATGTTGGCCAGGCTGATCTGGAACTCCTGGCCTCAAGTAATCCGTCCACCTCGGCTTCCCAAAGTGCTGAGATTACAGGTGTGAGCCACTGTGCCAGGCCTTAGGATTCTTTTTATAATTTCTTCTTTAAAGATGTAGTCTCTCAAACTAGTTACTACCTAATGCATCAGGTGGTAACTGTTTGGTTTTCTAATTTGTTAATTAACTCTAGACATATGTAATCGCCACTCAGAACTCCTGATCAACATGGGCTAAACAGGGTTACCTGCTGAGTAAATACAATTCCAACCAAAAGCAAAGAAAGTGACATTTTACTTAGCACAGGCAATCTTATCATGGGTAAATGGACATTTTCTGGTGCTTTCAAAAAACCACTGAAGCTCACTTGAAACTTTCCGGTGCTTTGACCTTCATAGACTGCCCCCATCACCTCCCAGCCCATGGGGGACAGGATTCCTAGAGGCAAGGGGAGGCGTCTGTGAAGTGGAAGATAAGTGGCAATAGGGTGTGTAACAAAGAGAAAGGGAACCCTTCCGGCCCTGCTGTGAAGATGGTGGGGGTGCTGGGCGCTCTTTTAAGTGTCTCCCTCCTTGCCTGCCTTGTCCCTAGCACTCTCCACTCACTCACCACTTTACTCCTTGACAGTTCATCTTCAGGACTCACCTTTCTTCCCAGATATAGGAGGAGCCCTGAAGTTTGGGGAGCCCCTGGCCCTGAGAGCCCTGCGGCACAGCCTAGCTGGAACAGTGACCAATGGAGCCCCATTTGAGTCCAGCCAGTCAGGGCTTAGATGGGGCTGGGGCTTGCACTGACACCCCTATTCCACTAGACCCCACCCCGCCACACCCAGATAGGGCAAGTGGAGTGGTGGCCCCCCTTCCTCCGCGTCAACCTCACTGCAGTGTCTTCCCCATCCCCGGGCTGGCCTCCCTCATTGTCTGTGTGCCTGTGAAGGGTGGGGGTCCACACCCGGCCGCCCTGCCTTCCCAAGTGCCTGACTCATCCTACTTCTCCTCAAGCTGAGATGCTCAAACACGCTGGGGTGGGGGGTGGGGCCTGGCGGGGGACACCTGGAAGTCACAGGCTCCTTTGCAAAGCACATTGCAATATGTATTTAATCCCATCATGATAATTAGAAGCTGCTTTACCAGGAAATCATATGACCACGTGATATGTATGGAGAATGAAATCACAACCACATGTGGGAGATACTGAGTGTCCATTTCTAGATGGTTTGGTTAGTATTTGGGGGTTACTTGTTTGTTCATCTTGCCATCTCCCAGATGCTATTAATAGAAGCCCCTCTAAACATTTTTCAAAGATTCAGTGAAAAAACTTCAAGGTAGAGGCAGTGCCATCCATGAGCTTAATTCAGGGTCACAGGGTGAGCCACCTGCCGGGGCCAAGTTCAGGTAGTCAGAAGCCAGCGGGTGGCCCTGTGAAGAAGGGCGGCCACCCACAGGGGGCAGCATTGGGCCACTCCTTGCCCGCGGATTCATGCAGCAAGGGGAGCGACTCAGGATGGCCAGTCCTGATTTTTCAAGAAAGGCAGGAAATCCAGATTTCTTTTGTGTGTGAAAATCTCCTAATTTCAAAGCTGCCAAATGAATACAGAAGGTCCAACAAAGCAAGCCTGCACCTTGTGCCAGGTTTCCTGAGATTTGGAGAACATCACGTTTGGATTTACGGGGCGGGGCAGGGCTTGGTTCAGGCGGGGCTTGGTTCAGGCGGGGAACTCTGTTGTCCCAGTTGGTGGGGGGTGGGGGGTGGTGGCTTGCAGGGAGGCGGGGGTCTAGCGTTCTAACTGAGCCAGTCGCTGATGGGGGATCTGGGGAGGGGCTGAGGAGGCAGGGTAAAGCCAACCCCTAACCCCCTCTCTTCCCACCCCTATCCCCATGTGTTTCAGAGGCCCCTCGGTTTGAGTCTATCATGGAGGACGTGGAGGTGGGGGCTGGGGAAACTGCTCGCTTTGCCGTGGTGGTCGAGGGGAAGCCACTGCCGGACATCATGTGGTACAAGGTCAGAGTGTGCTGCTGGCTGAGCCTGGGGGAGGGAGGAGGGGCTCCCTGGGGGCGTGGGAGGGTCCTGGGAGGCCTTAGGAGGGCGGAGCCCGGGCAGAGGCGTGGTTAGGAGGAGGAAAGGGGATGCAGAGGACTGACTAGCTGAGGGGTGCAGGGCTTTCTGTGGGAGATAAGGGAGGAGCTGATTCTGGGTCCTGGTGAGAGATGCGCTGCCCAGAGTAGGAGATGAGGGCGGGTCCTGGTACAGCGGCTCCTGGCCCCAAGGTAGAGGTGAGGCCAGGCCCAGAATGAAGGTGAGACCCAACTCTGCAGGACGAGGTGCTGCTGACCGAGAGCAGCCATGTGAGCTTCGTGTATGAGGAGAATGAGTGCTCCCTGGTGGTGCTCAGCACGGGGGCCCAGGATGGAGGCGTCTACACCTGCACTGCCCGGAACCTGGCGGGCGAGGTCTCCTGCAAAGCAGAGTTGGCTGTGCATTCAGGTGGGCAGGAGTTCCGGAGAAAGGTAAAGCGCACACCCCCTGGAATCTGATGTGACCCCCTATGCTCTGCCCAGGAAGCAGCCAGCCCTGGACTCGAGCCACCACACCCCCAGCCCAGCACCCTGCCTTGAGCCCCCAACATTCTTTTTTTTTTTTTTGAGACGGAGTTTTGCTCTTGTTGCCCAGGCTGGAGTGCAATGGTGCGATCTCGGCTCGCTACAACCTCTGCCTCCCAGGTTAAAGCAATTCTCCTGCCTCAGCCTCCCGAGTAGCTGGGATTACAGGCGCCTGCCGCAACGCCAAGCTAATTTTTGTATTTTTAGTAGAGATGGGGGTTTCACCATGTTGGCTAGGCTGGTCTCAAACTCCTGACCTCGTGATCCACCCACCTCGGCCTCCCAAAGTGCTGGGATTACAAGCGTGAGCCACCGCGCCCAGCCAAGCCCCCAACATTCTTGCACCTCTTCTCTCTCCTTCTGTCC
This sequence comes from Pongo pygmaeus, assembly GCF_028885625.2. Lineage (NCBI taxonomy): Eukaryota > Metazoa > Chordata > Mammalia > Primates > Hominidae > Pongo > Pongo pygmaeus. The sequence goes on from NC_072384.2 coordinate 119,945,325, forward strand.
ACCTGTCCCAGTCTCTGGCCTGCTTGCTTTCTTCCCCTCCCACCTAACACCATGACATCTCTGCCCCAGCTCAGACAGCTATGGAGGTCGAAGGGGTCGGGGAGGATGAGGACCATCGAGGAAGGAGACTCAGCGACTTTTATGACATCCATCAGGAGATCGGCAGGTGTGGGGCTAGGAGGGAAGCCAGTGGGGGCCGAGAGAGGCTGCTGGGTCTGAGGGCTGGGAGGGGTGGAGAGGGCCACAGTGATGGCTGATCTCTGACCCCCTCCCTGTGTCAACCAGGGGTGCTTTCTCCTACTTGCGGCGCGTAGTGGAGCGTAGCTCCGGCCTGGAGTTTGCGGCCAAGTTCATCCCCAGCCAGGCCAAGCCAAAGGCATCAGCGCGTCGGGAGGCCCGGCTGCTGGCCAGGCTCCAGCACGACTGTGTCCTCTACTTCCATGAGGCCTTCGAGAGGCGCCGGGGACTGGTCATTGTCACCGAGCTGTATCCTGGGACAGGCTGGGGGCTAGGGGGGGATCCATGCCTAAATGACTGGTCCTTGTAACATCCAATAGGCAACATGTTTTACAGTTTAGAAAGTAGTCCCCTTGACAATTGGGAGGGATACATCTGGAGACTTCTATGAAAACCAACAGTTTTAAGCCCATTGTTAGCTTAAATTTTCGTAGCATTTAATGTGTGCCTGGCAGTGTTCTAAGAGTTTTACAAATATTAACCTATTTAATCCTCATATATTACTATCTCCTGGAATTTTATTATTAACTTGTATTATCTTCATTTTACAGATGAAGAGACAGGCATGGAGAGGTTAAATAACTTGCCCAAGGTCACAGAGCTAGCACATGGCCTGTGCTTTTCATCATGAAATGCAGTACAGTGCATCTGCATATTTGTAGTGACCCCATTTCAGGTCAATACTTGGCTTTATTTGGAGGCTGTTTTCGTAAGGAACAGATTTTACCCTTTCATAAAGGCTGTGGTTAAGCAAAGGCACATTGAGGTAAGGATGCTGGGTGATTGTCTCATCACCCCAGTAGCAGGGTGACCGTAACCTGCACATGAGCCTCCTGCCTGCACTGTTTGAATTCAAACCTCAGCAAAATGACAAATTATTCCATGTCATGGACCTTCTAGGTCATTCTCAAATAGAGTCAAGAAGTTCCATCCACAGTCAACAAAATTCTGCTGTAATTTGATCCCTATAAATGCTTTACAGGGTGGGCAGGAAGGGAAATGTTATTCCCATATTACTCCTGGGAGAACCTAGGCTCAGAGAGGTGAAGTGACTTGTCTGAGATCCCACAGAAAGTGGGAGTTCAAGCAGGGATGACCCACCTGTGCCCTCAGAGGACAGAAGGTGGGGAGGGGGTACACGTGGAGGAGGGGAGAGACAGTCTCTGACTAGTATCAAGTCTTCTGTAAGGGGAAGGAGAACTCCGTGCTGAGCCGGGACCTGCCCTGAGCTCTGGGCTGGGCCGGGCAGTTGGCACTGGGCTCTGTTCTCCTTGATCTGGGATGTAGCTGCACAGAGGAGCTGCTGGAGCGAATGGCCAGGAAACCCACCGTGTGTGAGTCTGAGGTGAGGGCAGTGGGTGGCAGGGGCCAGGTTGGGCACCAGCCTTCACCCACCTGAGCTTTGAGAACCAACAAATGGGTCCTGAGCGTGCCATCTGTGCCCACAGGAAGCCAGGGGTGGAGGTGGAGAGCACTGTTAGGCAGGCAGCAGAGTCCCCACCCAATAATACCAGACCCCCATCTATTTGGGACTTGCACTGTTCTCTCTCAATCTCAGCAAACCCACCCCAGCTCCTAACTGTTGTTTCCCACTCTTCATCACATAAACATCCCCCAAACATTTCTCCTGGAAGCAGCCCCACCTAGATTGTATTGATCTCACTGCAGTCCTGCCACGTCAGGCTGTACATGTTGTGCACTGCACAATTCTACTTATTACCATGCAATGGCTCCTCCCTATAATTGTGCTGTACCCTCCGGTGCATATGGTCGCCTTGGATCTTTGCAACCCCAAACCTGTGTTTCAACCCCTTCCACGAGCCATCTGAAGGCTACTCCACAGGCACAGCCTGACCGCTTGCCACCCTGGAGGTGTTCAGACATACACCACCCTACCCCCACAGACTCTGGGCCCACTATTTCCACAGATCCGGGCCTATATGCGGCAGGTGCTAGAGGGAATACACTACCTGCACCAGAGCCACGTGCTGCACCTCGATGTCAAGGTGAGGTGGGGACTGGAGAGCAGACAGCCCCTGTGGGAGCCAGGAGGTGAAGCGTCCTTCCTTGTTCATTCGGCCCACACACCTCACCTTGTGTCTTCCAGCCTGAGAACCTGCTGGTGTGGGATGGTGCCACGGGCGAACAGCAGGTGCGGATCTGTGACTTTGGGAATGCCCAGGAGCTGACTCCAGGAGAGCCCCAGTACTGCCAGTATGGCACACCTGAGTTTGTAGCACCCGAGATTGTCAATCAGAGCCCCGTGTCTGGAGTCACTGACATCTGGTAAGGCTGGCATACTGAGCTGGGCCGACCAGGGCAGCTGCCCTTGGGGCTGTGCTGGGGACATGCTCACTGGCAGGGAGATTTACCTAGCCTGGACTCCTCCTGACAGTGGGCTGGAGGCATTGTTTTCAGGGTCTCCTGCCCATGTTACTCCTTGCCCCTCGTGAGTCAGGGCTGCCCCATTCTCTCAAGGTCTCAGCCCTGTTAGTCCTTGACTGCTTGTCTCCCCTGGAAGCTGGGCCTTCCCCTCAGCAGCCAGCATGCCTCCTCTAGTAAGGCAGGCATGGTCCCATTGGTTCCCAGGCTTCCCTGGGCTTCCTGAGCCAGCCCTGCCATGACCCTGGACTTCTCCAGGCACATCTGGACCTGTAGGTTCAGGGTCCTCCCTGAAGAAGCCACTCCTGTGCTCATTGTCCATGGCAGTGTTCCCCGGGAGGTAACAGCTCACTCAGGTCAGCAGTAGCAAAGAACTGCTCCCTTCCAGTCGGAGGGGGGCGGTCCTCTTACCCATCACTCTCCTTTTCCCACAGGCCTGTGGGCGTTGTTGCCTTCCTCTGGTAAGGACCCCTCTGCAGTGTCCCAGCAGTCTCCTGGCAGGTCTACCCCTAACCTTTGCAGGGCTGCAGCCCACTCCCTTCTCTTCCACATCCCCCACTCCTTCTTGCACTGCAAGGAGCCTCATGTGCATGAAGGTGGACAGCCCTGTCTGCATGACCACACTCTGCCTGTCCCCACACCCCTCTGTAAGAGGTGGGCACCCTAGATGGAGAGAGCCCGGCGCAGGCTCAGGGCCATGGAGGCAGGGAACTCCTTGGCTCTGAGTGTCCAAAACTTGGACTAGAAGGGAGTGGAGCTCAGGGTGGGCACATCCCCTTGGCACAGACTCTTCACTCATGGAGAGGCCACACTGGAGGAGGGATGGAACAGGTCCTCTAAAGCACAGGCCACTAGGCCCCAAGGCAGCACCACCTCCCTGCCCATCAGGGGGCTGGGGAGGGGACAGCGCAGGAGAGAGTCTGCAGCCTTGCCTCTTACCCAGATTTGCCCAGCCTCTGTCATCCTCACAACCCCAGAGCCTCCATCTGTCCCCAGCCCTGTGCCCCCACTGACATTCCCCTTTGTCCCAGCCTGCCCCTCATGACAGCCCTCTTCACCCCTGCAGTCTGACAGGAATATCCCCGTTTGTCGGGGAAAATGACCGGACAACATTGATGAACATCCGAAACTACAACGTGGCCTTCGAGGAGACCACATTCCTGAGCCTGAGCAGGGAGGCCCGGGGCTTCCTCATCAAAGTGTTGGTGCAGGACCGGCTGTGAGTACAAGGCCCTGGGAGCCCCCACCTGCAGGGTCACCCTCATACCACCTGCCTGCTACTCCCAAACTCCTGCCCCTCGACATGCAAGCCCCCAACTCCTTAGGAGCCCTGTTTGCTCAAACAGTTATTGACTCACTGATGACTGAATGATAAATCCCTTCTTAATCCTCATTCATTCACAGGAGACCTACCGCAGAGGAGACCCTAGAACATCCTTGGTTCAAAGTGAGTCTAGTCTGCAAAGTGGTGGCACAAAAGGTGGAGGGAGAGAGAATGTTACTAACAGCTCTATTTATTGAGTACCTACTGTGTGCAGTAAACCATGTTAGGCAGTGTATGTACATATGACCTATTAGCTTCACAATAGCTTTGCAAAGGAAGGCATTATTAGTCCCATTTTGTTGACAAGGAAACAGGCCCAAATCAGTGATGGAGTTGGGGGTATACATACTGGACTCCAGGGCATACGTCTGGACCTCTCCATCCTGGGCATCCTCAGTGGAGTTCTCCCCCATGCTTGAGACCAGACCCTGGTCTTCGTGACTTCTGTCTGTCCATCTCTGTCCTGCACTGGTCCCACGCAATAGCGTTGGGGGTGACCAGGCAGGCTCAGCCCCTTGGTTATGAGCTTCATGTGGGCAGGTTCTCGGTTCTCACTCATTCATCTTCAAACCCCAGTTTCTCAGGGCACAGTGCCAGGCATTTGATGGGGTCTTGGGGATTTGGGAAGGGAGGTTCAGCAAATGAGTCCGGAAAGAGCGCCTGAATAAACTGTTCGTGGAGGGTTGTGCCAGGTCACTTGAAGGCTGAGGTCATTCTGGTATCAGGAGTTGAATTAAGAGCCTTCTTTCTCAGACCGGAAATGAGCTCCAGAAGAGAGAGCCTGGGTGGGTAGCTGAGGGAAGCATCCATCTTGGTCTGGACCACCAAGGCTCCAGATGTCTGGGGTGCTGGCCCTACATGGAGACAGAGGGGAGCTGGGGAGCCGGGGCCCAGGTAAGGGGCCTAACAGCACAGGCCTCCCAGGGCAGCTGGTTTACCAGGACAGGGCCATGAGCCCTGGTGGAAGCTCAGAAGCCTACCTCTGGGAGCCACCAGTTTCCTGCCTCTCCCCTGGGGTGTTCAGGGGATTTGTCTTTAGGTGTGCGTCTTGGCTGCAGGCATTGTCCTGACAGACCCAAGGGAAAGGGGACCCCCAGGAGCCCAGACTCAGTGCTGCTTGATCCACTCGCTCCTGCCACCCCGCCCCATGGACTTTGTCTCTCTGTTGCCAAACCTGGAGAGTCTAGGTTGACAGCTTTCCCTCAAGCCCTCTTTCCTGGGTTTGCAGACTCAGGCAAAGGGCGCAGAGGTGAGCACGGATCACCTGAAGCTATTCCTCTCCCGGCGGAGGTGGCAGGTAAGTGTGGCAGGCCAGCCTCTGTGCTTTCCACCTTCTCCTTCTCTCTAGCACTGCCTTCCCCCTCCTGTGGGCCTTCATCTCCTGCTCCTGTCTTCTCGCTTTCACTGGCTCCATGCCCAGCTTCCTGCCTGTTCCCTGACCCTCTGCATGCTCAGGCCTCTTCCCCAGGGCTGAGGTGGGCCTGGGGGGGATAATCCTGCCCCAGGGGTCCCTCAGGTCTGACTCCAGTACCCTGTCTCCAGCGCTCCCAGATCAGCTACAAATGCCATCTGGTGCTGCGCCCCATCCCTGAGCTGCTGCGGGCTCCCCCAGAGCGGGTGTGGGTGACCATGCCCAGAAGGCCACCACCCAGTGGGGGGCTCTCATCCTCCTCGGATTCTGAAGAGGAAGAGCTGGAAGAGCTGCCTTCAGTACCCCGCCCACTGCAGCCCGAGTTCTCTGGCTCCCGGGTGTCCCTCACGGACATTCCCACTGAGGATGAGGCCCTGGGGACCCCAGAGACTGGGGCTGCCACCCCCATGGACTGGCAGGAGCAGGGAAGGGCTCCCTCTCAGGACCAGGAGGCTCCCAGCCCGGAGGCCCTCCCCTCCCCAGGCCAGGAGCCCGCAGGTGGGGCTAGCCCCAGGCGGGGAGAGCTCCGCAGGGGCAGCTCGGCTGAGAGCGCCCTGCCCCGGGCCGGGCCGCGGGAGCTGGGCCGGGGCCTGCACAAGGCCGCGTCTGTGGAGCTGCCGCAGCGCCGGAGCCCCAGCCCGGGAGCCACCCGCCTGGCCCGGGGAGGCCTGGGTGAGGGCGAGTATGCCCAGAGGCTGCAGGCCCTGCGCCAGCGGCTGCTGCGAGGAGGCCCCGAGGATGGCAAGGTCAGCGGCCTCAGGGGTCCCCTGCTGGAGAGCCTGGGGGGCCGTGCTCGGGACCCCCGGATGGCACGAGCTGCCTCTAGCGAGGCAGCGCCCCACCACCAGCCCCCACTCGAGAACCGGGGCCTGCAGAAGAGCAGCAGCTTCTCCCAGGGTGAGGCGGAGCCCCGGGGCCGGCACCGCCGAGCGGGGGCGCCCCTCGAGATCCCCGTGGCCAGGCTTGGGCTCCGTAGGCTACAGGAGTCTCCTTCCCTGTCTGCCCTCAGCGAGGCCCAGCCATCCAGCCCTGCACGGCCCAGCGCCCCCAAACCCGGTACCCTTAAGTCTGCAGAACCTTCTGCCACCACACTTAGTGATGCTCCGCAGCCCCCCGCACCCCAGCCTGCCCAAGACAAGGCCCCAGAGCCCAGGCCAGAACCCGTCCGAGCCTCCAAGCCTGCACCACCCCCCGAGGCCCTGCAAACCCTAGCGCTGCCCCTCACACCCTATGCCCAGATCATTCAGTCCCTCCAGCTGTCAGGCCACGCCCAGGGCCCCCCGCAGGGCCCTGCCGCGCCGCCTTCAGAGCCCAAGCCCCACGCTGCTGTCTTTGCCAGGGTGGCCTCTCCACCTCCGGGAGCCCCCAAGAAGCGCGTGCCCTCAGCCGGGGGTACCCCGGTGCTAGCCGAGAAAGCCCGAGTTCCCACGGTGCCCCCCAGGCCAGGCAGCAGTCTCAGCAGCAGCATCGAAAACTTGGAGTCGGAGGCCGTGTTCGAGGCCAAGTTCAAGCGCAGCCGCGAGTCGCCCCTGTCGCTGGGGCTGCGGCTGCTAAGCCGTTCGCGCTCGGAGGAGCGCGGCCCCTTCCGCGGGGCCGAGGAGGAGGATGGCATATACCGGCCCAGCCCGGCGGGGACCCCGCTGGAGCTGGTGCGACGGCCTGAGCGCTCGCGCTCGGTGCAGGACCTCAGGGCTGTCGGGGAGCCTGGCCTCGTCCGCCGCCTCTCGCTGTCACTGTCCCAGCGGCTGCGGCGGACCCCTCCCGCACAGCGCCACCCGGCCTGGGAGGCCCGCGGCGGGGACGGAGAGAGCTCGGAGGGCGGGAGCTCGGCCCGGGGCTCCCCGGTGCTGGCGATGCGCAGGCGGCTGAGCTCCACCCTGGAGCGGCTGTCGAGCCGATTGCAGCGCAGCGGCAGCAGCGAGGACTCGGGGGGCGCGTCCGGCCGCAGCACGCCGCTGTTCGGACGGCTTCGCAGGGCCACGTCCGAGGGCGAGAATCTGCGCCGCCTTGGCCTTCCGCACAACCAGTTGGCCGCCCAGGCCGGCGCCACCACGCCTTCCGCCGAGTCCCTGGGCTCCGAGGCCAGCGCCACGTCGGGCTCCTCAGGTGAGGAGGGGCAGGGGTAGGGCAGCAGGTGCAGAGGAGGGTGGGGTGCGCTGGAGACAGGCTGTGGGAGGAGCAGAGGGCTGGGGACACCCACCAGGGGCAGGCTGAGGCCCCGAGGGTGGAATCAGCAGGGCTGGAGGGGAGGAAAGCAGGAATGGCAGCAGGGCTGGGTGGGCTAGGGGTTTCTTCTGCTTCTCTGGGCTGAGGGCTACAGAGAGGTGGGAACTTGCTGGTATTGACTGAGCAAATACTCACGGGCCTGGGTCTTCACAGCCCCAGGGGAAAGCCGAAGCCGGCTCCGCTGGGGCTTCTCTCGGCCGCGGAAGGACAAGGGGTTATCGCCACCAAACCTCTCTGCCAGCGTCCAGGAGGAGTTGGGTCACCAGTACGTGCGCAGTGAGTCAGGTAATAGACGCCTGCTGGGTGAGGACCCTCCTCCCCTCCTGCACTCCCCTACCCCCATCAGGGAGCAGTCATGGCTGGTGAGACGTGGGCCACCTTGACAAACCTACTGGAAGGGGTCTGCTCAGACAATTATAACAATAGCAGTAGCTGCCATTCGTTAGATAAGCTGAGTGTTCTATTAAACACTTTATCAGCACTGCCTCATTCAATCCTGCAGCATTGTTTGGGAAATATTAGTATCATTGTCTCTATTGTACAGGTGAGGAAACGGGCTTAGTGATGCTAAGGATCTGTCCAAGTCGCAGGGCTAGTAAGTGGAGCAGCTGAAGTTGGACTGTGTGACCTTCTGCAGCCAGGTCCCTGAAACGGCTTCAGGACACCACTTATGTCTGTCAGGCTGGCCTCCTCTCTCCTGGGAAACCCTAGAATGTTTCTGTAACTGGCTGTACTTTTCAAGGAGCTCAAGATATAGGGCCCTCCTGCCCCCACAGTCCCCCTTTAGATGTGTGTGTGCTTGGGTGTGTACCCAAAGACACTCGCTTTCTCTCCAGCCTAGAGGACCACGACCTGGATTGTGCCCCCTAAGTCTCCATTGCTCTGCAGCTCTGAACACCTGACTGCCCCTCCCTGACCCTTCTGCACAGAAAAGCAGCCTTCGGAGCTCTTTGCTAGCTCTTTGCCCTCTTCTGTTTCTCTGCCTGAGTGTCCTGGAGCTCCAGCTAGGGAGGCATTCCCCATGTGGGGTCACCCCATCCCCCCTGAAAAAGGGGCATTACTCAAGGACGACAAGCAAAGGCTTCAGGAGGTTGGGTTTTCCAGGCCAGCATGCAGGAAAGGAGCGAGTCCATGAAGCCAGGCTCTGTGCAGGATCTTGACAAGCCACCAGTCCTGTTCTTCCCCCATTTCCTGGTAAAACTCAGAATAGAGTGGCTGTCGAGTCTTGCCTCAGCTGGGCTTATAGGGATTGTGTCCAGCCTTGGCCAGGGCAAAGGGGGCTGCAGTGAGAGAAAAGGACGGAGGGAAGGGCTGCTGGTGGGGAGGGGAGGGTGGAGAATGAGGGGGAAAGAAAGCGATCAGCCAGCAGAGAGGCCTGGGGACAGCTGATCCCTTCCCACCTGGGGCCTCCCTCCCGGCCCAGTTTTGCTTATGCAGCTGATTTCCTGCCGAGGCAGTGTCCTCTTACCTCATCCGCTCCCTGTTCCCTGCAGAAACAAGGCTGTCCCAGTCCACTTTAACAACCAGGGTTGGCCCCTAGGAATGGGGATGGGGCTGGCGGGGCTGGCAGGGCTGGGCCCGGGTCACTTTCACCTCTGAGAGAAGTGGCCTCTCTCTCTCTCTCCCTGCTACCCAGTACCCTCACTTGGCCTGGAGGCAGCCATTGAGAAACTGTGTTCACATTGCCTTGTTGGAGCCTCAGTGTGGGACCCCTCCTTGGGGAGCAGTGGGGTACAGCGGGAAGGGGGCACACTGCCATCCTGATCACCACACCTGCTGAGTACTCCTCTTCTGCCTGGCTCTTCCCCACTCCCAGTCCCCCACAATTCTTCAGACAGGCAGCAGCTGGGGCTCCCAAGGCTCCTCAGCTTTCTCTGCCCAGGTGAATAAAATCCACCCCCAAGTCCTCCCCTATTCCCACCCTTCACCCACCACCCCCATGGCCAAACTGGGATTCTTCTAAAGGGACATTCCCAGGGATCATGCGCTCAAATCCTCAGGGCACTAAGGAGGCACAGGCTGGCTACATTGGAGGAAGGAAAACTGGTCGCATCCCTAGCCCTGCGTGTGCACAGCCACCAGCTGGCTGTGAAGGCAGCTTCTCTGCTTTGCTGAAACAGCCTTTCTCTGGGGGTCTGCTCCAGGCTTCCCTGCTGGCCATATTATTGAGATAATGATAACAACAAGAGAAGTTAGTACTTATGATCAGTTACTCTATGGCAGACACTTTACATGCCTCGTAATTGTCACAGCAAGAATCCTGTGGGCGCAGGATTATTTTCCTTGATTTACAGATTAGAAATGGAGCTTCTGAGAGTGTAAATGACTTGCCCAAGGTCAGGCAGATACTGTCTTTTGCCCCTTCAAAACCTCTCACCACTTAATTGACCTGAAGGAGTATACAGAACACCTATGACCCTGTCCCCGGATGGCAGGTGGGAAGAGGGGCCAGGAGGCCGACACGCTTCCAGGGTCTGCCCACAGTTTTCCTAGATTGCAGCTCTTATGAGACTGCACATTCTGATAGACCATTCCTCATTTGGTCCCATCTCAGCTCGGGTCACTAACTCATCTCAATTCTCTTCTCACTTGCCCTATGGTGCCCCAGAGAGGGTGGGTCTTGCAGGATCTTAACCATTATAGTTTTTCAGTATTTGTTTGCTTTTATTTTATTTAACAAATGCTTATAGACCACTTACTTAGTGCCAGGCCCTGCTCTAAGTGGTTTACAAACCCATGACATAAGTAGCATCGTCAATAGTCAGTGCAAGGAAAAGGCAGTTCTGCACACAGTGAGGGCCTGGGGAAAGTCATGCTTGCCCCAAAGAAAATTATCGAAGGCATGGCGTGGGATTCCACTTTCCACATCTGCCTGGGAAGAGACAAAGTTTCACGCTGCTTCCTGATGGCTGTTTGCAGGCCTTCTCCACCCCTCCCTCAGTGGTAAGTGGGCCAGGGTCTCTACAGACAGATGGCTGTCTCTGCTTTTCCTCCAGACTTCCCCCCAGTCTTCCACATCAAACTCAAGGACCAGGTGCTGCTGGAGGGGGAGGCAGCCACCCTGCTCTGCCTGCCAGCGGCCTGCCCTGCACCGCACATCTCCTGGATGAAAGGTAAGGAGACTCTGCCTCCCACAGAGAGGGAGGCCAGCAAGTGGCCCTGGGCCCAGGGGATGGGAGGGGCTAGGCCGGGGGGGGGGACTGAGCACGGTTAGGGGGGATGCTGGAGTGGGGAGTGAGTGAGGGGGCCTGGACATGTGCTACCTCACTCAGCAGCTCCTCCTGCTCCTCCCTGTCCCCAGACAAGAAGTCCTTGAGGTCAGAGCCCTCAGTGATCATTGTGTCCTGCAAAGATGGGCGGCAGCTGCTCAGCATCCCCCGGGCGGGCAAGCGGCACGCCGGGCTCTATGAGTGCTTAGCCACCAACGTCCTGGGCAGCATCACCAGCTCCTGTACCGTGGCTGTGGCCCGTGAGCCTGGGGCAGGGCCCCAGGGGGGTAGTGATGGGGATGGCGGGACAGGGCTTGGGGGGCTCTTAGCTAGGGTGTAGGGGCTCACTGGGACTCTTCTTTCTCTTGCCAGGAGTCCCAGGAAAGCTAGCTCCTCCAGAGGTACCCCAGACCTACCAGGACACGGCGCTGGTGCTGTGGAAGCCGGGAGATAGCCGGGCACCTTGCACGTATACGCTGGAGCGGCGAGTGGATGGTGAGGATGGGGCAGCTGGAGGGTGGGGGGAGCGGCAGGGGGAGGGTAGAGGAGTCTGGTAAGGCCAGTGCCCTCCCAGGCTCCACAGATAGCACTGTGGGAGCTGGGGCCACCCCTTCTGTGACCTCAGCCCCTCCCCCATACTGCCTATAGGGGAGTCTGTGTGGCACCCTGTGAGCTCAGGCATCCCCGACTGTTACTACAACGTGACCCACCTGCCAGTTGGCGTGACTGTGAGGTTCCGTGTGGCCTGTGCCAACCGTGCTGGGCAGGGGCCCTTCAGCAACCCTTCTGAGAAGGTCTTTGTCAGGGGTACCCAAGGTCAGTGCAATGGTGTGGGGTGGGAAGAGGAAAGGGGCCCTGAGCCTTTTCTCAGAAAAGAACCATGCACCACATGGTTCTTGTGGAGCACCATGGCCTTGCCCCAAGGCACCACGGTGATGATTTTCTCTCTCTCTTAGATTCTTCAGCTGTGCCATCTGCTGCCCACCAAGAGGCCCCTGTCACCTCAGGGCCAGCCAGGGCCCCATCTCCTGACTCTCCTACCTCACTGGCCCCACCCCTAGCTCCTGCTGCCCCCACACCCCCGTCAGTCACTGTCAGCCCCTCATCTCCCCCCACACCCCCGAGCCAGGCCTTGTCCTCGCTCAAGGCTGTGGGTCCACCACCCCAAACCCCTCCACGAAGACACAGGGGCCTGCAGGCTGCCCGGCCAGCAGAGCCCACCCTACCCAGTACCCACGTCACCCCAAGTGAGCCCAAGTCTTTCGTCCTTGACACTGGGACCCCGATCCCAGCCTCCACTGCTCAAGGGGTTAAACCAGTGTCTTCCTCTCCTCCTGTGTATGTGGTGACTTCCTTTGTGTCCGCACCACCAGCCCCTGAGCCCCCAGCCCCTGAGCCCCCTCCTGAACCTGCCAAGGTGACTGTGCAGAGCCTCCGCCCGGCCAAGGAGGTGGTCAGCTCCCCTGGGAGCAGTCCCCGAAGCTCTCCCAGGCCTGAGGGTACCACCCTTCGACAGGGCCCCCCTCAGAAACCCTACACCTTCCTGGAGGAGAAAGCCAGGCAAGCAGGGCTGGGGAAGGGAAGAGGACAGAGGGGAGTGGGCCAAATGTCTGGAGCACATGGCTTCGGAGAGAAGACCAGACTGTCCTGGCTGGGGTGGGGGGAGGTGCTGAGACCTGGGTTATTAGAATGATTGAGTTCAAAAGTACCAGACACTGCACTGCATGCTTTAGCCATATGATCTCATCAAATCTTCACAACTCTGAGAGACACTGCGCTATTAGCATCACCCATTTCATAGGTGGCAAAACTGAGGTTAGAGAAGCTATGGGATTTGCCTAAGGTACAGAGCCGGTGAGTGGCGAAGCTGGGACTCGAACCCTGGTTTCTAGGATTGAACTCTGGAGCCCACACTGGAACCACTGCATTCTTGCCCCTAGGGGTCCCTGCTCTCCTCCGTTAGCCCTCACTATGGAAGTGTCCCCCTCCTCTCCTCTGAGCCGGTGGTGTCCCTCCCCTCGACACACAGGGGCCGCTTTGGTGTTGTGCGAGCGTGCCGGGAGAACGCCACGGGGCGAACGTTCGTGGCCAAGATCGTGCCCTATGCTGCCGAGGGCAAGCGGCGGGTCCTACAGGAGTACGAGGTGCTGCGGACCCTGCACCACGAGCGGATCATGTCCCTGCATGAGGCCTACATCACCCCTCGGTACCTCGTGCTCATTGCTGAGAGCTGCGGCAACCGGGAACTCCTCTGTGGGCTCAGTGACAGGTAGCTGGGCATTCTGGAGGAGTAGGGAGGAAGAGGTAGGGGAGGCTGGGCCAGGTATCATCTGCTCCACCCCTGCCCTCCCAGGTTCCGGTATTCCGAGGACGATGTGGCCACTTACGTGGTACAGCTGCTACAAGGCCTGGACTACCTCCACGGCCGCCACGTGCTCCACCTAGACATCAAGCCAGACAACCTGCTGCTGGCCCCCGACAACGCCCTCAAGATCGTGGACTTTGGCAGTGCCCAGCCCTACAACCCCCAGGCCCTTAGGCCCCTTGGCCACCGCACGGGCACGCTGGAGTTCATGGGTGAGGGGACCAGCTGCCAGCCAGGGTGGGGACAGGGCACTGCCAGAGAGGCAGCAGCCAGGGCTCACCCCACTTCACTTACATATGTGCCACTTATTGAGTGATTACTGTATGCAAGCAATGAACGAAGTATGTGGATTGATCTTTACAATAACCCTGGAGTGTGGCATAATATTAGCCCCCTTTTACAGACGAGGGAACTGAGGTGTACTGATGTGAAGGATTTGTGCAATCAGACAATTATAAATGCTAGAGGCAGGATTCACTACAGCCAAAAAGACAGGAGAATCAATTATTATTTTATTTAAATAAAGAGAACCAGCTACCATCGAGCAACCTGCTAAGTGCTCGACGTTCCTGATCTCTCTTCCTTGTGTGGTTCTACAGGCCACAGTTTATGGATGAGGCTATGGAGCGCCAGGCAGGTTTAATAAATCGCCCAGGGTCCCATAGCTAGAAGGGGCAGGTCTGGGATTACAGCCAGCCAGGCTGATTTTGAAGGCTTTTAATCTTGGTGTCAGCCACACTCTTTGTGAATGGGAGCCATACCTTGGAGCCGATCCAAGGGAGCTTGTCACCCTGCTTCTCAGCCCCTCTGGAGTTCTGGGGACCCCGCCATTTTGTACCTGGGTTAATTCCTCAGGTGTCCCATATGTCTCTTGGGGTATGCCACCACCTCTGTCCTGCCTACTGGCCTTCAGGGCCTGCCACTCTGGTCATTCCCATGGTCTGGTGACCTGGACATTGTCCTGCTGCTCCAGCACCCAGGGACCTCCCCCGCCCCCACTTCCCTGCCACCAGGAAGCTGGGTCAGCTTGGCCTCTGTCTCCTGTCAGCTCCGGAGATGGTGAAGGGAGAACCCATCGGCTCTGCCACGGACATCTGGGGAGTGGGTGTGCTCACTTACATTATGTGAGTGTCCCCTACCCCGCCGCAGCCCTCTCTGCCGACACAGTGAGCTCCCGGACTCACCTTCTGCTAACACCCTCTCCCCCGTGCCCCACCTCCCCTGTACACACACCCACACCTCACACTCACACTCAGGTGCACAGTAGCACGGCCCTGAGCACTGTGCACCCGACACTAATGTCCTTCTGGGTCTGGGTGTTGGCCTCCGGTCTGCATATGTCAATCAAGCTATCTTCCCCAACAGGCTCAGTGGACGCTCCCCGTTCTATGAGCCAGACCCCCAGGAAACGGAGGCTCGGATTGTGGGGGGCCGCTTTGATGCCTTCCAGCTATACCCCAACACATCCCAGAGCGCCACCCTCTTCTTGCGAAAGGTCCTCTCAGTACATCCCTGGTGAGTGAGCCCCACACCTGCCATCCCCCAGTGTTACCTGCCCCTGGCCCAGCCTGTGCCAGAGGTCTCCCAAGCTCCTCCCCTGCTCCTAGGAAGAAGTCTGCTGCTTCTACTAAATGGTCATACTACCTACCATTTAAAGCCTGAGGCAGCCCCGTGCAAGGCAGAATCACTGTCCCCATTCCAGAGACTGGGGAACTGAGCTCTTGAGCTGCCCAAGATCACACACGTAGGGGTGGATCCAGGATTGGGACATTGGTCTGCGGGAGGACAGAGCCCCAGCAGCTCCCAGAGCTTCCTTCCAGGCTCATCATCCCTGGCTCTGCCTGGCAGGAGCCGGCCCTCCCTGCAGGACTGCCTGGCCCACCCGTGGTTGCAGGATGCCTACCTGATGAAGCTGCGCCGCCAGACGCTCACCTTCACCACCAACCGGCTCAAGGAGTTCCTGGGCGAGCAGCGGCGGCGCCGGGCTGAGGCTGCCACCCGCCACAAGGTGCTGCTGCGCTCCTACCCTGGCGGCCCCTAGAGGCACGGACCACAGCCAGGCCTCGGGCTTCAACTGGGGGTTCCCATCAATGCCACGGGACATTCCAGGGCCAACGCTGAGCCAGGCGGGCCTGGGGCTTCGGTTACCACCAGCAGCAACATCTGGCCGGGCTCTTACCTCATAGACCTTCAAGGACAGAGACCCCAGGGCCTCGACCTGATGCCACCCCAGGCCAAAGCCAGAGTGGGAGACCCATTGGCCAGGCTGGGCAGGGTGGGAACAGGCAGAGGGACAAGAGGGGAATGGGGAAGTGGAGAGGAAAAGAAGTCGAGGGACAGGAAGGGGGAGGCTCTAGGAAGGTTCTGGGTTGGGGGTCAGTGCATCTCAGGGAGAACCAAGGAAGGTGGGCATGGCTAGAGAGGAGGAAAAGGAAGGAGCCCCGGGTGTCAGGGCAGTAGGCTGGGAGTCAGTGTGGCAAAGCGGGGGCAGGACACAGATACACTGGCAGGGGCCCAGGGCCGGGACATGAGAGAAGGCAGCGAGGCGGTGGAGGGAGAAGAGAGGACTCAGGTGGAGGTGGGGTGGGTCAGCTGTCAGCATCCTTCAGAGGAGAAACGTGGAGAGCTGGAGGCCAGCGGTCACTCACACTCACTCTCTCCTCCTGTCCAGTGGATACAGCCCCGGGCGCTCTCTGCTGGCCCAAAGATGTCCCCACCGCCCCTCCATGGCCTTTGGCCTTCTTCCCATTCATATTTATTTATTTATTGACTTTTATGAAGAAGTTTCCTCTTCCATCCGATCCCTACTGCCCATGTTGTCCTGACCATCCCACCCAGCCATCCAGCTGTCTGTCTGTCTGTCACAAGGAAATAAAAATGGCAAGCAGCATAACCTGTGTGTCTATTGGGAGGGATGGCTGGAGGGGAAGATGGCTGGTGAGGGGTGAGTCCGGGACAGGGGCATTTAGCCCTCTCTGGGCATTGCCCAACACACACATTCAGGAATATACCAGCTAGCACTTTGGGTCCTTACAGCCCCCTCCCCTGACCCTCCTGGCCCCTCACCTCTCCTTATTCCTAGAGGGAGGGGAGACTGTGGTCTGCTTCTCCCCTTGCAGTTTCCGGAATGCTGGCAGATCCACTGAACCCCCACAACCAGGCTCTGGTAGCCCCCACCTCTTGTCACATGTTCCCTCATCACAATGTGGGGGATGCTGGGCTCTGAAATAGGCCAGCCCTCACCCCAATCCTGGCTCAGCCTCATTCACTCTGCCCAGAAGACAGGCAGGAGCTCTGGTCCTGACCCCTGGAGCAGAGTGGGTTTCATCCTGATGGTTGGCGGGAGTAGGTAGTGTGAGGAGCTGCAGAAGAAACCAGGACAGGGAGGCTAAGGTGGCTGGATCACCTGAGGTCAGGAGTTCAAGACCAGCCTGGCCAACATGATGAAACCCTGTCTCTACTAAAAATACAAAAATTAGCCAGGTGTGGTGGTGCACACCTGTAATCTCAGCTACTCAGGAGGCTGAGGCAGGAGAATCGCTTAAACCTGGGAGGTGGAGGTTGCAATGAGCCAAGATTGCACCACTGCACTCCAGCCTGGACGACAGAGGGAGACTCCATCTCAAAAAGAAACACTAGGACAGGCCCACACCCCTTGCCCTCCATGTCACAGCACATATCAGAGCACATGGAGAGCACCAGCTGGGAGTGCTCTGGTCTGCTGTGTCCAGCATTTTCCTAGGGCTGAGGGACATACCAGCCTGGACCTTCTTGTCCACATGGCAAGTTAGGAGGTCTGCCGGGTGCTAAAGCACCTCAATTCTAGCCACACCCCTGCAGCGCCATAGAATGGTCACTGGGACCTAGGACTGAGCTGCCCTGCCCTGAGGCTGGGGACGAGGGGTTGGGGGGTTGGCAGGGACCCAGATCTCCTTATATCCAGAGGAAATGTTCCCCTCATCCCCACCTTCAAAATTCTGTTCTTGGCAAAGTAAAAGGAACAAAGCCTCTGACCAGGGTAGAGAGAGTTGACACTGCTGTGTTGCTGATGGAGGTTGAGGGCCCCTTGGCTCCAGCTCAGACAACCCTTTTGCCCAGCCCAGCCCAGCCCTCTCTAGCTTCTCAGGACCCCAGGGAAGAGGCAAGCCCCATCATCATAAAATAACAGGATGTTAAAGCCAGCTGGAAGGGACCAGAACGACACCTTGCCTACCTGTCATTTTAGCGATGAAGATATACAGTTTGCCTGTGAGAATCTCCAATCCCCTATACACTGCAAGTGTTTTGTATAAAAATGAGGTGCCTGAACTCATATCTTGATAAATGGTAAAATTCCTCTCCCGTCCCCCCTCTGATCTTGAGCTCCCTTCCCATCTCCATTGGAAATGGCATGTGAACTGCTTGTTCCAAACCCAGAGGAGCAAAGGTAATTTATGTCAGCAGAGCTATGTCAAAATTGCTCTGATCAAAACGTGACAGTGCCCCCACACTAGGGCGGGTAGTTCCAATGAATGGAAGCAATGCTTCTGCCTGGTGCCCGGCCTGGGCAGACTGGCCTCCAGGCAATCCCCAGAGGAGTTAACTGAACCCCTTCACCCCAGGTGGTCTGATGCCCCATGCACCAATTTATGCCCCCAAAAAGGAATTGGGTAGACCTAGGGTTGGGGCCAGTAGTGGTGCTAATCTCCAAGGACAGTGCAGTCTAAACAGCCCCTACCATGTGACATCGAGGGGAGCGAGTGCTCATGGGGAAGGCATGGAGGGGGCTGCTATTCTCAAAAATCTTTCCCGTCACCTCCCGGTTTATCTCAGTTTACCGCCAGGGGGCACAGTGTGGAAGTGACAACCCTGGACTCCTGGGGTTGGGGGTAGGGAAAGAGTAAGGAGTTTCTGGATTGGTCTTGACAGCCACGTGGCCCTGTTGCCATTAGCTGTAGGGGCCCTAAGGCCCAAGCCCAATGCTACTCTGGCTTTATTCAGGGACATCCCCGAAACACTCAAACCCCTTAACCAACAGGGTGTGTTGTCTGACTATCCAGAGCCCAACCTGAGTGAAAAGCTGCCCCAGCAGGAAGCTGGATCTCTTGTCAGCTAGGGGCTGAATCTGGTCCTCCTGGGAGTGGGATGGATACCCTCTGCCCTGGGAGGGGACAAGGCAGCATCCAGCTGTCCAGCTGTCCAGCTGTCCAGGTGCTGACGCGAGGTGCACCTCAGAGCCGCTCGGGTTTCCCCCCATGGGCCTAGCCCAGGGGCTGAGCCAGCATCCCAGGCATCCGCAGGCTAAATAAAGAGCCTGCCTGAGTCAGAGGGAGGTGGATGGGGTCCCAGGGGGCTTGGGGCAACCACGCCAAACAAGGCAAGGAGGGGAGCGATGTATAAAACCGGGCCCAGGGCTGAGCACCTGCCTGCACCCCTACTGTGCCATCCAGAAGGGCTCTGTGCTGCCTGCAATCCAGCCAGTCGACTCAAGTCCCTAGGTCAACCCCTCCACGGTGAGTCCGATCCTCAGAGAAGCCGCAGACACCCCCATTCCTCCACCCCCCTGAATGTTCTGACCAGGGAGGAAAAGGGCTGAAGGTGGGAGCCTCTGTCTCAACCTGGACCCCCATATTTGTCGCCCATTCCCCAGATGTCTAAAGCAGCTCCTGCCAAAAAGCCAGTGGCTGTGGCCCCACCTCCTGGATGTACCCTGGACATCAATGACCCACAGGTCCAGAGTGCGGCCATTCGCATCCAGGCCTCTTACCGGGGCCACAGGTGAGAGGGAACCCCGGAGCCCTGTGGAGGAAGGGAGCTGCAGAGAGCGCATTCTTGAATGGGGTTTGAGTAAGCGCTGAGCAGCGTCAGGAGCCTTTAGAATGAGTGGTCTTAGGGGAGGGTCGTTACTGAGGTATGGAGGAGTGGCCGGCAGGAATGCATCATCCTATCAGGGCAGCAGTTCAGGAGCAGTCCTCTTCCCTACCAAGCCACACGTTTAGGGGTCTGGCGGCCCCAGGGGGCAGGTAGGAGATGATGCGCTCGCGGAAAGGGCTGTGGCAGGGCCTGTCTTGGGAGCTCTGGGCCCTGACTCGGCCCGCGGGTAGGTCCCGGAAGGAGCTGCGCGAGAAGGGGCCGCCGCGGGTGCTGGAGCCGCTGAAGGACGTGGTGCTGATCGAGGGCAGCGCGGCCAAGCTCACTTGCCGCATTTCGGCTTTCCCGGACCCATTCATCCGCTGGAGTAAGGACGGCAAGGAGCTACGTGACGGGCCCAAGTACCGCTACGTCTTCGAGGACCCTGACGTGGTGGCACTGGTGGTGCGCGACGGCGAGCTGGCAGACCTGGGCCAGTACAGCATCAACGTCACCAACCCCTTCGGCCAGTGCTCCGACTCGGCGCGCATCCTCGTGGAAGGTACGCGCGCCCCGGGCGCAGCGCCAGGGCGCAGACCAGCACCACTCAGCCAGAGCCCGCAGCCCGGTCCAGCTGCGCGTGTTTTCCTCTGGGCCTAGCTACAGAGTCCCCGCCAGCCCAGCTCTGGGCACGGCCTGGGGCGCATCGCCGCGCCAGCCAAGTGCGTCCTTCCCTACCTCGAGATCCAGCTCCACCCGGGCTGAGCAGTCAGCTGTGGGCTTCCATCACGCGGCTCCGGGTCCCCAAGGTCACACAGCAAGCCAGAGGCAGAGCCAGGGTTGGACCCGGGTCTTCTGGCTCCCAACTCTGGGCAATTTCCACTACCCGGAGCGGTCTCCGAGGCACCGCGAGATGTGTGAACATTCAGGGGCTTTCGCCCTCCTTATCTCTCTTGATCCTCTCTATTCGACCCCGAGAAGTAGGAGAGGCAGGGATAAGTCCCTTTAACAGCCAAGGAGATTAAACCAGAGAGGCTAATGATTTGCTCAACGTCACACTGCGAGTTTAAATGCATCTGTATTTAGTGCTGGGTATTAGCTGGTGAGGTGATGCCCTGCCTCATCTCCGGGTCCTTCACGGGGTTTCGCTCCCCTTTCCTTCCGCTAGTCCCGGCGAAGATTCAAAAGGGACCCGACAACACTAAGGCGCGCAAAGGCACCACCGTGACGCTGACTGCGGAGATCCTGGGAGAGCCTGCGCCCGACGTGGGCTGGACCAAGGACGGGGAGGACATCGAGGAGGATGACAGGCGAGGGCCGGGACCTGCTGCACGGGCAGGGCCTGGGGCTGGAACCTGGGTGGGACTGCGCCCAGAAATCTGGCTGGAGTGACGGGGGCGGGGACTGGGCGGCGAGGAACAGAGCTGGCTAAGGAGCCCGGCCCAGTGCGCCCGTGTACTGACCACGGCCCCGCCCTGCTCCCCGCCGCCCCTCCGCAGGGTGTTCTTCGAGATCGGCAGCACCACCACGACGCTGACCATTCGCCGGGCCACGCCCCAGGACAGCGGCAAGTACGAGGTGTACGTAGAGAACAGCCTGGGCATGGACCAGAGCTTCGCTCGCGTGGACGTGGCCTGAACGGCACCCCCGGACCTTCCGCCCTGGCGCCGAGCCCGGGGGTGGTGGGACCCACAGCCCTCCTCCAGCTTGCTTAATAAAGCTGCTCTCTGACCCTCCGCGTCTGTCCTGCTCTTCCGCGTCGCCATTCCCTCTCCCCCGCACCCGCGCCCACACGTATTCCAGACCCCCACGCCAAGGTCACAGCCTGTTAGAGTCACAGGGAGGTCTGGAGAGCGCCTAGCGCCGTGCTGCATTTCAGACAGTCAAACTGATAGAGTTGTCCTCGCCGTCCAAGGGGCCCTCACTTCCCAGCGGTACCGGCGGCTGGGCCCGGGACTCCGCCTTCTCCTCTTTTGTGCGCCTCCAGCCCCAGCCCCTCGTGGCTGTTTGCCCCTGGCCCCGCCCCTTCCAGGGCTGGCCACACACCCCCGCTGTCCTTAGTCCCGTTTTCCTCTGGGACCCAGTTCCTCACTTCGGTTGCTGCCCCGAGGCCCATTCCCCAACAGCTCGGGTCCCAGTCTTAAGTTCCAGGCTGTGTTTCTCAGGCCCCACCCTTCTTCGCATTTAACCCCGCCCCGCGATCCCCTGGTCACGCCCCTGGACTTCAGCACCTCTCTCCTCTCCCGTAAAGTTAGAAAGCGGGGAAAGGTTCAGACTACAATTCCCGGCAGACCCTGCGAATGAGTTCTCGCGACTTGCGAGAAGACACGTGCGCGGAAGGAGCTTGCAGTAGCGGGCGGCAGAGCTGGAGTAAAGGGAGCTAGTGGTAAAGGGAGCTGGTGGAGGGGTGGCGGCAGGGGTAAGGGGCAGGGGGACAGCCTCTAGACGGAGAGCGGGCTCCGAGGTCTTGGCTGGCCCTCGGTGCGCCCGCGCCTGTGTTGGTCCCACAATCCCTGGCAATGAGAGGCCAGGGTTTATTGGACAGAGTCAGTTGTGGGGTTCAGAGGGTCAGCAATCAATCAATCCTCCGAATCCAGAGATTTAGACCCAGTCGTCCGTATTAGGACTGGAGGAGGGTGAATAGGTTCAGTGTTTGAGATGCCAAGGGAACCTGTCTTTTGATTTGGGGTTCAACATACAGAGGTTAGTTTTAGGATTCATGTTTAGCATATAGAGAATTTTTGCTGGGATTAGGGGTTCTTCAAATTCAGATCAGTGTTAGTTCAGTACTTGGGGGTTACGTTCAGGATTTAAGTTAAATATCTGAGGCTCACTCGGGGTTTGCTGTTCAATATTCAGGGTTCACTATTGGGATTCAGGGCTTAATATCTAGAATGAAGACGCAACACTTTGGGAATCAGTAGGTTTAAGGCTTCAGTATTTTGAGGTTTGGGTCTGAGAAGGAAGTCTCTGCCAGGTTTCTGAATTTGCAGAATTTGTTCATGGCCAGAGGGAAGTCTTTTAGAGATCAAATTGTGGGGTGTGAATTTCAGAATTTGGGAGGAATCACTGTGAGGTTTGAAGGCCGACTGGAATCTGGGTTGGGATTTGAGATGTGTGGGATTTGTGAGGTTCTGTCCAGGCAGGGACTATATTGAGCTTTGGGTTTACATCTTGGGGGAGGGCTAAGTGCTGCTATTTGGGGTTTGGGGTTTGGTTGGGGTGTGAGATCTGAGCTTGATTTCTCTGCTGGGATTTGAGATGTGTGGGATTTGTGAGGTGTTGGGTCCAGGCAGAGACTATATTGAGCTTTGGGTTTACATCTTGGGAGAGGGCTAAGTGTTTCTATTTGGGTTTTGGGGCTTGGTTGGGGTAGGAGATCTGAGCTTGATTTCTCTGTTGGAATTTGAAGTTTAGGTAGCAGTCACCATTATGCTGAAAGCGGTGATCCTGATTGGAGGCCCTCAAAAGGGTGAGGTGCCGGGGTGATGGGAGGAGGTTGGGCTGGAGTGGTAGGCGGGATGGGGGCAGAGGAAGGCAGGAGGCTGAAATGTTCTCCTCTCTCCTCTCCCAGGAACTCGCTTCAGACCTTTGTCTTTTGAGGTGCCCAAACCACTGTTTCCTGTGGCAGGGGTCCCTATGATCCAACACCATATTGAAGCCTGTGCCCAGGTAACCTCAGGGGCTCCCCTCTCTCACCTCACTTCCTGCTCATCTTCATGCTGTTTTCCCCTTTCCCAACCATGATCTCTTCCCACCAGGCATAACTCCAAGGACCATCATTCACAGATGACAATGTGAATGGCGCCCCCTCAAGTTATGCTGTGCAGCTGCCCTGCTGTCTTCCCCTAATCTAGTTTCTCATCTGGCCTCTTCCTGCTCAGATTTCACTCCTATTTTTAAAGTGTGGAATGTGAGATCAGGCAAGGATCTTGGAGACAATGTAAAGCCGTAGCATGGAGACTCTTAATGATAACCAAGCACAAATTCATATCCTTGATCACCCTGATGCTCATTTCTTTATTGCTTTTCGTATTGGGCCAGGCAAGGTTTTGGTTTGAATTCAGTCTCTGCCTGCTGTGAGGCCTGCAACAAATAACACACCCTCTCTGACACTCAGTTTCCTTATGTGTAAATGGGGGTGATTAGACCTACCTTGTTGGGTGGTGAAGCTTAGAAATGATATTTGTAAAATGCCTAGTACAACACAGACCCTTGATAAATGATACCCTTACCTCATGCTGATCTCAAGCTTAGGCTGACAGATAATAAAAATGGGGGGTGGGAATGGATTAATGCAGCTTGGTAGGCAAAGTCTTTCTTAGAGTGAGTCCCAGTTCAGGTTGGTGGGGGTAATAATAATTGATTGAAAGATCAGGCCTGGCATGGTAGCTCATGTCTGTAATCCCAACGCTTCTTGAGGCCAAGTCAGGAGGATCACTTGAGGCCAGGAGTTCTAGCCTAGCTTTGGCAACATGAAGAGACCCCTTCTCTACAAAAAGTTTAAAAATTAGCTAGATGTGATGGGCTGGCTGTAGTCCTAGCTGTTGTAGAGGCTGAGGCAGGTGGTGACATGGCTGTAGTCCTCAATACTCGGGAGGCTGAGGTGGGAGGATCACTTGAGCCCAGGAGGTGGAGGCTGCAGTGAGCCAAAATCATGCCACTGCACTCCAGCCTGGGCAACAGAGCGAGACCTTTTCTCACAAAAATAAAACAAAAAAAGATCAGGCCTCCAACTTCCTCCAAATTCCTCATTGTCCAGAGGAGAAAATAGCCCAGAGTGGTGAGTGCCCTGGGGCTCCACAGCTGAGACTGAAACTGGTTTCTGGACTTTGGGCCAGTACCAAGGATTTCCCCAACATCCCCTCCTATTAGATATTCTTCCTCCCAGCCTCTTCCCTTGTCCTCAGGTCCCTGGAATGCAGGAGATTCTGCTCATTGGCTTCTACCAACCTGATGAGCCCCTCACCCAGTTCCTAGAAGCTGCCCAGCAGGAGTTTAACCTTCCAGTCAGGTGTTTGTGCACACACTCGTATATGGTGGGGGGGGGGTGGGGAGGCCCTAGGCCTCTGAGTTCTTGGGAGTGGGTTGAGTCAGCATTTGCCGGAGTTCATCCTCACCTACTAGAAGGATTCTTATTTGGACATCACTGAATCCCTGAATATATAGAGTTTCTCTGTGGGCCTTGGGCAGGAGTACTTCTGGGAGCAAGCGGTGGGGGTCAGGTGCCCTGGCTCATGGTATCTATTTCCTAAGATCCACTGAGCTGGCTCTCGGGTTCCTGGGGACAGGTACCTGCAGGAATTTGCCCCCCTAGGCACAGGGGGTGGTCTCTACCATTTTCGAGACCAGATCCTGGCTGGGAGCCCCGAGGCATTCTTCGTGCTCAATGCTGATGTCTGCTCCGACTTCCCCTTGAGTGCTATGTTGGAAGCCCACCGACGCCAGCGTCACCCTTTCTTACTCCTTGGCACTACGGTGAGGGGGTCAGGAGGGCTGGAGGGTGTACAAGAGGTGATCCCAAGAGCTTCCTGGAATTCAGGGTGTTGGGGAGGCAGGGGCACCCCGGGAGTTGGTGTGGGAGCTGGCGTCAGGAGGGAGATGCGCTGCTCTGGCAGGCATGGAGGTGTTAGTGGAGACCCCGCGCCCTCTGGCTGTTCAGAAGTAGGGAGGGGGAGGGCAGCTGTCAGTTTCCACCCTTGCTGAAGGCCTGTCAGTGGCAGAGCTGCATGCCAGGTGCTGTAGGGGAGGGAAAGAAAGTAAAAACAGACGTGGCTGCCCTGGAGCAGGCGGGTCACTGTCTCGGGTGTGTCTGTCTTTCAGGCTAACAGGACGCAATCCCTCAACTACGGCTGCATCGTTGAGAATCCACAGACACACGAGGTGAGAGCAGAGAGGGGGCTGGGTGGGTGCCTACTCTGTGTCATCATCCCCTCTACCTCAGGCCTCTAGAGAATGCTGGCACAGTATGGGGTGGGCCCTAGTCTTGTCAGACAGGTGAGACACTCCTGATTAATCATCTTATATCCCTTTAAGAGAGATTGACCAGGGGGAGGGGGAAATGGTTAATTTCCCTGGGGGTGGTGCTGTAATAAATGTATGCACAGTGCATGATGGGAACACCAAGGGGGCCCCAACCCAGCTTTGCCTGGGTGGGAATAGGGAGGGCTTCCTGGAGGAAGCAAGGTCTGAGTGGAGTCCCATTTGTCTAGATGACAGAGGAGACAGGAAGGTACTAAGGTAGAGGGAATGGCAGGTATAAAGGCCTGGAGGCAGGAAGTAACATACCAGAGGCAGGAGCATGATAGGCAAGGCAGCAGGGCTCTGTCCTGTTTTGTGAAACTCCCTTCTCCTAAGCCCCTTGACTTCCACATAACCCTCCCTCCTTTATTTATGTATGTATGTATTTATTTATTTATTTATTTATTTTGAAACAGAGTCTCACTTTGTCTTCCAGGCTGGAGTGCAGTGGCACAATCTTGGGTCACTGCATCCTCGACCTCCCAGGTTTAAGCCATCCTCCCACTTCAGCCCCTCAAGTAGCTGGGACTATAGGCATGAGCCACCATGCCCAGCTGATTTTTTTTTTTTTTTTTTTTTTTTGAGACAGAGTCTCACTCTGTTGCCCAGGCTGGAGTGCAGTGGTGCGATCTTGGCTCACTGCAGCCTCTGCCTCCTGGGTTCAAGTCTCCTGCCTCAGCCTCCTGAGTAGCTGGGATTACAGGCATGTGCCAGGCTAATTTTTGTATTTTTAGTAGAGACAGGCTTTCGTCATATTGCCCAGGCTGGTCTCGAACTCCTGAGCTCAAGTGATCCACCTACTTCAGCCTTCCAAAGTGCTAGGATTATAGGCATGAGCCACCACCACACCTGGCGTCACATACTCCTTTTATTTGTTCGTGCTTTAATATAAAACATACACATAAACACGCACACACACATGCGTGTACACACCTACACACATATAGTTTTGTGCTCAGCACCAGGTAGGTGTGAGAGAAACAGCCAAATGGGTGCAGTCCCTGCCTCTTGGGCACTGTCAGTCTAATAGGAGTGACAGAATCAAAAGGCAACCTTTGCAAATGATACAATGCAATGGGTGAGGCGTGGCCAGAGTTCAGGAGTGCCCAGGCATGAACAGCGAACTCTGGGGCCAGCAAGAGAGGACGCACAGAGAGAGTGACAGTGTCAACTGGGTTTGGAAAGGTGGGCTTTCCAGATGAAGAGATGAGAAAGGCCATTCCAGGCACAGACATGCAGTCAGGTGGAAATGCGTCTGAGAGGTAGGCGGTGGGGAGGATCAGGCAGGGAAAGCCATGGACTTTGGATTTATCTGAAGGTGAATCAGGTGAAGGGCAGTCATCTCAGGGTTTAAAGCCAGGCAGCAGTAGGATGCGGACGCGCACTGTATTTTAGCCAGGCCGCCCTGGCAGCAGGGAGGAGAGGCAGGAAGTGCCTAGAAATCAGAGGGTCTTAGCGGACTGTGGCGGTAATCCCTTCTTCTACTGAACCCAGCCCGCTCTATCCTCAGGTATTGCACTATGTGGAGAAACCCAGCACATTTATCAGTGACATCATCAACTGCGGCATCTACCTCTTTTCTCCTGAAGCCCTGAAGCCTCTTCGGGATGTCTTCCAGCGTAATCAGCAGGATGGGCAATTGTGAGGCAGGCCCCATAGCCCTGTGACCCCAAGTACACCCAGTCACGGACCCCAACACATACCAGTCTCTGCAGGCTCCGTCTCAACTTGCTCACCTTCCTCCTCCCCTCTCCCTTCTCCACTTGCCATCTCCAGCAGAGCCTCCTGAGTCCCTCCCCTTCTAACCTCATTCTGTCCCTCTTCCTTATCCATCCCAGTTCCTCCTCTGTCACTGCCTGCCCACTCCCCTTCTGGTCCATTTCTCCTAAGCCCTGAGTGTCCCAGAGATGTCTTTCAGAACAGACGGCAACACACAGTTGGGCGCACACACGCTCGGGTGCAGACGTGTGCACGTGCACACACAGACAGACATGCACACTCTCAGGCTGAGGCTCCCCTTGGAACATAGCACCAGAGCCCTGCTCACCAGTCCCAGGGTCTTTCCTCCTAGGGCTAGAAGCTGTTCCCTTCTAGGGATCCTTGCCTTACCCCCACATCGCCCCATCTAAGGCCTCCTCTGCTCATAGCCATTTCTCACTCCCACCCGTGTCTCTGCTTCCCTCTCCATCTCTCCTGGCCTCTCTGTCTCTGTCTCTGCTGAGCTGGCATCTCTACCATCTCTCTCTCCCTCTCTTTCTGTGACTGTCTCTGCCCTCACCAGCTGCCTTGCTCTGGGGTGAGTCTGTCTGTGTTTCATTCCATCCAATGAGGGGGAGGGTAACTTGGAGGGGGTGAAGGACTGAATGGGGATGAGAATGTGAAAATGGGGGGAACTCCTTCTGGAAATGGGGCAGGGATGGGAAGCAGGCCTCTGCCTGGGGCTCCCTTGTGATAGCACCCACCCAAGCGGGGGCTGGGTGGGAGAGTTTCCTGGGATGTGAGCAGCCCTTTGGAGAGGACTGGACCAGACCTGGAGAGAGGGGCTTAGAGAGGTGGTGGGAATCCTCCCACTCCTGTCCCTGGGAGACTGTGTTAGCCCCACAGTTGGGGCTCAGCTGGGGGACTGATGTCAGCATTCTTCATCTCTGCCAGGGAGGACTCACCAGGCTCGTGGCCAGGGGCAGGTACCATCCGCCTAGAGCAGGATGTGTTTTCAGCCCTGGCAGGGCGGGGCCAGATATACGTGCATCTCACTGATGGTATCTGGAGCCAGATCAAGTCCGCAGGGTATGGAAAGCTGGGTCCCCTGGGGATTGAAACTTTGGGGTGGTGGGCACAGGCCCTGCTGACCCCTGAGCCCCTGCCCCCCTTGTGGCCCCCAGTTCAGCCCTCTACGCCTCCCGCCTCTACCTGAGCCGATACCAGGACACTCACCCAGAACGGCTGGCCAAGCACACTCCAGGGGGCCCATGGATCCGAGGTACCCAGCCTGCCCCAATTCCTAACCTTTGGCTTCCACCCCATTCCCTCTGCCCTCTGAACCAAGATTCTTGACCTCGAGTCCAGAGTTAAAGCCTCAATCCCTGCCCCTTCCTGATCAAATTCGGTTTGGGATATTTGCCCCCAGGGCCTCTCTTCTGCTTCTAGGGAATGTGTACATCCACCCGACCGCCAAGGTGGCCCCCTCGGCTGTGGTGAGTGCTGGTCCCAGCCCCAGGGAGGGAAGGGTGGTGGTCGGATGGATGGAAGGTGGCCACGCTGCCTGAGTTCTGGGTGCCGGTTTCTTCACTTTGTCACAGCCTATTGTGTGTCCTCGAGCAGGTCACTTCTGCGTTATCTGTTCTAGAAGGGAGTTGGGTTTGGGGATCCTCCAAGTTCCTCCAGGGCTTATGGTGTGTGCTTCTCTCCACAGCTGGGCCCCAACGTCTCCATCGGGAAGGGGGTGACCGTGGGTGAGGGTGTGCGGCTCCGGGAGAGCATTGTCCTCCATGGAGCCACTTTGCAGGTAGGTATCAGCATACACAGCAGCATGTGACACCCCAAGAGGCTGTGGGGAGGGCCCAGGCATCCCCCCAAGAACAGAGAAGGGTGAACGCCACGGGCTCTGCATCTGGCTGCACCTCACACACCCCGGTTCCTGCTGCCTCCTGCCCCTTCCCCTTACCTTTCACCGTCCTCTTTGGCAGGAGCACACGTGTGTTCTGCATAGCATCGTGGGCTGGGGGAGCACCGTGGGACGCTGGGCCCGCGTGGAGGGTACCCCCAATGACCCCAACCCCAACGATCCCCGAGCCCGCATGGACAGTGAGAGCCTCTTCAAGGACGGGAAGCTGCTGCCTGCCATCACCATCCTGGGTATGGCTTCCTGGGGGCCAGGGCGGGGGGAACCCCACAGCTGATGGCCAGTGGCCCCGGGGAGCATTCGTTCCTCTGTGTGCACGCGTGTTTCTTCTTTTAGCAAACAGTTACCAAGGGCCTGCTCTGTGCCAGGCCCTGTGTGAGTCACCAGGGGCATGAGACCAGGGGCACAGATGGGCAGGAGGGATCCCTCCCTGCTGGCAGTGGCCCCCAGCCCCCTGCCCCTGTCTCCCGTCCCATGACCTCCTCTGGTGCCCTCATCCATGCTGCAGGCTGCCGAGTCCGGATCCCTGCCGAGGTGCTCATCCTGAACTCGATTGTTCTGCCACACAAGGAGCTGAGCCGAAGCTTCACCAACCAGATCATCCTCTGAGTGGGGCTGCCAGAAGGCCCCCAGCTCCTACCCACTCCCCTTGAGGCTGCCGCCTTCTTGGCCAGCCTCTGTCCAGAAAGGACCAGAAAGGACCAGGCAGGATCGTCACACGCCAGGGAGCAATGTGGGTGGCCTGGGGACTCCTGGGTTTTCTCCCTCCCAACTCCCTAATAAACCCTGTGAACCTTGGAGCCAGCACGGACTGTACTTATGTCTGGGCTGGGGGTGGGGGCGGAAGCGGGGCAGCTGAGTCAGGCCCCCCCACATTAGCATTTAAATTGGAGTCGTTGCTGTGGGCTCATGAATAATGAATCTGGAGCCCTGGTAAATCTCCCCCTCCCACTGCCTCAGCCTCGTGCTGCTCGGGAGGAAGGCCCTCAAGGCTCCCCAGCCTGCCTGGCCCCCCTCTTCACCCCTGCCTTCCTGCCTCCCTGCCTCCCTGTTCCTCCTCACCGGGCCTGGCTCAGACCCCCATGTGCAAGGATTCCGAAGGGAAGGGTGAAGGATTTCGGTTGGGCAGTGGGCACAGGAGCCCGGGGCCACAGGCCTAGAGGCTGATCCCCACAGCCCGCTCTGCTCGGTTCCCGCCGAGCCCAGCCCTGGCCGGTTTTCCGCTTTGCCAGCTCCATCTGCTCCCAGCTTGGCTTTTGGCAGGGTGGGGGTTTCGCCTCTGCCCGAGGCCTCACGTCTCTGTCTTCTACTGCCCTGGCAGGCTGGGTGGGCCTGAGCTGGTGCCTTTCTCTTCGGAAGCACAGTGGGAGGTACCCTGTTCTGGGAAGGCCCTCACCACCTCCTGTCCCCCTGGCCCTGCCCTTTGGGAGGTCTCAGCCCTCCTCTCCCAGCCATCTCTCATGTTTGCCCATGACCCCCATGTGCCCCTCTCGGTGCCCCCCTTCCCCAGCTGTGGGTGTGGAGCTGTGTTGCCAGATGAGCTGGTAATGATCGTAATCTGCTAATTGAGAGGAATCTAATTACCCGAAGAGAATGGGGGGTGCAGGGCGTGGGTGGGAGAAAGGAGGGGGTCCTGGCAGCAGGCAGGGGTGGCAGGCAGCAGGGTGCTGGGGCCTTGTTATCAGCACCAGGCTCTGGGACAGAGTCCAGGGTTTCATAGCTTCATAGCCCAGCAGTTAGGAAGCTGCGCCTTCTCAGGAGCTGGACTGAGGTTGACTTGGGGATTGGGCCAGATGTGACCTCCCAGGCCCCTCAGGTCCCGTGGGCTGTGTGCCAGCCTGTAGGGAATGATCTACACGGTGTGGGGTTTAGCAGTCCTGACCTGTAAGCTGTCCCTAGTTCCTCAGTTCCTCCTGTCCTGGTCTCCAGCCCAGACCTTCATTATCTCTCTTCATGGGAGTGGGAGGGGGCTGCAGGTCCCCACTCTGGGCTGGGGTCATCACCCCAAGGAAGGGGCTGGGAGAGGGTGGGCCATAGGACCAGGGGCTAGGTCCCTTCCCTCTCCTCCCCCCTAGTCCTGACCCTTCTGTTCCGAGTGGTTGGCAGAGGCCATGGCAGCTCCATCATAAATATGATAATTTAATTATTTTCTCAGCAAAACACCGTGAAATCCAATAAGTCTGTGTCAGGCCCTGGCCCCCGGGATCCCCCTCCTAGACCCAGTGAGGGTGGGGACATGGTGGGGAGAGGCAGTGGAAGGAGAAAGGGTCAGTGTTTGAAGGGGGGTGCCGCTAGCGAAGCTGAGGTCTTTGTAACATGCCCCCCAGATTGAAGGAGTCACCGTTGTTGGGGGGGTCTAAGAAGGACATGCCCCCCCCACTCCTCCCCAGCCCACTTCTGTGCTGGGAGGGACCTAAAGTCCCATCCATCTCTGACAGACCCAAGATGGAGCACCTGCCCCTGGACGGGGTGCAGGGAGCCCCTTTGTCCACCGCTGCTGGGACCCTGTGCCCAACCATCATTGGCCGTTTAGGAGTAGGAGGGTGCCAGCCCGGGGAGGGTCTGGGAAGGGAGAAACAAGAGGGAACTGGGGTGGGAAGTGGGGGATGAGCGGGGGAGGGATGCGGGGGAGGGGTGCGCTCCTGCCATTAGTGCTTTTTTCAGTTTCCATAAAAAGATTATTCTGTAAAATCAGTGAGGGGGAGCAAGCTGGGGGCCGGGGAGGGGGGTGGGTCCCTGGCACCAAGCTGGATGGGGCGACAGGGGAGGAGAGCCGGGGACAGGGACCGAGTGTGGAGAGAAATTTGGATGGGCTTCAGGAGCCAGCCGAGGGGGAAAGGCTGAGCCAAGAACACAGACTTGGGGAGGCTGGCCAGGACAGGGTGGGGTGGGGGCAGAGCCCTCATCTCCCTCCCGTCCCCTAGGCCAGGCTGCCAGGGGGCCCAGTCCCACCTCCATCTCAATCCCCTCCCCCTGGCACTTAGCAGCCATTATGGGGGAGCAGATTGCAGCCCCCTCCCCCTCTCTGGGAAGCAGGCACAGCTGGGGCCCCGTCACATCTGCTGCATCCGCACGGAGCACAGCTGGGTGTGCCCAGAGCTGCACTCCCCAAAACGCAAAGGGGGTGGAAAGGGGTGGGCGGGGGCCAAGGAGAGCCCAGACCCCTGAGACAGACACACTGACACCTCTGCCAACAGACACATACTCCTTGAGGCGAAGCTACACCCACCGACACACGCTCCCTCGTGTGCAGAGACGGGAGAACTGGCAAACATGCAATTACCCGGCCCCGCCCGCCACCCCCGCTCCCCTTCCCCAGCCCCTCCTGCTCCCCTTCCTTCCCCGAGGCTCCCCTCTGCCGCCATGGCCACCTCTGAACTGCCCTGGGCTCTGGTCTGGAGGGAGTGGGGGGCCTCACCCACCCCAAGTACCTCCTGAGAGGCTCAGAGAGCAGGAGGGCAGGGGGTGGTGAGGGGTGTCTGAGTTCGAGGGATGATCCCTGGGAAGCCATCTGCCCTCCTTCCAAGCTCACACCCCTCCCCATGAAGAAGCCCCCTCTGAAACTGATCTTTGCCACAGCCTGGGCACTACAAGGTCTCGGTGCCAGCACTGATCGCTGCGGCACCCTTGTGCTCCACTGGCCACCTCAAGGGGGTGCTGTGTGTTCTCAGTCTAGCCTTCAGCTCAGCTGCTAGGGTTGGCCCCTGCCACTGCCCCCACCCCAAAATCCGCCCGTTCTCAACCCTCGGTAATGCGTCCCTCTGCTGCCTCTGACATGCATGGGGTGTGGGGGGCGGGGGCTCCGTCAATGGCAGAAAAGTCCCCCTCTCCCAGGACAGAGGAGAGAAGGATCAGGAATTCCTTCTCTCCTCTCCCCGTCGATGACCACCAATTGGCCCCTGATGAAACCATGCCGTCTTCACAGCCCTCACTTTTCCCACTTATCTCCTTGGCCCTGGTGTCTTGCCCTCAACCTTCTCCTCCCTGCCCCCTCCCCATTCCCACACTGCTCCCCACATGCCCCTCGGAGCTCTAATCCCTCCTGCTGCTGTGCCGCCTTATCTGCTCCCAGCAGCTTTCGCTGCTGCAAAGCCCTCTCCCCCTCCTTCCTGGATCTTCTCTCCCTCCTTCCTCGGCTCTCTCTGCTCTCTGACCAGCACCCCCTCCCGGCCAGCCTGTCTCTGCCACTCAGGCCCCTGCTGTGGCTACTGACTGACACCGCCTCCGTACCCCATGCCCTTTGCCCTCTCTGCAGCCTCAGCTCTGAGGTTGTCGGCTGCACACCCACTCCCACGATGGCTGCGTCCATCCCAGCCCTCCCCCGCAGGCCCCACAGACTTTGTTAGTTTCTGGCCAGCCAGGATTTTTCATCTTCCTGCCCTCCCTTTCCTGGTGTCTTCCCCACTTCCTCCTGATGCCCCCATCCCATCTTGGACCTGGTGTCCTTATAGTCCCAGGGACCCGTTGCCTCGGCTTGGGGGTACCCGAAAGGAGATGGGAAGTGTTGGTATGAGACTCGGGAGAAGGTGCTGGGCTGGGCTGGCCCTAGAAAGATGGGGTGGGGGTGCAAGGAGTACTGGCGGACAGTGGGGGCAGGGCCTGGCGGTGGGACGCTAACCCTCTTCAGTTGCCTCAGATCACGTTCGGGGCTCCCCACCCCCCTTCCCTGGGACTCTCATTAACCGCTTCTCCTGCCTCGTCCGCGGCATAAATAACCCAGATAAATCAGCCGCCGTCCGCCCCCCGCCCCTCGGCCCCCGCACAGCCCGTTTGTCACCGCTGTGTGCTCACCAGCCAGGCCTGGCCCAGCCCCGGCCCCAGCCCCCCCATCCTTGTCCCTTCCCGCCCACATCTGTCCCACACTGGCTCATCACTTGGTCTGCACCAGGGCCAGGTGTCTGGGCTGGGGAGGGTGTCCTCTGGGCGCAGGGGGAGGCTGTGCACCTTTTGGAGAATGCTGTCTAGGAGTTCGGGGGGTCACAGCATTTATGAATGGGGCCAGCCAGGCAAGGAATCTGGGCATCAGCTTGGGAGTTCCTGTGCTTTGAGAAAGCACCCTTGGAACCCCCCAGGTTGGATCCTGGGAGGTCTCTGGGTCTGCCTTTGGGCATTTTGCCCAAACAAAATCTCCATGCCTCCTCCCAGGAACCTTGAGCCAGAAACCCACTGCTCTCCCTGTCTCTCTCCCCCTCTGCACGCACCGCCCCCCCCACCCCGCCCTGTTACCAAACCTTGTCCCAGTCCATCTACCACTCATTCTCACTGTCAGGAAGCTCATCCCCTGGGGGGCGGAGGCGGGTGAATTGGACTGGGAATAAATCTGAGGAATGGGGACAACCAGAGAGCAGAGGAACCTGGGATGAGGCTTCACATTCTGACCCCGCAACACCCAGCTCCCCCGCACTCCCAGTCCAGGGTCCCTAACAGCCCCGCCCCCTTTGCTCACACCCAGCTCAGGGCCTGGCCAGCCACACTTGTCCCTGATGCCTCACTGCAAGGGGCAGCTGGTCCCCCGGGAGTGGGTGGGGGAAGCAGGGAGGGGTGAGGGAGCTTGGGCGCAGGGCTGGGGTGGGGGTGGGGAAGAAGCTGGGCCGGGCCCCAGGGACCAGCTGGGCAATGAGCCGGGGAAGCAGCCGGGAGGCTAAATGAGGGAGATTATCACCCAACTGCAGCCGGGCAGAGAGGGAGGCAGGCAGGGAAGCGGGGAGAGAGAGGAGAGAGGGGACGGGGCCAGAGGCAAAGGGGGTATAGAGAGACAGGGAGGGGGCCAGAGGGCCTGGTGAGAAGCGGAGGGAAAAGTCAAGAGATGAGCTGGAAGGATGGGGGCACTCCCTCAGAACATCACCAGATTCCTGGAGATCTGGGAGACTGGAGGCTGGGGGCTTGGGGACAATTGGAGACAGCTGGCTGTGGGGCAGTGGTGGGGGTGTGCATGCAGCTAATTGCTGCTCCACTTCCTGGCAGCCTGGAGCTCCCCTCACAGCACCCCCCACATGCCCCTTATACCCAGTTACCACCCGATTTCTTTCCTTATAGAGGTTGAAGGCATCCTGCCTACCCTCAGGAGGAAAGAGAATGTGATTTGTCTCATGATGAAGGCCAGTATGTTTTCGGGGAAGTGTGACCCCAAGATCTCAATGGATGGTGGGGGAATTTAGAGATATGTATGCACTCCAGGGTAGCAACGAGTGCTGTGGAGAGTTTGGGGGGCAGTTCCCCGCTTTCTTGGCAGAGCCCCAGACTAAAGTAACCTTAAAAAGCAATTAAATCACCTTTTAAAAAAACAGTAAAGAAAAATCAATATTAGGAGAAAGGGGAAGAGAGAGAAGGATGGGGAGGAACAGTGGGGGGAGTTCTGGAAAGGTCTGGAAGCCTACCAGGGAGGGGAAAGCATAGGAGGGGGCTGCCTGGGCATGGGACAGAGAGAGGGGGCTGTCTGTGGTCACTTGGCCATTTTCAGTGCTAACTCAGCGGCTTTGTCCAATGCCAATCCCACTTTCCCTTCTGGGACACTATGTCCCAGCCAGATGCATCACCCTGCCCCAGGGGTCTTATCTTCCCAGCTTGGGGAACCAGCTGACCCAGACTCATTGGAGGCTTGTGGGGAAGCCCAGCTGTGGGGTCCCTGGGGAAGCCACTTTGCCTAAAGGCTAGGGACAACCTAAGCAGGGCACCACGCATGGCCAGGGCTGGGTGTGTGGGCAGGCTCCATGCTGGGGTGACCCTGATGGGGCCTGACCTGGCCTTGCAGCCAGGGTGGGCAAAGTGGCTTCCAGCTGCCAAAGGAGCCATCCCTGGGCCCCTCCCCTGGGGCCAGGCAGAGGCTGCGGGGCCAGGCCTGACGCAGGGGGTGGGGTGGCCGTTGGGCAGTGGGTGGACCTCGGGCTCTAATCCCCAGCAGCTGCCGTTTCCCTCAGATCGATTCCCTTCTCACTTTTTTTTCAGCTGCTGGTTCTGCGGCTTGGATCGATGGAGCCACCTCCCACCACCCGTCCACGCTTCCTCTCCCTGCTGCT
Organism: Pongo pygmaeus; assembly: GCF_028885625.2. Taxonomy (NCBI): domain Eukaryota; kingdom Metazoa; phylum Chordata; class Mammalia; order Primates; family Hominidae; genus Pongo; species Pongo pygmaeus. The sequence goes on from NC_072384.2 coordinate 119,980,967, forward strand.
CATTAGCGCCCCGACTAATCAGCCCCCCTTTCCTCCCGGGGACAAGGGCTTCCTCCCCCGTGAGGGCACATGCTGTCACATGGGGCCCCAGAGCACAAGCACTGATTCTTGCCACCCCCACCCTGGGAGCATGGATGCATCCCCTCCTGGCCAGTCAACTGAGGCTCCCACCCCCACCTATGATGAGGGCCCACATGCCTGTTCCCCTCCACAAGAACACAGCAGACCCCTTAGGGCTCTCCTGCCCCACTCTGCCAGGCACCCCTCAAACCCGTTTCTTTAGGAGAGCATTCGCTCCCATTGATGTCCAGCACATCTTCCTGCTCCCTTCCACGCCCCCACTGGGGCTCTTCCTCTCCCTCCATTGCATGCCCCGTCCCCCTACATATAGAGCACCCCCAAAGCACACCTCCCCTTTGCTCCCTGGCTTGCTTACCCAACACCCCTCCCCCGAAGCCTGATTGTGGCAAGGGATTTGGGGAACATTCGGGGAAGCAAAGTGGCCGCAGATATGCAAGCTGGCCAGGGTGCTCTCTGTCCCTGACATATGAATGGCTGAGATTGGGGTTGGGGGCAAAATGAGGGTGAGGGCAGCCAGCCTCCCAGAGGGGGCAGGGGCATGGTGGGTGTTGGAGTCTGGAGCAAAGCTCCAGGGAAGCTGAGAATCTTGGAGTCACAGTTGTCCCCTGGTCTGTCTAGCCTGCCCTCCTCTGCCCCCCCTCCCTCCCTCATTCAAACAAGTGGCTCTCTCAAGGAGTTTCTGGAAGCTGCTGTGAGTCGGGTAGCGGGATCAGGTGGTGGCTGGGTGCTGGAGTCAGGAGTATCAGATGCCAGGAGGTGGGGGGATAGAGTTGGCTGACCCTTCATGGGGTGCGGGCCAGGAAAGTGGCAAAGAATGAGCTGAGGACCCTGGGCACGGCACCCTTCCCTGGGTGGCCAGGGAGTGGGGAGATCTGGGGACCCAGTGAGCGGCTAGGTTGCAGCAGGAGTTTGGGGGATGGCCCCAGTCTCGGGATCCCTGTCTTGGGCTGGGGACTGCCCCCCTCCCCTGGCCTGGCTCCTGACGCCCGTGCTGCCGGTGAAACGCTGTTGACATGTCCTGAATTATTAAGCACGGGGTGGGCTCTGGAGCACATGCTGAGCGGAGCGGCTGGGGCTGCGCGGCGTGGCGGAGCAGCGCTCGCTCCCTCGCTCGCTCGCTCGCAGGGACACACGCAGGGGCTGACAGCTGTGCTGGTGCTGATAAGGGAAGCCACAAGGAGACGATCGAGGAGAGAGACAAGCGGCAGCAGAGGCAGCAGCGGCAGAGGCAGCACCACGGCTGCGGAGCTGCTGGGAGTGGGAGTGACTCCCCCACCTCGGGCCCCCACTCCGTCCCTGTCCTCCTCCCGCTTGTCCTGAGTTTAGAAGAGCAGCCGCTGCCACCACCGCCACTCGAGAGGGCACTAGGGCTGCTGGCTAGGGAGGGACAGGGCAGGGAGGCTCTGGCCAGTCCCAGCAGCCGGGGACAGATGCCGATCGAGATTGTGTGCAAAATCAAATTTGCTGAGGAGGATGCGAAACCCAAGGAGAAGGAGGCAGGGGATGAGCAGAGCCTCCTCGGGGCTGCTCCAGGGGCAGCAGCCCCCCGGGACCTGGCCACCTTTGCCAGCACCAGCACCCTACATGGACTGGGCCGGGCCTGTGGCCCAGGCCCCCACGGACTGCGCAGAACCCTGTGGGCACTGGCCCTACTCACCTCGCTGGCTGCCTTCCTGTACCAGGCGGCTGGCCTGGCCCGGGGCTACCTGACCTGGCCTCACCTGGTGGCAATGGACCCCGCTGCCCCAGCCCCAGTAGCGGGCTTCCCGGCTGTCACCCTCTGCAATATCAACCGCTTCCGGCATTCGGCACTCAGCGATGCCGACATCTTCCACCTGGCCAATCTGACAGGGCTGCCCCCCAAAGACCGGGATGGGCACCGTGCCGCTGGCCTGCGCTACCCAGAGCCTGACATGGTAGACATCCTCAACCGCACTGGCCACCAGCTCGCCGACATGCTCAAGAGCTGCAACTTCAGTGGGCATCACTGCTCCGCCAGCAACTTCTCTGTGGTGAGTTCTGCCAGCTGGGCTGCCTGGCCTTGGATGGCCGGAGGCTGGGGAGCAGGGAGGAGTGGTGGCAGTGGTGTACAGGGGCATCCTCAACAGGGCTTCCCTTCCTTCCGCCACCAGAGGCTGGCCTCGTGTTTCTCCAAGCCTGGTGTCTCCCTCTGGCTTCCCAGCCATGGAGCAGTGGCCGCTCATAGGGGCTTACCCTGGGGCGCCTGCTGCTCCTCTTCTTGGTTTTGCTGCTGCTGCCCTGCCCAGGTCTGGGAGTTGGGGTAGGGGTTCCTGGGCATGGGCCCAGGTGTCCTGGAGCTGGCTGGCTTGCAGGGAAGGCACGCACCATCCCAAGGCCAGACCAACTGACTCCCACTTTTCTCTTGCTCCCTTTTTCTTCTGAGGCTACTGGATTCTTCCCACCAAACGAAGGAGATAGGGAGGGGAGGTTTGGGGGGCTCCATCTAGGGAAGGACCCCGGGTGGCCTCCTGGGGAGCTGGCCTGGTGGGTGGGCTGGAGAGAGCCGGTCTTCAGGACACTGGGTGCCAGTGTCTGTTCTGGATCTCTGTGTGTCTCTCACATGCCCGCCTCACAGACTCCCTCACACATCCCTCTTTCATTCTGCCCTCCAGCCCTCCCGGGGGCCAGTCCCCCTCTGTCTCCTGTTCTAGCGGCTCCCATGCCCAGCTCTGGCTCTTACACTGGGAATCAGTGGTTCACTCTTATGTGCATAACTCACCCTCACTGCTGCCCCAGCACGGGTGCATGCGCACATGCACACGCACACACACACACGCACTGCTTGGGGAGTTTCCTGCACACTCCCTCTCTCACACACACTCACTGTCCCTGTCACTACACTCAAATGCACACCTGCACACCCACACCCAGAGAGCTACTCATCTCCATGTCTAGCTCCCAGCTCTTGCTTAGCTGCTAAGGACAGGGTCCCACTGTGGATGCCATCCCTTCTCATGACACCCCCACCCCCATCTATCCCAACCGCTGCTCCCCATTTGGAGACTGCTGGCGCCATCTCTCACCTACGTGTGAGCACAAACACAAGCACCCTCTCCGGGAGAGGGGTGTGAGCTTGGGCTGCTCTCCCATGCACGCCTCCCACAGTCAGGTATGTGAGGGGGTGGGCGTGTTTTGTACACCGCCTGTCTGTCAGGGCTCCATTCACCCATAGTCACAGGGTATCTAGTATTCATGGCGCTCGAGATGCTTGTCCCCAGTCCACGGTTTGCTCCTAGCATTGTGTGTGTGTGCGTGTGTGTATGTTTCATCCTTGTTGCCACTGCCCAGTGCATATGCAAATGTTTGGCGTCAACATGGTGCCCACTCCGGCCCAGCCTCCAGCAGCCAGCCCTAGTGATAGGGACCCCCGCCAGGTTCTCACTCACCCGCTGCCTCAGGATCACCAGGAAACATGCTCCAGCCAACGAGGTTCCTGGCCCCAACCATGCCTGCAGTGTCTGGGGCCTCCTGCCATTGGGCAGGGGAGTTAGGTAGAAATAGAGGGACAGGAGCGGGAGCATTGTGCAGGGAGAAGAGTCGGGGGCATTGGCCTGTTGTCCGGCTGTACACCCCCTTTCCTAGGGAAAAGCACTGCTCCCCAAAGCAAGGGTTGGTAGAGTCCCCGAGGAGGAGGTGGGATATGGAGGGTGAGTGTGGCCTTTGGGATCCATAGGGCTCTGCTGTCCTCAATCCTCACCACTCCGTATTGGGGGCTGGGCAGAGCTGAGTCTCAGCAGGTGCTGTTGGGGCAGAAATCAATGGGATCTTTGTGTCCCTGAGCGGGAGTTGGGGGAGGGCAGGAAAGGGGAAGGGTGATGAGACCTCAGTGGGAGGAAAGAAGAGGAAGAGCTGGAGGGGGTGAGAAAGTAAGGGGAGGGAGGCAGAGGGTTCTGCTTGGTCTCCAGGCTAGGAGGCGGTGCCTGGAGGATACAGGAACGGGGATCCCCTGATCGAAGCTGGTGAGTCCCCGGAATCCTGGGGATGGCCCGGAGGAGTATGGGTGGATTTCCCACAGGCCCTCTGGTACCCTGGGGCTGGAGAAAGGAGGATGGTAGAAGTCCGTGGGCTGAGGTTCTGGCCCTGGTGCAGGACAGTGAGGGGTAGAGGGCATAGCTAGCATTGGGGGACAGGAATTCCCCTTTGGGATTTCCATTTCTCCTGTCTCCAGCCCAGCCTCCTACCCTTCTGCACACACTGCATCCCCCGTCTGCTGAGTGTAACTCTGTCTTGGGTCTGGCATTCAAGGGCTGAGTCTGCTGCAGATTCACCAGGGTCTGGAATTACAGATTGGGCTGGGGGCCCATGATCCATGGCAGTGGGGAAGATGGGGTGTATTACAGGGGAAAGACTGGAGAATGGGCATGGAGATGAAGATATGGGGTCTCCAAAAAGGACACGAGGTCCATAATCAGCTCTGTGGTGAGGACCCGGAGTCAATGATGGGGATTTGGGGTCTATGGTGGGGAGATGGGTATGTGAGCTGGTTGGTGGGGAGCCTGCCGGGATATGGGTGATGAGATGGTCAGAGACAGGGACAGGCTTCACCAAGGGGCTGTTATGTGTTTTCTGTTGCTTTCCCTGTTTCCTCCTTCCCACTCCCCACTCTGCTGTGACCTTTCCTCTGGAATCCAAGTTAATAAATGTCACATTTTCCAGCCTATTTTTACTCCGGGTAATGTGCCCTCCCCCAGTCCCCTCTGCTGCTGCTCTTGCTTCTGTTACCACTGCAGTCGCTCTCCCCCCACGCTCCCTAATATCCCTTCATGCACTCCCAATCAGTCAGTCAATCAATCAACATGGAGTTCTGCGTGCCTACTATGTGTTGGGCTCCCTGCTCAGAGCTGTGGAGGGCAGCAAAGATGGGAAGCCCTGTCCCCAGTCCCTGTCCTCAAGCAGCCTATAGTCTCGTAGTAGAGTGGGGACAGGGACACTCAGAAGTTTAAGCAACCATGCAAGAGTTTATCAGCCATGCAAGTGGTGTCATAAGGTGCCGGGATCAATTGCCAGACGAGGTGCATGGGTAGTAAGAGGCCGAGTTCAGACAGGGAGAGGCCATTCTGGGTGGAGGAGAGCTGGGAGGGCCTAGGGGATGAGGCAGGCTGGGCACACAGTTTGGAGAGAAGAGGGAAGAGGGGAGAGAGGAGAGGGCCCTGGGAGGTGGGCCCTGTATGTTTGCTCTGCACGGCGGCTAGCTCCAGCTAGTCTACCTCTGCTCCTCTCTTCTTCTCCCTCCCCTCCTCGCTCAGTCTCATACCATCTCACTCCCACCCATTCCACCACCTGTATGTCCCCCACCCCCAGCCTTGTAGACAGCTCTCCCTTCCTCCCTGATTCCTGCCGCCATCTGCTACCCACACCCCCTTCCTCCAAGCCCCAGTTCTACCTTCCCCACTGTGGCCTGCTCTCAGCCTGCCCTCTTACTAAAAGGCAGAAATCACTCTTTCTCCCTAGGCTTCATTTCTTGAGCTGTAAAATGCAAGGGTGACTCTAAAATTCAGCATCTCCTCTCACCTGGGGACCACCAGGATTCGAACCTCGGCTCTACCCATTAAGCTGTGTGGCCGTGGGGAAGCCAAAAAGCTTCTGTGAGCATCAGTTTGTGTATTCTTTTTTTTTTTTGTTTTTTTGAGACAGAGTCTCGTTGTTGCCCAGGCTGGAGTGCAGTGGTGCAATCTTGGCTCAGTACAGGCTCCGCCCTCCGGGGTCCACGCCATTCTCCTGCCTCAGCCTCCTGAGTAGCTGGGACTACAGGCGCCCGCCACCTCGCCCGGCTAATTTTTTGTAATTTTAGTACAGATGGGGTTTCACTGTATTAGCCAGGATGGTCTCGATCTCCTGACCTCGTGATCCGCCCGCCTCGGCCTCCCGAAGTGCTGGGTGTATTCTTTAAATAGGATATTAGAACCTAAAAACTGGGGGTTGTTGTGAGGGTTAAAGAGATGCTCCTAAAGAGCTTAGCACACTACCTGGCACACACATCGTATACTCTGTGTAAGCGTCAGCTGTTATAAATGCCGCCACCCCAACTCCTGGCTATCTTTAACCTGACTGTTCTCAGCACCACCTACTGGTTTCTGACCCATGTACTGGCATCTTCATTACTCTCCATTACCTAGTCATCCCCCTGCTTTTGACCCTCTGGCCCACACCCTCCTCTGCCCTGTACTAGCATTCCCATTCTATCCAGCCGCCCAAAATATGCATGCACGTGTGCATAGGTGCAGGAGTGTGCACATACTGTCTAGATCAGTGCTGGCCAATAGAACATCCTGTGGTGATGGACACGTTCTGCACCTGTGCTTGTCCAACATGGTAGTCACTAGCCACATGTGGCCGTTGAGCACTTGAAATGTGATCAGTGCGACAGAGAAAATGAATTTTAAATTCAAATAGCCACACGTGGCTATAGGCTGCCGTGTTGGACAGCGCAGCTCTGGATGAGATTGTCCGGGTAGGGCAGGGCTGGGATTACAACTGGGACCATAGGATATAAGGGGTAGCTGCGGGCTGTGATTGGAAGTCGGGCCATCTACTCTGTGGACTGCGATCTCAGGTGGAGCTGAGGATAGGGCCTGTGTCTGGGGGCTGGGGGCAGTGGGGTGTCTGGAAACACCACGTGAGCAAAGGTGCTTTCTTCCCAGGTGCAGGACATGACCTTGGTCTTTTCCACGCTACTGTCTGGAAAATTGAGGCTGGGGGAGGTGAAGAAGCCCTGAGGAGGCATGGGTAGGAGCCAGCCCCGCTCCTCAGGGTCCTCAAGGGTCCAGGCAGCCCCAGGGGGCCAGGAGCCCGGGGCCCTGTGGGCGCCTCACTATCTCCATCCCCTATGGGCTCTCCGGTCTCCCTCCCCCTCCCGACCCTCCTTCCCCACACGCTGGTGACTGCCGTGACTATTAATCACTCGCCCTGTTCTCTTCCTCTCTACTAATCAGGCACAATTAGACAAGGCCTCTTCCAGCTGGGCAGTCCCCCTCCCTGCCCTCCTCTCTCCTCTCCCTGCCCCACCCAGCCGCCAGCCAGGACAGCTCTGAGGCACAGAAAGCAGGCAAGCCCTCTCTCTCTCTCTCTCTGGCTGTCCCAGGATCCAGTTTCGGGCTCCTTAGCACCCACTCCTTCTGTCCCAGCGACCTCCTTATCCCCTTCTCTTCCCAGTGTGTGGTCAGGCCAATACTGACAGTCTCTGCCCTCCACCCCTGCACTTGGCCCTGGGAGGAGCTACTCCACACTCCATCCCAACTCCACACCTTTGCCACTGGGTTGGAGGTTCCAAGGGCTGCCCCTTGCCCCGTTGGCTGTGGAAGGGAGAGGGTGCCCACTGAGGTGGGTCCAAGCCTCTTATCTACTGCACAGGCATCCCTCTGACTCCCCCTGCCTGTCCAGCCCTCTGTTCCCTGTGGTCCCAGCTTCTCCTGAGGCATGAGCCTTAAGCACATTTAGTTCAACATCTGGTTCAGGGCTGATCCTGCCCTCAGGAGCCAGGCAGGTCAGGTTGGGGTGGGGGGATACAGTAGGGAAGGGTGGGGTCTGAGGAGAACTGAAGACCACTTAGTCTTGAAGGACGCAGCTGCTCCTCAGCCCCAGCTAACTCTTGCCCTGTGTGAGGAGCCCAGCATGGCTGGGTCTTCCAGTTTGTCAAAAGCAGCTCCAAATCGTGATTATTTTAATAGAACAGTAACTGATTTAAAAAATACTGAGGGCTGCCAACCCCTCAGATTGCAGAACCAGGCACACCCACCCTCCCCACCTTCCACCTCACACCAGCTGCGGCTCAGACCCTCCTGGAGGGGTGTTGTCAGCCTGCCTGCTTGGGCAGTGGAGTGAGTGGAGGGGACGTAAGTGGTGTGGCCCGGCAGGGAAGGGCAGGGACTGTTACTGTCTCAGAGGGCTGGTCTTCAAGGGCAGTGGGAGGGCCGTGAGGGACATGCCCCACCCAGTCCCACTCAGCAGCCCCGTGGGCTCTTCATTAATCAGGAATCAGCCCCGAGCTGGGCTCATTATCAGCTCAGCTTCTCAGACACTGCCGGAAGATGCTGATTAGTGTTTGAAGAAATGGCCCCACGTCCTGTCCCCCTCTGATCCTCCCTCTGTCTCCCCTGCCCGCACTCCTTCCTGGACCCCCACCCCTGCCCTTCTGCTTCTTGGAAGGAATCTGCTCCCTCTTGTGGCTGGCGGCAGGGCTGCCTCTGCTAGGTCCAGGCAGGGGGCAGGAAGGATCAGGAATGGAGAGGCAGGGGTACCCAGGGAGCACTACAGGGAGCATTGGAATGCCAAGACCCAAGCTACTCAGTCCCCGAGTCGTCAGTGGGTCCCATGGGCAGGCGGGAGGGAGTGAAGGGGGTGGAGCCTGAGGTGGTCCAGGAGAGATGGACAGCCACCTCTGCAGGAGGGGACAGAGGCCGGCCTCAGGCTGCCGAGTTATAAGTGTTCCCTGCCCTTCCAGGCTGGCCCTGCAGCCCACCTCCTTTGAGCAGCTGGGAAGAGGAGGTGGGAACGGCCAGCACTGGGGGCAGGAGGCCCGAGGGGAGAAGATCTGCCACGTTTGTTTGTTTGCTTTTTGATTGTTTGCAAATCATGGTGGAAACTTAGGGTCTTCAGAAGGATGAGTGAGGATGGGAAGGCAGGAGGAGGACAGAGGGGCAGAGATACTGAGAGAGGAGATGGGAAGGTTCAGTAGTTTGTTTTCCAGGAAGAGGTGGGCAGGGGTCTGCACTTCTTCCCCTGGCTCCTAGGCTGGGGCTGGCAGCGCTGGAAATCCAACCCACCCCTCAAATGCTCACCATGCCCTTGGGACACCCGTGGGTGTTGGGTTGGAGGGGGAGCAGTTCCAGAGAGATAGGCACGGGCTGCAGCAGCCGAGGCGGCAGCGAGAGTTCAGAGAGGAGCCACGGGATGATTAAGGGGAAATGGAGGATTGATTTAGGAGGAAAGATTAAAGGAGCTAAATCCGTGGCGCTTGGCTCAGCGGTGACTAAGCGTGGACAGGATAATAGCTTACAAATGTGTAGAAGGTGTAAATACCAAACGGGGGGAGGGGAGGCGGCTCGGCGGGCCCGGCGGGTGGGGTGGGGGCTGGGCAGGCCCCCGGGAGGGCTGGGAACCCCTGGACGACTGCCCAGTGGGGTCGGCCCCTCCCCAGTGGGGGCTCACGGGGGAAGGAAACGGGACGTTGGGGAGCCCCGGGTTCCCAGTAGGGGTTCCGTTTCTGGCCGCAGCCTCCCGGGCCTCGTGTTGATCTCCACGTCTCACTCCCGCCTGGCTGGGGATCTGAGGTCGCGGGTTCAAATCCCACCCGAGCACCCAAGTCCCTCAGTGCCCCCCGGTCCCGGGCCTTTCGGCCGCTTCAGGCCCGCCAGCCAGGCCCGGCTCCGCATCCATCTCCTCGGGACCCCCGCCCCCGTCGCCCCCTCCCCAGCCGCGGCGGGGGCGGGCGGCGGTGTCTCCCTCCGTGGTGGAAGCCTCTGGCGCTGCTGTGTGCGGAGGTCACTTTGCCGAGGAGCCGGGAGCCGGGGGAATGCAAATGAGGCAGACCCAGGGAGGAGAGCGGAGGAGCCCGGAGGAGATGGGAGGGAGAGCGCTCGGGAGCCGTGATGGATGCCTGGCCCGCGGGAGGGAGCGGAGGGCGGCGAGGCGCGCGAGCCGGTGGGTGCGGCCCTCTGGGTGCGGGTGGGCCAGGCCTGGGCGGCCAGGCTGTGTGTGCGGGAGAGGGCGGGGGGCCAGGGCTCCTGGAGGGCGCACACCCACCCACCCACCGTCCCCGTCGCCTCCTTCTGTCTTGTCTCCTGAACTCCCGCCTGGCTGTGGGTGTGTGCTCCACTGTGTAAGCAAAACTCTTGACGAGGAACTTTGCATCGAGGGGCGGGAATGTCAGGGAAGGACTTACTTACCAATTCACCAATTAAAAATTGTCTTTCTAGGGTGTAAGGCCTAAGCGGTCGCTGCCCGGGGAATGGTTTTGACTGTTTACCTGGGTCCCGGAGGCCTTCATCCTCCCGTTCTCCTCTCCCGCGGAAGCGCGGCGCCCGCCGGGGACCACAGCCTTCTTCCATGGCCCCCAGCCCTCCCTGGCTCCTAGGGCTCCCCTGTCTGTCCCTTCCACCACAGCTCACACATTTACATTTGAACAAACACCGCAGCCATTGCCTCCTAGATCCACCGTACGGAGGAAGTGGCCCTGAAAAGCTCATGGGTGGCGGTGGAGGTGGGGGGGTCCCTGTATGCACGTGTAGAACTAGGCCTGCTGAGGGCGCTGTGTCTTCCTCTTTCTTGAGTGTGGCATGGTCTGATGTCCCTCCTGGGTGAGCCAGGTGGCTTGTTTAGAGAAGTTTTTCCTGACCCTGCAAGCCAAATTGAGCTCCTGTTCCACCGTGGTGGCCTTGGCTAGGTCACCCCATCACTACAAGGATCACAACTAGTAACAATTTATCCATTTGTGTGACTGGTGGATTTGTGAACATGCCTAGTGCAGTTCAAAGAGTTTATGTTGTAAGTGCCCCATAAGCACTTTTTTTTTTTTTTTTTTGAGACAAGGTCACGCTCTGTTGCCCAGGCTGGAGTGCAGTGGTGCCATCACGGTGGCTCCCTGCAGCCTCAACCTCCCGGGCTCAAGAGATCCTCCCACCTCAGCCTCCTGAGTAGCTGGGACTACCTGTGTGAGCCACCATGCCTGGCTAATTTATTATTATTTGTAGACACGAGGTCTCGCTATGTTGCCTAGATTGGTCTCAAATTCTTGCACTCAATCGATCCTCCCACCTTGGCCTCCTAAAGTGCCGGGATTACAAGTGTGAGCCACCGTGCCTAGCCTATAAGTACTTTGAATGACTATCTCTGCAGCCAGACAGCAAACTCCTTGAGGGCAGAGGCTGTCTGTTTTGTTCTCTGTTGTATGTTCAGCACCAAGCACACAGTGCCTGACACCGTTGAGCACAGGCTCAATGAATAGTGTTGGACAAAGTAAATGTTGTTTGAACATTCACCAGTTCTTGAGCACCTACTATTTGTAGGTACTGTGTGCCAGGTGTATGTCACACAGTGGCTATGGGTGGACTCCAGGGCCAGACTGCCTGGTCCCCTGTCAGCTTCCTTATCCTCTCTGTACCTCCGTTACCCTGTCTGTAAAATGAAAACGATAGGACTACTGCCATATAGGAGTTTTGTGAGGGTTAAGGGGTTAATCTATATAAAGTGCTTAGAACTGTGCCTGGCACAGAGGTAAGCACTAAGTAAGTATTAGTGGTTGCTATGATTTACGTACATTCTGTCTTTCCTCATAACACCTGTGAAGGGCGCCTGTTGTTACTCCCATTTTACGTGAAAAATGGAGGATCAGAGAGGTTAATTGATTGAATCTGAATCCCACAGACTTAACTAAGGGCAAGGCCCAGATGTAAACTAGGTTGGGCTTTCCATCTGGTAGGAGAGCCATATCTCAGAGCCTGGGGGTTTCGCTGTGACAGAGCTCCGTCCTCTAAGCCGCTCCCAAATTGCAGAGACAGCCTGCAAGATGCTTGATGCCCTGTGAGGATGCGCCCAGTGGGGATCCAAGATCAAAATGGCTGCACCGTCCTGGCAGGAAGCTCCATTCCCCAAAGGGCCTCACCCCTCCCTTGAGCACCTGCCAGCAATCACTGAATTGACCTCTAATCCTCCCATGTAACTTTAGGAGGAGGAATTACCATTCCCCTTTTACGGATGAGCAAACCGAGGCTCAGAGAGGTTCAATCACGCATCTGAGGTTGTTTGTCCAAAGTTGGTGGGAGAGGCTGGATTTGAACCCTGTTCTGTCAGCCTGCAAAATGTATGCCCCTTTCCCCATGTTATGAGCCTCCTTATATCCATTTCCAGCACCACATAGTGATCCATCTCTGCCCTAGCTTGGTTCATGCTGGTCTCTACAAAACCTTTATTATTGGTGCACGTATATGACTGCACTTTGCAAATGCCTTTCACATACTTCCTCTCTTTTGAGATGTACAACTAATCTGTGAAATAAGCAGGGATTTCTGTCTCTGCTTGACACATGAAGAAACTGAGGCCCAGAGAAGTTGATAAATCACTTTACTAACCTAAGTCACACAGGCTGTCAGTGGTGGAGCTGGAGCTGAAACCAGGGCCTGCTGACTCCCAGGGAGGTGATGTTGGCCCATGAACCTGGGGTCTACTTCTGAATCTGCCCCTGTTTTCTGCATGCCCTTGGATCTGAACCTTGCCGTCTCTAGGCTTGTTTCTGCCTTTGTACAGTGAGTGATTGGACTGAGTGACCTCGAAGTTCTGAGCAGCGCAGACACCTCAGGCATTTTGGTTGGTGCCATCTTCCTTCCTCTGCCCCTGGAAAGGATAGGGAAGGAAGAGGCTTTGAACCTGGATACTGGGCCACCCCTGAATAAAGCCAGGCCCTGGGAGCTGTTCCACCCCAGGGTGCTGGTCACAGTCCAGGGCAGATGAAGATGCACCCCATTCCACTGGCCCACTCTGGACCTAGGGGCAGAAGAGCTCATTCCAGGGGTACCTAAGAGAGAGGCATGGGGATGGACCCCATCAAGGGGAGAGCTGATAGAATTTGGGGGAAGGGACACCATGGAAGAATGTCAGGGGAAGCGCGGGGACCAGAGGCAGGGTGCCCAGAAGGCAGTGGAGATAAAGCCCAGGCCGAAGATTAGCTCTGGGATTAGCTTGGCCTCGGCAGCTCCTGGCTGCTTCTTATCTCCTGGAGGCCCAGGGCCCTCTCCCTGCCACAGCTCTGAGCCCTGGCCCTGCTAATTGCCTGTTAACCCTGTGGGCTCTGCGAGGGAGGGAGGATGCAAGCAAGCCAGCCAGGTAGAGCTTTCTGGTGAAATGGAAGCTGTGAATAGATGGAGTTCCGAGGGCTGAGAGAAGCCACTGCTCTCAGGAGGAGCAAGCTCTGGACAACTCTCTCCCAACCCCTCATCACTGTCTCAGGCAGACCCTGAGAGAGAGGGGCCAGGGAGAAGGAGGTGGAGGGCACCTGGAGAGGGGTTCCTGGCATGTTGGGTCAGGGTGGGGAGCCTCAGGCCCAGGGAAAAGTCTAGGAGGAAGACAAGAGGCTGAGACTCGACAGCCAGACTAAGGGATGGATAGAGAAGAAAGCAAATAGGATAGAGAATGCAGTGGGCAAGGGACAAAAAGGCCAGGGGGCCTCCAGGACAATGGGAGAGAAAGAGACCAAGGGGATGGACAGGTCAACAGAGGGCAGGGGCAGAGAAACAGAATCTAAGTAGATAACTGATCATGGGTAGGGAGACAGGCCTGGCAGATAGGGAAGGACTTGAGAGACAGACTGAGATCAGGAAACAGAGGCTAGCGAGGCAGACAGACCCAGGCCAGGGTTCAGGCCAACACTAAAGGGGAGGTGATCAGAGAAGGACAGGCAGGCGCTGGCCAGAAGGAAGGTGGGGGAGGGGACCCGAGGGTCTGTATGCAGCACAGACATAGTCCTGTCTAGGAGCTGTCAGCCAAGGCTGGGAGGGGCTTTGGGAGGCCACATGCCCCAGCTAGGGCCAGGAGTATGGGCCTGGAGCTAAGGCAGAGAGAGAGGGAGGGCCAGACCAAAGGAGGAGGTAGGGGTCTGAGATGGGGACAGGGCCAGAAGCTGAGAGCCAGTGATCTGGAGATAGCCCCTCTGCCATCAGGACACTCCCTGGCCCACGACCTTCCCCTTTCCGTGACTGGACCCTGGACTCTCAACTCCTTTGCATACTGCCCCCTCTTCCTGGGCCAGTCCATGGGGAGGGAGCAGTGGACAACCTGTGGGACCTTGTGGCAGAGCTGCCGTGCCGTCTCCATGGAAGAAGCTATGGGCTGTGCTGCCACCAGAGTTCTGCCACTTAGGAGCTGATGGCTCCACCCGCCCCTGCCTGCCTGGCCCAGGGACTGTCTCCTGGGCAACGCTGTGCTCTGACCAGCAGTCAGGACTGACCCGGGCTGTGCAGGTGGCCTCCTCCTGCCAGTCTGGCTGGTCCATTCCCTGCAGAGTATCCGTGAGACCCAGACAACTTCCACCCATCTCCCTTTGTCACCCCGACTCTGCACAGCCACCTTGAGGGTTTGTGTGCCAAGGAACCACCACCCTCGCCAGCTGGGTATTCATTCTGCCCTGTGTAGGGTGGGCTCGGTTCCATGTGTCTGTGTGTGTCTGTTGGAGGTACCAGGTAGAGACGCTGCCCCAGCCCCTCCGAGAGTCAGGAGCCTCCAAGAGCCATTCATTCACTGAACACCCACCAGGTGTTCTATAAGCACCTACTCTGCTTTGACCTGGGGTTCAGTTCTGTTTGAATCTTGGCTGTCATTTATTTGCTGTGTGCCCTTAGCCAAGTCACTTTCCTTCTCTGAGCTTCAGGTACCTAATCATTAAATGGGGGCAAAAATACTTAGCTCATATGGGTTTCTTGGAGACTCAAAGGAGAAAACAGATCAAAAGCACCTATCACAGGACTTGGTACAAAGTCAGGATGTTTGACAGTGTTTGCTTTCCTTCCTCCCACCTCATACCTCCTTCTGCAAATCTCGCTGGGCTCTGGGGATGCCAAGAGGGAAACAGGACTCCTGGTCAAATGGAGTTCACGGTCCCATGGATGAGGCTGAGCTTTGGAGAGACTATAACGTGCCTGGCAGTCAGGGCTCCGCCGAGGTGGTGCTGAATGCTGAGGGACACGAGTGAGGAGCTCATAACGTGGGTACCCCATGTCGCCCATGCCTTCTTTAGCCTTTCAACTGGAGCATATATGCAAAACTGGCTGTGTCAGCAAGAGCTGATTCTAGCATCTTCTTGGTTTGAAATAGGAAGAGGTTGAGTACTTTCAGATTTCTACAAATACTAATATATGCCTCCCATCTGCATTTCCCACACCACCAGGACCCAGGAATTTTGTTTTTCTTTTTTTTTTTGAGATGGAGTCTCGCTGTGTCGCCCAGGCTGCGATTCGCCCACCTCAGCCTCCCAAAGTGTTGGGATTACATGCATGAGTCCCTGGGTCTGGACTTTTCTTTTTTTTTTTTTTTTTGAGATGGAGTCTCGCTCTGTTGCCTAGGCTGGAGTGCAGTGGTGTGATCTCAGCTCACTGTAACCTCCGCCTCCTGAGTTCCAGCAATTCTCCTACCTCAGCCTCCCGAGTAGCTTACAGGTGCCCACCACGAAACTCAGCTAATTTTTGTATTTTTAGTAGAGGTGTGGTTTCACCATGTTGGTCAGGCTGGTCTCGAACTCCTGACCTCAAGTGTTCTGCCCTCCTCGGTCTCCCAAAGTGCTGGGATTACAGGTGTGAGCCACTGCACCTGGATGGGACAGAGGAATCTTGCACCTGGCCCACTTTAGAGTTACTCCACCTCCAGTGACTTGCGATAAGAGCACAGGTCTAGAGTCGGGCTGTCTTGCTGGGTTCTCCTCCTTCACCTAGTGCCTTTCTACTCACAGTGTGGTCCATGGACTCTCAGCCTTGTCCACCTCCCTCCCCACATCTGTTCTACCAGACTCTGCACTTTGAAAAGATCCCCTGATTCATGTGCACAATAGCGTTTAAGCCCTGGGCTTGAAAATCTTGGGAAACCAGTTGAATTCTCTGAGCCTCCATTTCTTTCTCTGTAGAATGGGGAGATAATAGTACCCCCCTCACAGGGTAGTTGTGAGGATTCATCCAGATAGAGCATGTGAAGCGTTTAGCACAGTGCATGGGGCATACTGAGTGCTCCTGAGCAGTCCATGACACCCACTCCTGCCCCACAGATGGAACATAGCAGGGAGGAGGACAGGGGTGATACCTGTGGGGTCAAGGACTTGAACCTGGGAGCTGGTAAAGGTGTGTGGGGGATGTTGAGGGAAGGAGAGGACTTGGGGGACAGGCAAGGAATTGAAGGGAAGCCGATATGGAGAAGAAAGGGTGAGGAAGGTACAGAGGAACGATGCAGAAGGGAAGGAGGAATGGGAAAGAGAAGGGGACGGGACTGGGGCCCATTCCTGTCTCATCTACCTGGATGGGGCTGGGGCAGGAGCTGGGTCCCGAGGTAGGGTAGGCTTGGGGTGGGGGTGCCAGCAATGGTTTGTGGGAGCAGCTGGAGCCTCGCCCCTGGATGAGGTGCACCTCTCCTTCTTCCCAGCTGTGTGACTTTGGACGTCACTTCGCTTCTCTGAGCTGTGATGTCCTCATCTGGAGTAGTCGGGATAACTACACCTAGCTGGTACTGAGGGGCTGTGTGCAACGGTAGACGGCACTATGTTCTGTAAACTCAGGGTGCTTTGTTTGTGGTGCACCCGTTTTTGTTTCGGGAACCGGAGGCAGGGTGGTTGGGTGGTAGAACTGTGGGAGAGGGGAGGATCAGGGCTGCGACTCCCAGAGCACTGCAGCAGGGTGGTCTAGTTCTCCAGCATGGGGACTTCACCCTGACCCCTAGGAGGTCTCAGGAGGACTCTCAGTTGGTTCGCTGCCCTCCACCCAGCCTCTCTCCCTTCTGCACTCCCCCTGTGAAGCCAGGCATTCAGGATCTCTTTTTCCTTCCACACCGCTTCCTGCCATTTCTTCCAGCTTTTACCAGTGGGAAATGTTCCCAAGAAGAGGGGAGGGGGAGCGGCAGAGAGTGATTGAGTGCGCCGACCCCTTGCCCCCAGGGAAGGTGCTGCCTGTGATGGGTTTGACCCAGGGGCTCGGCTCTGTTAGGGAAGCCTGGCAGGGGGGAACTAGAACCCGCCTCTCCTTCAGCCTGTTCTCCACCCCTGCCGCTGCGCATCTCCTGGTGGCAGCTAAATCCCCAGCGGGAGCCTGGGCTTCCATCTCCGGGGCGCCAGCGCCATCTGCTGTCCATGCAGGAGAACTCTCCGCAGAGGAAAAGGGAGCCGGGCTTCTGTGCTGCAGAGACTGCTTATTCAAGTGTCCCTTGTGCCCTGCCCTGGGCCAGAGGCTGGGGACACCAGACAGGCTCACTGCTCCTATGCAGCATACATGCTCATTGAGGGAGATGGACAATGGACAGGAGACAAGTAGATGAACAAGATCATCTCAGGTCTTGATAAGTACCTTGAGCAAACCAACAGACATGTGGATGCATGGACGGTGACACTGAATGTTGTGGCTGTGTGATGTATGAGTGTGACATGCTGAGGCTTCAGCGATGGGCAGCTAGCCATACCAAGAGTGTGTGTGAGGGGGCATTCCAGGAGAGGGGACAACAAACAACAAAAGCCCGAGGAGAAAAGGAGTCCAGGTGTCTGAACTTGTCACAGAGATGTGGGGGAGGTGGTGGGAGAGGCAGGCAAGGGCCACATCACATGGGCACTTTTGGGTTAGGGAAGGAGCATGACTTCATTATGTGGCAAATGGGAAGCTATTGTTAGGTAAGTCAGTGAGTGGTTTCATTGGATCTGAGCACTGTGGACTGGGCCATGGCTTCCGGTAGGGAGGGGCAAGGGTGGACCAAGGTGGGAGAGCAGTTAGGAGGAGATGGCAAAATGGGGGTTGCTGGAGAAGGAAGGAAAGTGGATGGATTCTAAATGTATTTCAGAAGTGGCCTGGAGGCTGGATGCGGTGGCTCATGCTTGTAATCGCAGCAAGCCAAAGCAGAAGGATTGCTTGGGCCCAGGAGTTCAAGACCAGCCTGGGCAACATGGCAAGACCCTATCTCTACAAAAATAAAAAAAAAATAAAAAAAATTAGCTGGGCTTGGTGGCATATGCTTGTAATCCCAGCTGCTTGTCAGGCTGAAGCAGGAGGATGGCTTGAGCCTGGAAGGTTGAGGCTGCTGTGAGCCGAGATCGTGCCACTGCACACCAGCCTGGGCAACAGAGCAAGATCATATCTCAAAAAAAAAAAAAAAAAAAGAAAGAAAAAAAGTGTCCCAGGACTAGCTGTTGGCTTGGATGCAGGAATGATGGAAGGGGACATTTCAGAAATTCCGACTTGAGAAACTGGGTGGATATAGTGGGGTGGTTTACTAGGGAGGAGGAAAATGGTGGTGGGCAGGCAGGGTTTGGGAAGGTGTTGATGTGCTGTTAGGTTGGAGATGCCTTTTAATCATCTAAGGGAGGCCATCAGTAGAAAAGCTGGTGCTCATTGGAGAGGCTGGGCTGTACATTGCTCGCTAGGATATGGGACTGGAGTGTCCAAGCAGATCTGGTGGCCCTCAGCAGGGAGCAGGGAACTTTGGAGTTGCCTTGGCCACTCCTTTCATCTCCCCTCCTGCTCTCTCACCCCACCTCCCAGGTCTATACTCGCTATGGGAAGTGTTACACCTTCAACGCGGACCCGCGGAGCTCGCTGCCCAGCCGGGCAGGGGGCATGGGCAGTGGCCTGGAGATCATGCTGGACATCCAGCAGGAGGAGTACCTGCCCATCTGGAGGGAGACAAGTACGCAGGCTGGAAAGGGACAAGGGCCACCTTGGGGACTGGGGCCTGGGCCCTCTGCCTGGGATGGGTTTCCAAAGGTCCCCATCTCTGCTGTGCAGATGAGACGTCGTTTGAGGCAGGTATTCGGGTGCAGATCCACAGCCAGGAGGAGCCGCCCTACATCCACCAGCTGGGGTTCGGGGTGTCCCCAGGCTTCCAGACCTTTGTGTCCTGCCAGGAACAGCGGGTGAGCACCTCCTGCCAGGCCCTGGATGGGGCACAGGGCTTGCCTTTGGGCTGAGAGGGGATGCGGAGCAAACCTGCCCTCTAGAAGCTCACAGCCTGCCAGCTGTGTTGACTTTGCTGGGGCTGTGGGCACTGGAGGACTGGGTGGGGTTCCTGAGCATGACCTCATCATGCCCCACCTCTGCAGCTGACCTACCTGCCCCAGCCCTGGGGCAACTGCCGTGCAGAGAGTGAGCTCAGGGAGCCTGAGCTTCAGGGCTACTCGGCCTACAGTGTGTCTGCCTGCCGGCTGCGCTGTGAAAAGGAGGCCGTGCTTCAGCGCTGCCACTGCCGGATGGTGCACATGCCAGGTGGGCACCCCACCCCCAGCCAGCCCTCCATGCCACCCTGCTAGGCTCCAGAGCCTCCCGGGGCAAGGCACTGCTCATGTGCACAGGCAGGTGCATGTATACAACATGTGTGTGTGTCTGTACCTGTGTGAGTGTGAGTATTTGGGATTTTTAAGCATGGTTTCACATATGCATGTGGGAATGCCGGCATGCAGATGCCTGTGTGCATGTTAATATGTATTTGTGTACGTGCATGCTCATTTATATCCGTGGTTGCGTATTTGTGGGGGTTGTGTGTGTGGTGTTCAAGCACATTTATGCAGATGTGTGCATATATGTGTGCATGCATGTATGTGCTTACATTTGGGCGTGTGGGGGACACGGGAAGTGATCGTAGATTCCAGGAATAATCTTCTCTCCTTTCAGGCAATGAGACCATCTGCCCACCAAATATCTACATCGAGTGTGCCGACCACACACTGGGTCCGTGCTGCCTACCCTTTCCTACCTCTCCATCAGCCTCTTCATGTCTCTGTCCACTCTTCTCCTCACTGTCTTGGCTCCTCCCCTCCCAATCTCTTCCTGGAGGGTTCTTCCTGGGGGTTGAGCCTTAGCCCATACTTCAGTGGGGTCGGGGAGAGGTCTGCAGACCTCTGCAGGTACAGACACTTGGGTAAGTGGAGGCAGCAGGGTGGGGGGTTGCAGAGAAGCCAGGACTGGGAGTGAAGGTCTGGGCTTCTCATCTTGGTTCAGCCAATGAGCTCACCCACTTTGAGAAAGTGAAATGACTTCTCTCTTGGTCTCAGGAAAAATGCATTGCTGGCTATCGGTGTGGGTAAGGCAAACCCCATCTGTCCACAGATCTTGCCTGATCTGCAGTTCATCCATCTATCCATCCATTCATCGATTCGCGCATTCTCCAGCCCTTTACAGCCTGTGCTGGGTACTGGAGGTGAGAGTGGGGGCGACAGCCCTGCCCTTGGAGAGCTTACACCCTGGCAGGGCTGTGGACACACAGCCCGTCAACTCCTGGAGGCGGGAGACTTGGGTGTGCGGCAAGGCCCCAAGGAGGGGTGTGCAGCCCTAGCCTGGGAAGGTAGGGGGGATTCCTAGAGGAAGGGACACATTAGCTGAGGCTTGATGGGTGTATCAGAGTCAGGTGCAAAGGGGGACATACACTAAAAACCTGTGGCCAGAAAGAGCATGCTGTGTCTGGGGCACTGAAAGATCTGTGTGGCTGCAAGGCAGAGAACAGGGGAGGGAGTAGAAAGAGTGGAGGAGGGAGGCCAGGCACAGTGGCTCACAAGTGTAGACCCAGCACTTTGGGAGGCCAGGGTGTGCGGATCACTTGAGCCCAGTAGTTCAAGACCAGCCTGGGCAATATGGTGAGACCATGTCTCTGCAAAAAATAAAAAAGTGAACTGGGTGTGGTGGTGCACATCTATAGTCCCACCTATTCGGGAGGCTGAGGCAAGAGGATAGGCTTGAGCCTGGGAGGTCGAGGCTGCGGTGAGCTGGGATCACACCATTGCACTCTATCTAGTCTGAGCTAGAGTTATCCTGTCTCAAAAAAAAAAAAAAAAAAAAAAAAAAAGAGGAGGGAGGCTCTAGGAAGCCAACAAAGGCCTCTGGCAAGGCAGGAATGCCAGGTGAGTCCAGTGAGATAGGAGGGGAGGAGACTCAAAGCCAGGGACTGGCCAAGCTGGCTGCAGTAATCCAGACACCTGGGGCCTTGGGGCTGGGTTTGAGACACTGGGCAGCCACACACACATCCAGCCCTTCTCTGTCCCCCACACCACCTCCATCTGTCACAGGGGTGACTGGAGGTGTTTAGTGAAGGAACAGATGTGTGATCAGGAGTAAGGAGCCTGCAAGGCACAGCAGGAGACCACAGAGCTAGCAACATGGGGAGCCTTCACCCCCACCAGGCCTGCAGGAGGAGAGAGAGACCTGTGGCTGTCCGAGAGGGCTGACTGACAGCAGCATGGCTGGAGGAGCACAGCCTCTGCCACCTAAGGCCTGGCAGTGAGGAAGCCAGGCGGGAGAAATACCCTGGCGTCTCTTCCCTCTCACCTTCTGTTTCTGACGGGGCCTCCTGTTGGCCAAACTCAACCCGAAGCCAGAGGACGAGGGAGTTTAGGTGATGCATTTGGCGGAGATCAGCCTCGTAGGGTGCAGAGCAAGGTGGAAGAGTGGAGAGTGGATCTGAAGGGGCAGGCAGAGAAAGCCCAGCACATTGATCCTGGGAAGCTTGTCGGTCTATTTGTTCTTCTGTTCGCCCATCCGTCAATCTGGCCATCTGCCATCCATCCATCCATCCATCCATCCATCCATCCATGCATGCATCCCAGCATCCTCTCCACACCTCCTTGTGTGTCTG
Organism: Pongo pygmaeus; assembly: GCF_028885625.2. NCBI lineage: Eukaryota > Metazoa > Chordata > Mammalia > Primates > Hominidae > Pongo > Pongo pygmaeus. The sequence continues at coordinate 120,002,354 of NC_072384.2, forward strand.
AGGCCTCACATAGTTGATTAGCTCTGGTGGATGGGCTCTGTTCTCCCTCTGGGCCACGAGGACCCCCAGTCCCAGGGGGTTGGGAGGGTGCTGGGGGGTTCTGCTTATACCTGCTCTCTGGAGCAGTCTGAAGCTGGTTCAGGCGGGGACCTGCAGCCGGTCCCCTCTAGGAAGCACTGGGGCTGGCCAGTAAAGGCCCTCAGTGTGGGTGTGCCTGCCTCAGGACGGCCCCTGGGCCTCCTCTCTGCAGCTGGTAGGCCACTGGACCACCCTTCTCCAACTCCCACTGTAGCTGCTACCTCTGTGTTGCAGACTCCCTGGGTGGGGGCCCCGAGGGCCCGTGCTTCTGCCCCACCCCCTGCAACCTGACGCGCTACGGGAAAGAGATCTCCATGGTCAGGATCCCCAACAGGGGCTCAGCCCGGTACCTGGCGAGGAAGTACAACCGCAACGAGACCTACATACGGTATGTGTGTGTGTGTGTGTGGGGAGGGGGTGGCTGTGTGACTCTGTGTGTGTGTACGTGTGTGTGAGTGTATGTATGTGTGTGTATGTGTGTGTGGGTGTGTGTGGGGTGTATGTGGGTGTGTGTGTGTGCATGCATGTTTGTGTGTATCTGTGTGTGGGGTATGTATGTGTGTGTTTCTTGTGGGTGTGTATGTGAGTGTATGTGTATGTGAGTGTGTGATGTGTGTGTGCATGCACACTTATGAGTGTATGTATCTGTGAATGGGTATGTGTGTGAGAGAATGTGTCTGTGTCTGTGTGGGTCTGTGTGCGTGTGTGTGCGGTGGAGGCTGCCCTCAACAGGCGCTGGGCATGGTGGAGGCGGGGAGTAGGCCGCATCTCTATGATGAGTCTTCTACCAGGAATGCCTTTTATAGCTCTATTCTTCCTCTTCGTCTTTTTTTTTTTTTTGAGACAGAGTCTTGCTCTGTCGCCCAGGCTGGAGTGCAGTGGCACAATCTTGGCTCACTGCAACCTCTACCTCCCAGGTTCAAGTGATTCTCCTGCGTCAGCCTCCCAAGTAGCTGGGATTATAGGCACCCACAACCATACCCAGCTAATTTTTGTCTTTTTAGTAGAGATGGGGTTTCACTATGTTGGCCAGGCTGGTCTTGAACTTCTGACCTCAAGTGATCTGCCGTCCTTCGCCTCCCAAAGTGCTGGGATTACAGGTGTGGGCCACCTTGCCTGGCCACAGCCCTTTTCTTCTAAGCAGCCCCACTCATTGCTCAAGTCACGTTCAGTGTCTCCACCTCCAGGGAAGCGCTTCCAGGTCCAAACGCCTTTCATCTGAGCTCCCATCACCCGTACAGATCTCCGTCATTACACATATGCCACATTTCAGAGTGCTTTGCTTTTGCGTCTTTCTTCCCTGCACTGAGGGAGAAGGACAGGATGAGACAGGAGAGGAACACAGTTCCCTGCAGGGGCAGGCAGGAGGGACCGCCCTGAGCCTTGGGTCTGGTCCCCTCCAGCCAGTCTACACTTGCGGAGCATGGTCTGGGTGCCAGGCTCAGTGCTGGGTTCAGTGGGGACACATGATTACGACACAAAACCCATGCCACAATTTGTCAATGAGCCCACGTTTGATCATGTAGGACTGATTCTCAGGCCCCAGTTGGGGAGGGAAGCTGGGGAGGCGTGAGCTGGCCTCTGAGGGCCCTGGGTTTGGGTCTGTGAGAGGAGGCGATGGGGAGGAGTCCAGTGAGAGGGCGTGGGGTGGTGGTGTGGTGTGGTGTGGAGCCTGAGCCATAGGCAGCTGTGTGGAGGAAGCAGAAAAGACGGTGGCTGGGGAAGAAGGTGCCGGGGACAGGCCACTGGCTGCCCAGGACACTGAGAAGGGGCACTGTGGAGTGGACTGACAGGCAACAGGGGTCACTGAAGGGTCCGCAGAGGCGTAAGGAGGAGGCAAAGGCAACACCACTGGCTGCTTTAGAGGCAGGAGGAGGGTTTCCTTCAGGTCCAGGAGTTGTGTTTTGCTCTCCCAGGCCCTTTGCTACCCCTCAAAAGATGAAGCTAACACACATCCGGGACTGCCTCCCCTCACAGCCTTGGGGAGTCTGGGGGGTGGTCACTGACTTCTCCATGTAGTGATCTCTGATCAGGATCTGCTGGATCCGGGATGCCCCTGCCAGCCTTCTCAGGAAGAGAGGCCCACACGGATACCCTGCTTCCTGTCTCCACAGGGAGAACTTCCTGGTCCTAGACGTCTTCTTTGAGGCCCTGACCTCTGAAGCCATGGAGCAGCGAGCAGCCTATGGCCTGTCAGCCCTGCTGGGTGAGACTGGTGTCCCCGCCCCCAGCTTGTGTGGGGGTGGATCGGCCCGGCCACTCCCTCTGACACTGCTCTCCTGCTTCCCAGGAGACCTTGGGGGACAGATGGGCCTGTTCATTGGGGCCAGCATCCTCACATTGCTGGAGATCCTCGACTACATCTATGAGGCAAGGGCCCCGGGGAAGGCAGGGTGGGAGTGGGGGCTGTGGGCAAAGCAGAAGGGGGCAGTGCGGGGTGCCTGGTGGAGCTGGCCTGGCTGGAAAGTCAGGTTCAGGGTTCTCTGCCAGGGTCCCCTGACTGGCTGGCAGGCCTGAGGGCTCAGAGTCAGGAGAAGGGGATGGGTGAGGAGGAGGAGGAAGGTGTCCTACTGGGAGTTTGCTGTGGCAGTAAGTCCTATGGGCAGCTGGGCATGGTAAGGCTCACGCTTCTCCTCAACCAAATTTTTCTAAGCCCAGTGCTGTCCCCCACCCTGAACCCCAAGGTGTCCTGGGATCGACTGAAGCGGGTATGGAGGCGTCCCAAGACCCCCCTGCGGACCTCCACTGGGGGCATCTCCACTTTGGGGCTTCAGGAGCTGAAGGAACAGGTGAGGACAAGCTCTACACAGCATGCAGCCACACCTCCCCAGGACTGAATACGTCCATGGTTTCTGAACCAGCCTGTGGAGGGGGCCCTGGAGCTTCTAACCGAGGTGACAAGGAAAGGCTGGCGGTGTGAGCCCTGGGGGCACCACTTGAGCTCTCCCTGTCCCACTCTCTCTTTCTCCGGCAGAGTCCCTGCCCCCATGAGTTCTCCCTGTCCCACTCTCTCTTTCTCCGGCAGAGTCCCTGCCCCCATGAGTTCTCCCTGTCCCACTCTCTCTTTCTCCGGCAGAGTCCCTGCCCCCATGAGTTCTCCCTGTTCCACTCTCTCTTTCTCCGGCAGAGTCCCTGCCCCCATGAGTTCTCCCTGTCCCACTCTCTCTTTTCTTTCTCCTGCAGAGTCCCTGCCTGAGCCGGGGCCGAGCTGAGGGTGGGGGGGCCAGCAGTCTGCTCCCCAACCACCACCACCCCCACGGTCCCCCAGGAGGTCTCTTTGAAGATTTCGCTTGCTAGGATGGTGCTGTGACTGAAAGGACCCAGGAGTCTGGGACCCCTCCTGGGATCCCCAGCACATTCTCCTGCTCCTGGGAAAGGCCTGGGGGCGGTGCTCACTGGGAGGGCCAGGACTCAGTTCCTGCTCTCATCTTCCCCTGCCCTGATGTCAGCTGCTTTGCACAAAGGTCCTTCTTGTCCACACCCCTTACTCCCAGGCTGGTGCCCCGGGAGGGCTGGAGACCAGGCCATGGGCCCTCATGGAGCGGAAGGGAAGGAAGGAGAGAGGGAGGGGGAGGATAGAGCCCATCCCAGCTGGGGAGGGGGAGCCCTCTGTACATTTGTAAATATTTAGGGAAAGCCGGGTGGAGGGGGATACAGATGTAGAAGGTGGGTAGGGCTACGGGGTGGGTGATTTAGGGACAGCCAGGGTCCCAGCCCCAATGTCAGCAGGACAGGGAGAGCCCCAGGACTCAGGAGTGCTGGGCTGGTCCTACTTCCTGCCCCTCTCCAGGCCCAGCTCCCCTCTTGGCAGGGGGAGAGGATGGCCCAGCAGGCCTGGCCCAGCTCCCAGCTCCCCCTGCACCAGCTCCACCCCTAGAGTCCCTTCTATAGGGAGGGGGCAGGAGACCTTCCAGACTTCGGCTGAGCTTGGAGGGTGGGAAGGGAGCCTTCTTAGTCCTCTCTCCCTCCAGTCTGATTTTATAAAGTGCTGACGAGATTGGGTATAAAGAGGCATAAAGAATTCTCTGTGTGTATGTGTGACCAAGCACGCACTGAGGGCTGGGGTGAGGCTGGGCACACGCATGACTTGGTCCCGGGTGAAAGGAAAGGCAGGCCCCAGCAGGGGCAGGGGAGCCTGCGGTGCTCAGCCAATCCTCCCTCCCCCACGCCTGCCTACCCTTTCAAAACCTCTGAATCACGAGTCCACACTTGGCCAGTTTATTAAAGGCAGGGAGCTTTGGCAGGGTCAAAAAGGGAGAAGTTGGGAGATGCCCCCTCCTCAGCTCCCTTCTTCCCCAACAACTCTTCTACAGCCCAGCCCCCAGGGCCCAGAGGCAGGGCTGGCGTCAGGCAGACTGTACTGCATAAATATGTGGAGGCCACAGCCCGAATCAGCAGCGTCAGGGGGCAGGGAAACTGGGTTTGGGACGAGAAGGGGGTGGCTCTGGGAGCACCTGCCCCAGTGCTTGTCCAGAGCCCAGGGACCCACAAAGCCAGAGAGGGGACCAGTGGGCCAGCTTGGGGTCTGGCTACGGCCAGCCCTGCCCAGCGAGGCTGGCAGGTGGCTCTGGTTTTGGGGGAGGAGTGGGGTGGGGTGTGGACATGCCATGGCCCACGGGGACAGGGTGGGGTCAGGTGCTGTTGCCCTGCTCCTGCTCAAAGAGTAGCATGGCCAGCTGGGTTCGGGAGCCGAGGCCCTCAAGCATGCTCTGGCGGCAGCGGTGGTACAGGTCCTCACTGAGCCTCGCGCTGCACGTCTGGGCCCGGTAGCGCTGCAGCAGCGCCGGCTCCACCGCCCGCAGCACATGCAGACTGGAGAAGTGGAGGAACAGCTCGTACACATCCAGGCTCTCCAGCAGCTCCTCTTCTTGTTCTGAGGCTGCCGCCAGGCGCCCACGGGCTGCCACGTAGTCAGAGTTGTAGAAGCAGGCCTCGCTGGCTGCCTGGCGATCAAAGCGGCCAGTGTCACGGCCCAGCTCTGGGGGCCCAGGCCCTTGTGGTGGGGCCACAGCTGGGTGGAAGGCTTGGAAGTGCATGGGAAAGAAGGCCTGCCAGCCGGAGATGGCATGCATGCGGCAGCGGTTCAGGAAGTCAGGCGTGAGCACCGTGTCTGGCCCGGCCAGCAGGAACAGCGTGTCCAGCGGGTGCTTCTTGGAGAGTAGATCCATGAGGCGCAGTGGTGAGGGTACGGCTGTCTGCACACTGAGCCATGGCACCCGGGCACCGGGGAAACGCCGCTCCAGCTCTGCCACGTGGGCCTTGACAGGTGCGAAGACATCTGCATGGGCCGCGCGCTGGGCCTGGCGCGGCTCATACAGTAGCAGCAGGGTCAGGGCTGCCGCAGCATCACCAGGCTCCAGTGCTGCAGTGGCAAAGGCCTCCAGGAAGCCAGGGGCCAGGTCACGCTCAGCCGCAGCTAGAGGCAGCAGCACAGTGAGACGTGAGGCCTCAGTGACATAGGGCACAGGCAAGATCTCCACGCGGCTCAGCGGCCGGAGCAGCTGCACTCGGCGAGTGAGGGGCCGGCGGCCTCCCTGGGGGGTCAGTGCCTCCAGCTGCAAGTCCAGCGTGTATTCCATACCTCGGGCTGGATCAAAGCGTCGGTAGCCATTCACCAGCTGCTGCTTCTGGAGCCGCAAGGCCGGGTGGTAGCGGCGGTTGAGCTCCTCTAGAGCTGTCCCCAGAACATCGGCCACATCAGCCCGGTCAGCCCCACGCAGTGGGCAGCGGGGTGAGCCATCGGCGCAGGAGAAAGCATGCTGCTCCGTGAAGTAGTCCCAGCGCAGCACCTCAAAGCGGGAGGCCGGGCGGGATGGTGCTGGAATGCCCACGGGCCAGGCAGCTGCCCGGTCCCCATCAACGGCCAGACGGCTGGTATTCTGGATCTCCCACTGGATCAGAGAAACAGGCCATGAGCAAGGGACAGATCAGAGGGAGCAGCACACAGCTGGGGGACTGGGTAGGCAGCAGATGCCACTCAGGATGGGCCCCTCATCCCCTGCCAACCTCTGCCCACCCAGGGCCCATACCTATCATTTCCCTAGCATAGACAGCCTGGAGGCTCATCAGAGAATGTAGAAACAGGCAGGGGCTGGGAAGTAGTTTTGTTCTGTGATTCTAGTGCTAACTTGTCATTTCTCTGGGATCTCTGTGACCTCTCAGATCCTGTCCCCCTCACTCCGCCACCCCCAGACCTAGACCGTACCTGTAACTCCTGGATCTCCTGGTACGTGCGTTCCAGTTCAGCTCGGGCGAAAGCCTTGTGCAGCTGGTACATGTGCACAGGGTCACGCACAGGGTGGGCTGTCAGGGCACTTCGGAAACGAGGGTCCCCCTCCTGCACTGGCTCCCCAGTGCTCAGCTCCAGATGGCTATAGTGCACCCCCTGGGGAGAGGAAGGGAAGGGATCTGTGATGAGCTGGCAATGTCTTCCGTTGTCTCATAGTGAGTGTCTCGTCTCCTCAGCCTATAACCTGTTGTGGACTTGCAGTCTGAGGGTTTAAGTCTACCTTGACCAGCTGTGAGTCTGTGTGACCTTCAGCATGCCTCTGCTAGCTCATCTGCGAAATGGGCATGCGCCCTGTCTCAGAGCTGTCCAAGGGCTAAAATAATAACTAACATCAAATGCCTATTATGTACAAGGCTCCCTTATTTTTTCTAATCCTTGTAACAACCCCGAGCAATAATTATTTCCATTGGCACAAAGGAAGATACTGAAGCCCAGGATATTTAGTAATTTACCAGGGGTCACAGAGATAGAAAATAAATGTCCGAATTGGCATGGAAAACCAGGCCTGTATCTCCACCATCCCTTTGCCTCTCAGAGGGATTTGAACATGACAAGGAGGTATCAGTGGGATAGCTTATCATCCCACCTCGTGGTCACCGGTGCAGCCCACCCCGGTGGCATCGAGAATGCAGCGACCCAGCCACTCGTCAGGGCGCGCACTGACGATGTCGTTGCGGCAGCCTTCCAGGTGGGGGCGCAGTTGCTGCAGCAGCATGCGCGAGAGCAGCACCCCAAAGCCTCCGTGGCAGTAGCGGCCGGGGGTGGGCTCTCCGCCGATGAAGTCCTGGGGCCGGCCCAGGTACAGGTGGGCGGCGGAGGCCAGGCTGAGGTGGCCAGTTAGCCGTGCCAGGCCGTGCGCCTCGGTGTAGGTGGTGTCAGGCACCAGGAAGAACCAGTCAAAGTCGTCGCCGTGCTGCTCCAGCAGGTGGCGCAGCGCCAGGTGCAGGTGCCCGATGGGTCGCTCCTCGCCCAGCGTCACCACCGCCATGCCAGGTGGGGCCCGGCGGCCCCGTGCGCCCGTCAGGAACACCACACGCTCCAGCCGGTGCCCCAGCGTGCGGTTCACGGCCACGCCCAGCGTGGGCAGCGTGGCCTGAGAGGTCAGCACCGCCACCAGCAGCCTCTGCCTGATGCCCAGCTCCGTGCTGATGTAGCGGGTCCTAGGGGAGGAGATGGCACAAGCTTATCAAAAAGACAACGGGGTGGGGGGTGGGGGGGTGGTCAGCACAGACTCTGGCAGGTCGCGTCTTCTCTGCATCTGTTTTCTCACCTATGAATAGGTTAAAAATAAACCCTCTCTCCCAGGGGTCATAAGGATTTAAACGAAATGGTCTTACCCAGGTAGTGCTTTGCATTTGGGAGATGGCAATACCCACCCAGATAGGAGAGAGATATTGTGGGTCTGACTCCGGGGTTCGCTACTTAGTAATTATGTCCTTGAGCATGTTATTTAACCTGAGCCATCTGTAAAATGGGACTGATTGTATCTGTTTAAAGCACCCAGCCAAACGCTGGACACACCATGTATCTACTCATTTCTATATAAATATGCCATTATGCCACAAATGCCTCACATAAATGATATAAAGGAACGTTTGGCATGGGGTGTACTGAGTGTTTTTGCGGGGAGGGGTAAACTGGACTCAGGGGCTCTAGGAACTTACCTTTGGTAAGGCAGAAGGTAAATTGCAGAACCAGCATTTGAACCCAATGTTACTTAGAAGTTATTTCAACTCATCAGCAGAGACATTAATGAGATGGGTACATTCCTCCCTCCCCCATCTCATCCTGAGGTGGCCCTTGTAACCCACTCAGGAACAAGAGATCCAGGTAAATCCTAGTTCTCTCCTTTCTCTCTCCCTGTGTATATACACTCACCCTATATACAAGTCATTTCTCTAACACGAGCAGCCCAGCCAGGGAGCTATTAGGACCTCTGGGGAGCCATCGGGTAGAGCCGGTTTAGGACACAGGCCAGCAAGTTCAGCCCAGGCCGGCATAGGGCGCAGAGAAAGTCTCGGACTGGCCCCACGGCTCTTGGGAAGGCAGGGCCATAGGAAGTTATCGGGGCCCAAAGACTTCCTGGCCCGCCAGCCCCTTCCTTCCGGAGCCCGACCCGGGCCCGGGCGACTTCCCCGCGCGCTTCCCGGCCGCTGCCCAGGAGGTAGAGCGGGAGCAGCCGATCACTACCTGACGGCCTTTTTGGCGGCCTGGCCGGGCTGTGCGGGGTGGTAGGGCAAGACGCGCGGCTCCCAATTCTCCCCGGCGCCTTCGCCGGCCCCGGGCTTCTCGCGCTCCGCTCCGGGCTGCACCGAGTTGGGCCGGCGCGCCGCGTTGGTGTTGCCGCGCGGCGGCAGCTCAGAGTCTCCAGGTTGGGGCGGGCCTGGGCCGCACGCCTCCTCCACCCAGGTGACGCTGAGCAGGCTCAGGGTGAAGCCCAGGGAGATGCCCACGGCCACGGGCCCTGCGGGCCGCAGCACCGACAGCAGCAGCGATGCCCGCATGGCGCCCTGACCGCGGGTCCCGGGCCCCGGCGAAGCCCCAGAGCAGCCGGAGGAGGCTCCGAGGGGGCGGGACCGGGGAGGGGGCGGATCCGGAGGGCTCGGGCCCCGCGGGCGGGCCCGCTCCCTCCCCGCAGAGCAGAGCCAGCGGCCCGAGCCGAATCCCCGGAGCCGCGCCTCGATTCCCCTCCAGCAGCTGCTCTGGGCTGCGCAGGGTTCTTGCGCTCGGCACTGGAGCCTCAGCCGCGGCCGCAGCTGTCCGACGTGTCACTGCAAGGGCCCCGCCCCCGGGGTGGGGTGTCGGGCTCCCGCTACCGGAGAGGGAGGAGAAGGGGGAGGTTAAAGGGGAAGGACCCCCGGAAGTGCCCCCTCCTTAGTGCGGGAGAGGGAGACGCCGGGGGCGGAGTCCCCTGCCTCCCGCGGCGTGGTTGGTGCGTCCCAGGTGACGTCAGAAGCAGCCCGCCCCTGCCTGGATGGTGCGCCCTGAGTGACGTCAGGAGCAGAGGCCGGAGCTGTCCATCAGCACCAAAGGCCGCGGGCGGGCTCAGGGCATGGGGCCGCGGTTCTGGGGCGGCCCGAGCCCCGGCTCCTGCGCCTTCCCCTTCCCCAGGCCCAGCCCGAGTTCCCGGACGCCGCGGGACTGGAGTGCCAGCCGGTGTTGGAGGTGGAGCGGCACCGCCACCGCGCCGACACCATTCTCTCCGGCCCAGCAGCCCCCTTCCTCGCACGACGGACTTTCCCTGGACCCCAGTCAGTTGGAGCCTCTGGCGCCCCGCAACCCCGGCCCCTCGGGCCTCTGCACAGCCTCTTTCACTCAGAAGCTCAGGTCGCCTCCAGCCCAGGTAAATCTTGGACAATCCCATACTGAGCCGCCCACAGATGAATCTCTTGGCTGCCTCCTTCTCACTGGCAGCACGCTCCCTTCATCCCCCCTGACTCCCGTCCCTCTTTTAACTTCATCTCAGCCTCCACTAGCCAGGCACTTTTGTTTCCCTTTGTCTTTGCTCCCCACTCCAGAGATGCTTCCAGAGCTGCACAAATGTGGATACCACTCCTTTGTCCACTGTCCTTGCTGAGTTCTCCCAATCCCTCTCCCACCCCCATCCTGGTGGGGACCCAGGACTCCTCCGTGACCTCAACTTTTCCTCTGTCAGGTTAACTTGGGAGGGTGACTCCCTTCTATTCCCAGCACTATGCCGGGGACTGTGGCAACACTGCGGTTCCAGCTGCTGCCCCCTGAGCCAGATGATACCTTCTGGGGTGCACCTTGTGAACAGCCCCTGGAGCGCAGGTACCAGGCACTGCCGGCCCTCGTCTGCATCATGTGCTGTTTGTTTGGAGTCGTCTACTGCTTCTTCGGTGAGATCCCCATCTCATCCCTCACCTGGGCTCCCCAGTGTTTCCCCGAGTTCTTTTTCTGGGCCCCCAAGTCTTCTCTGAATCCCTCTACCATCATGAATAATTCTTCCTTTTCTTTCATCCCACACATTTATAGAGAGTCTAGACTCTAGATCATAGGAAAAACAGGTTTTTGGATTAGGCACACCTGAGTTTGAATTTACTTAGCTTTGCAGTTACTAATTGTGATGTCTTGGGCACATTAATCTGTCTGAGCCTCAGTTTTCTCATCTGAACAATGATCACAATATTTGTCTCATGTAGTGTTATAAGAATTAGTAAGCATTCAATAAATAATAGCTATTGTGGTGAGGATGTGTTTGGGTAACTGTGCTAGGTAGCCACTGAAAAACACTTAGCAGGGTTATTACACATGGTCCCTTACCACAGGGCATATTGTCTGACAGGGAGGAGACTCCCTTGAGCATTTACACCTGGGATACATATTAGAGTGGGCTGGATGGTGGTCACACACATCCATCCAGCCTACAAGGCAGGCTCCGGTAATCAGAGCTGCTGTGAATACTTGTACAGGACGGGTACTAAATAAGGGAGCTCAGCTGAGTGGGTAAGTGGGGGGCTAAAGTCCAGCTCATGCTCTACCTGACAAACTCTGGGCCTTGGCACAAAGCTGCTTTGCCTAGAGAAAGGCACACCTTTTTCTAATATGCATAAAGGTGCCAGATGGGCTAGTGGCCCAGTGTAATGGGAATAAGTGACCAGTGGCTTTGCAGCAAGAGTTACAGAACTTCAGAGAGGAGAGTGAGCTCTATGGGCTGGGGGCCCAAGGAAAGCCTCTGGGAGGAGAATTGTAGGTGAGTGGGACCAGTGGGGGCAAATGAGTCTTGGGGGCTGAGGTTCCAGGTTGGGCAGAGGTAGTGCAAGACTTGTGTTCTGCAGCCTCCCCCTACAATGGGTGGGTAGACAGGGTTGGGAGCCAGATGGTCCCTCCCATTCCTCCCCCAAACTCTGGGCTGAACAACTGAAGAGTAGGCAGGAGGAAGTGCCCCCCACAAGGGTTCAGGACACGTTCTGGGCCTCCGAGGATTCTGTATCACCTCACCCCCTCTATATCTGTACCCACTCCCTCTGCATGTTGCTCAGTGCAGCCTCATATTCCCTCTCCTGGGCTTCCTGACATCCTACCCCTTTTGGATGTCACTACTCCCAGGTTCATGGACTCTGAGCCCTTGTCCACGCCCTACTCCTCTCTCTGATCACGGAGCCTCCTGGACTCTCATACTTCCCCCTACTCCTGGAAGTGACTCTCCTCTGTTGTCTTTCTCTTTGGCTCTCCCTGACTCCTTGACTCCCATCTCTGATTTCCATCTTTCCAACTATTCAGAATCTCCACTTCCCTCACCCTTTCAGGTATCTCTAATGGGCCTAATGGCCCTATAACCTCCTTATTTCTGAAACTCCACAAACACTATTTCCTTTTCTTTGATTCTGTGTGACCTCATGTAAGCCTTAGTGACCTCCACCTCCCCTCCCCTCCAATTATGTCATTACCTTCCATCCCTCTGACTCCCTCTATTACTCCTAGTTTTGATCCCTGGTTACTCCTCTCTAATTCCTATAACCTCATCATCTGATCACCCCTCCCCATACTGTGATCCCAGTAATTCCTTGTTTTGGTCTCAGTGTTCCTCTCTCGGAAATCGTTTTATACTCTCGATGATTCTATTTCTGTCAATCTCCCTAACCTACAAATAACTCATTTTCCGGGACAACTCCCCAGTAATGCTGCTACTGTGTCCTCTTTGTAACCTTTCAGTGGTGCCATATCTCTGAAGCCCTGTGACCCCCAGACTCATCTTTCCCAACCCTCACCTCTCAAATTTCTTTCTTTCTTTTTTTTTTTGAGACAGAGTCTCGCTCTGTCACCCAGGCTGGAATGCAATGGTGCTATCTTGGTGCACTGCAACCTCTGCCTCCTGGGTTCAAGCGATTCTCTTGCCTCAGCCTCCTGAGTAGCTGGGATTACAGGTGCGTGCCACCATGCCCGGCTACTTTTTTGTATTTTTAGTAGAGACAGGGTTTCACCACGTTGGTCAGGCTGGTCTCAAACTCCTGACCTCATGATTCACCCGCCTCGGCCTCCCATAGTGCTGCCACCACGCCCGGCCCTCGAGTTTATTATGATTTCCAAATACCTCATCTCTGTGAGCAATCCCTTCTCAAAGACCCCAACGACTCTTTTGCTGATCCCCTTGGGACCCCAGTGACTTATCTCTCTGACTCCTATGATCCCAAAGACACCAATGCACAAATTCACTCTTGACTCAAAAGATTTATCCTAACTCCTGTGATCCTCAAATACATCAACCCTCATGATCTCAATGGTTATGTTTGCCTTCCCATTGACCGCCAACAGCCATATCTCTCTAACCTCCCCTGACCTCAATGGCCCCATCACTGATGCCCTCATGACCCCCGTGACCCTCAGTTCTCTGATCTTAGTGTCTTTGTCTCTGGTTCCCCTGGGATCCCATGTCCTTGACCCCTTGGACCTGCTCCCTCCAGCCTGGTGCCCTCATCTTGGCCCCTCACTAGCCCCTGTTCCCCTCCAGGTTACCGCTGCTTCAAGGCAGTGCTCTTCCTCACTGGGTTGCTGTTTGGCTCGGTGGTCATCTTCCTCCTGTGCTACCGAGAGCGGGTGCTAGAGACACAGCTGAGTGCTGGGGCGAGCGCGGGCATCGCTCTGGGCATCGGGCTGCTCTGCGGGCTGGTGGCCATGCTAGTGCGCAGCGTGGGCCTCTTCCTGGTGGGGCTGCTGCTCGGCCTGCTGCTCGCAGCTGCTGCCCTGCTGGGCTCCGCACCCTACTACCAGCCAGGCTCCGTGTGGGGTCCACTGGGGCTGCTGCTGGGGGGCGGCCTGCTCTGTGCCCTGCTCACTCTGCGCTGGCCCCGCCCACTCACCACCCTGGCCACCGCCGTGACTGGTGCTGCGCTCATTGCCACTGCCGCTGACTACTTCGCCGAGCTGCTACTGCTGGGGCGCTACGTGGTGGAGCGACTCCGGGCTGCTCCTGTGCCCCCACTCTGCTGGCGAAGCTGGGCCCTGCTGGCACTCTGGCCCCTGCTCAGCCTGATGGGCGTTCTGGTGCAGTGGAGGGTGACAGCTGAGGGGGATTCCCACACGGAAGGTAAGGGGGCACAGGCCAAGGTGGACATGAGAGGAGCGGGTGGCCAGGGATGGGTTGGGGGCCGAGTGACTGGGGAGTGGGGGACAGCAGCAGAAGGCCTCGATGGCGGTAGAGAGCTGACTTGCTCAGGGTCTGGGAGGATAGCACCCAGGTGCCATCATTCATTCCACAACAACATATGGAGTGTTGGCTCCGCACCAACCCCATTCCAGGCACCAGGGATACAGCAGAGATAACACAGACAAGGTTCCTGTCCTTATGGGTATACATTCAAGGCAGGCAAGAGACAGATAACAGAGATGCAAACAAACAACATGATTCCAGTTGTGTAGAGTGATATGACAGAGACACTGTGCAGGATAATGTGAAAGGGTGACCTATGGAAGCTATTAGAGTTAGGGTGGTCAGGGAAGGCTGCCTGAAGGAGGTGATATGTAGGCAGGCACTTGAAGGCTAAGAGGCCAGCCATGCAAAGAGCTAGAGAAGAGGGAACAGCAAGGTCGAGGGCCCTGAGAAGGAATGAGCTCAGCTTGCTTGAGGAAGTGGGGCAGGCGTATGGGAGGTGAGGTGTGGGAGCCAGGGTGATTGCGTGGACCCTCTGGGTCGTAAGAAGCACTCCACATTTTATTAGAAGGGCAATGAGACACCACTGGAGGGTCTAAAGTAGGGGAGAATAGAATCTAATTTAGCTTTTGGGATGCTCATTCTGCTGCCGAGTGTAGAAAGCATTGGAGGGAGCAAGTGTAGGGGGAAACCAGTGAAGAAGCAGCTGTGATTGTCCAGTGGAAAGATGATGATGGCTGGCCTAGGTGATTGGGAGAGGGATGACAGCCTGGAAGGGGGTACCTGGAAGCCTAGGAATCTTCCATAAAGACCTATGGAAGAAAAGAACAACAGTGGGAAGTCCCTCTGAGAGGTAGGAGACCAGGAAAGAAAGTGACAGGGTGGGAGTAGGGGGTTATGGACAAGAGGAATCTGGAAGCCTAGAGCCCCAGGTGGGAAGAGAGAGGGAGGGCTCAGGGGAAATAAGGCGCACAGTCCTCTGAGCTCCTTCTCTACCCATCCCACCACAGTGGTCATCAGCCGGCAGCGCCGACGCGTGCAACTGATGCGGATTCGGCAGCAGGAAGATCGCCAGGAGAAAAGGCGGAAAAAGAGACCTCCTCGGGCTCCCCCCAGAGGTCCCCGGGCTCCTTCCAGGCCTGGGCCACCAGACCCTGCTTATCGGCGCAGGCCAGTGCCCATCAAACGCTTCAATGGAGACGTCCTCTCCCCGGTGAGCTCCCTGAGCCCATCTAGCCAGAATGAGAAGGAAGTGTGGAAACTCTGTCCAAACAGGACTGGGCTTTCCCCACGGGCTGGTTGCTATCTAGAAGGCCTGTTTGTCCATGCATCGGAGCCCATGCACCAGGGGCTTGGCGGGTCCAGCTGGTGGGGGGATTGGGGGAAAGGTACCTGAGTATGGGTTTTAAGTGGGATATGGTATGTAGTGGGGTCTCAAGGCTGTGGACTCTGGGTTTATGGCAGTCTATAGAAGTGTCAGGCTTGTGGGAATTCAGGAAGAGGTGGCTTTTAGGGCAGGATTCTGCGGTGGGACTCACACCTATGTTTGCTCCCCCACAGAGCTATATCCAGAGCTTCCGAGACCGGCAGACCGGGAGCTCCCTGAGCTCCTTCATGGCCTCACCCACAGATGCGGACTATGAGTATGGGTCCCGGGGACCTCTGACAGCCTGCTCAGGCCCCCCGGTGCGGGTATAGCCATATCTGCCTGTCTAGACTCTGCAGTCACCAGCTCTGCCAGCTCGAGGAGGCCTGCTAGGCTGCCACTCAGCCTCCTGGCTTTGGCTGTCCCTCTCCCCAGCCTGGAGAGGGCTGGCCTGGTCACTAGAAGGGAGGATTGTCTCAGGCCAGTCTTGGCCTGAGAGGAAAGCCCCCTCCCAAGCTCCCAAGAGGCTCCTGAGGAATTCGGGGTGTGAACCCCATTGGGGTGTGCTCAG